>NC_064237.1:12922198-13263316 GCF_023101765.2 Spodoptera frugiperda
TACAAAATACAATGTGCCTTTAGGTGTATCTACGTATTATTGTTGTGTGTAAGAACAATCGAGAGTTCCCTTTTAGTTTAGGAAAACTACCCACAACACGCTTTTGAAAACATATAGAGTGTATTACTAAAATACACAACATTAACTGCCAATTTGACTGCACGGTTAACGGCAACGTGTACTCTATGGTATCACATATAACTGACTGTGTCTGGGCAACTGGCTGCCACGCAACGAATAGCGGATTCGATTCCCGCACCGAGCAACTCTTTGTGTGATCGTTGTTTCAGGTCTGGGTGTCATGTGTATGTGAACTTGTATGTTTGTAAACCTACGACACAGGAGACAATCTTAGTGTGGGGTAACGTTTAAAAAAAACCTATAAAATAGCCCTGAAATCTACCAAAATAACGCCCAATACTCGCTTTTGTGAGTATAAGAACAGACTGGTACGAGTATCCACCATGAAATATAGTCCTTAAGACCCCGCTCTGAGTTACACGCTTGAACACTTTCATTTAAAGCTGCGGTGACACAGGATATATACTGGCAATAGTTTATGTCGAACACTCTCCCTAGTTCCTTGCGTTTAGACTAGCGATAAATCGAGAACACGTCTCGCAGCGAATTCTAGAACAAAGTGTTTGAAAATTTAAGTTTCATTTTATATGCATTCCAGAAAACGGTTAAAATTAATATTGTACCAAAGCTTCAATGCTAAAGTTAAAGTTCTCAATTGGGGTATGTAGTAGCCACTAGATGTCCACTGCTGAACATAGGCCTTTGATAAAAAATATGAAATACATAATTTCATATATATACATATTTCACAGAATAACATCCTTTACCACCTATATTTCCAGTTTCCAGTTACATATTGGAAACACAAATAAGACTAAGACTTTATAACTGACCATCTAAAGCGGCAAACTTCGTATCGCTTCAAAATTATGTTTTCTCACCTTTTAGACCTGCCCTGGACTTCCACAAATAATTATTTCCAAAATGAGCCAAATCGATCCAGTTGTTCTCGAGTTTCGAAAACAATTGACTTTTATATATAGAGATTAATTAGCTAATTAAATTACGAATCACAACCCGCTACCGCTTATGACTCGCGCCACGTATTTAATTGTTCGTTTCGTGTTACAGTTAGTAACTGTACCGCCACAGTTTCGGTTCGTCTGGTTTTTTTTTTAATTACCAGAACCACCGTCCACGCGAAGACATTGCATCGTGGATCCAATTTTTTTTATTTTATTTATAAATTTAAAATTCATTAGTGTGTTGTACTTGAGTTGATGGTGTTGACTGTACTTTTTAAAATGTAATTTCCTTGTTGGGACAGTTAATCACTGGTTATTTGGAATATGTAGAATGGATTAAATGGGTAAAATTAACTAAAAAAAAAAAAACATGGTTTACTCACGCTCTACTTGTTTCGAGACACAGAGGGACTCTTAATTATGAGCAACGCAGACGCGGTGACGTCGCGCAGCCTACAGACCGACCGTGATTTTTTAGTTAATAAAGTATTTTGTATGTCCCACGATAGTTATTATAAAAATGGATAAAATCTTTCAGTGTATTTAGCCCGATGTATGCGGGAATCAACTCTGAAACCCTGTTCTCGACATTCTCACCACAACAGCTCGACCAACAAACTAATACACAAAAAATACAATTTAACAAAAACCTAATTCGCTCAAAGTGCGCAAAAAGTCCCAGACGTAGGACACTGAAAGTACTAGAAACGTTTGTTTGAAATAATAAGAGAGCTACTTGCACAAACATGTTTTTGCCACTCCATCTGTATCTAAATCCCAAATGAAAACAGACAATTCAGTATAAATTATTCCACAAAATCTAACAGACTAAAAGGTTCTAAAATAGTACTCAAAATGTTCTAGAGAACAACTGTTTGTATTGACAAATGACCTAGTACTCTAATTTGCGTCTAGACCGGCCTAATTAGTGGCTCAATCTACGCCTATCTTATTTATGTATACAATTTATTTTAGGTCTTCTTTCAGTCTGTTGAGCCTAGGTTTTAAAGCTTTAAGTAACTTTTTAAGACTAATGAATTTGTTATCTGTCAGCCTCGTTGGCTGTAAGTGCTTAGAAGTACGGTTGCCGAAGAAGAGGTAAATTTTGAGATTAGGGTTTTATTTTGAGAGGGGAAAATCATTCAATGACTTCTCCCGCCTTGAGCGAGGCGAGAGTTGGTGTCACTCTGTGACTCTTACTGACTAAAAACCACCCCGTTCCTACTCCTGCTTTTCGAGCTAGAACCCCGGTAAACCCGCTAGGCAGTTCGCAGCTCCGGGTCGACATCAGCCCTACTGGGCCCCATCTGTGGTGGTCTGATAGCTCTTGAAGCGCGCGCGATTATCAGGACCTGGGTGACCCAATACCCCTTGCTCAGCAGTCAGTATACGATGTAATTTCGAAAAATCAATAATATTTTTAATAATAATTAATTAATAGAGAGACCAACAAAACAATCAACCCAATACCATAATTATTATTACCATCCAAACTAAAATACATCTTCATTCAATTTCAGATACACAAAATGTCACAGAACTGCAAAGCTTCATACGCCGCGGCGACCACTCGGGACGCAAATAACAACACGCTGTATCATGGAGGCACTGGACAAGGATTCGGAGGGAGGAGCTACGGTCCTCCTGGAGTCACCACTAAAGCTACAGTAAGAATTTTTATCATTAATACCAACAGCTTTTGACAGTCTACTGCTGGACTATCGGCCTCCTTGTCATAGGAGTGGTTTGGCATCCTATACATGCTTAGCAGGCGGGTTGGGGAACTTAGAGATCACAGTACAAGATTAGGTTTATGAGAAAGCGCTCGGTCTCTACGATCCCCACGAAAAGAGTAGGGGTTAAAAAAAAGGTGGTGACAAATGTTCTAATTCTACTCTGTCGTCATGTCTCGGAACTCAAGATCCCGTGTTAATAATTACTATAAATTGACTAGCTTCTGCCTACTACGGGATAAAAAGTATCCAAGTCAGCTCATACTCCATTCCATTAAAATCTGTTCAGAAGTGTCAGCGCGATTGATGGACAAATATCCAAACAGATAAACTTTCACATGTATAATATTAGTGTGATATCTTACAAAGGCAATAGATCTAAAAACATCGGTAAAATTACTCGCCCAATAACGTCCATGTAAAAGAAATATTAAATACATACATACAACATACTCATACATAATGTATGGAATGTCTGAGCAAGTTGCGAAGTCACTTCGTCTATGTACGGATGTTCGCTTCACTGAGTAATTGTAACACATATAAAGTAGATATACTATATGTTCAGTATATTTCAAGAGGTAAATTATTATTGTATATTGATTGCCTACTTGACTTCGAGGTTGAAATTATTGTAGCTTAATAAATGATCTTGATTTAACTTCTTTCTTATCGTCGAGGTAATTACCAGGCCATGACAGTGCGCTGCTAGACTATAGACCATCTATCTATTCTAGGGTTCTACCCTGATAGCAGGGTTTGCCATAGTCCAAAGTTTGGTAGGAGGTTCCACATAAAAAGTAACTGTGTTTGGAAATAGCAAATCGTATTGGCACGCCTTTTATCCCCAAAGGAGTAGGCAGAAATGCACATTATAGCACGTAATGCCACTGTATATTTCACAATTTGTGTTACAAGTCCCATGTAATAGGGTGTGAGCCTATTGCTATATACTGGACACAATTCCAGAATCCGTGCTACTATTGTTTGTGATATATTTATGACAGTTTAGAATGTTTAAATTCTAATTGACTAAGTAACTACAAATGAGAGACTATTAATCTGCAATTGCATTTATCAATCTTTGCCTGATTCAGTACCGTAATGGATCCAGAGAAACACTTCCCATTAACTCAACAAGACTACATACCTCATCATAAAAAATAATCTCATATAGTACCCAAAATTAATAACAAAACAAAAAGAAACAATAAAAGAACTCTCTCCCCTTTTATCACCATAACAGTACTATTACATAAAATGCAAAATTTTAATCACTACTTGGAAAGTCGGTCAAAAATGTGTAACAACATTTTTATTGAACCAAAGAAATGATCCAGATTCCGTAATTTTTATATGCGTTGGCGCATTACACATGTAGAATTGACTGTATGGTTATACGGCTACATGGCCATATAGCCAAAGATTATAATTATCGAATGTGGAGCACTGAGCACCCGACGTCGATCGACCACTTATTAATTTAACTGTTAAGGCCAAGTTTTTGGGTCGAAATAACGAATGCACTTAAAATATGGAGGACTTTTTCATTGTCATTGTTTTATACTCAACATTATTGTTTTATGTGCCTAATTTCAACTTGTATCACTTAAGTAATGAATGTAACATAAGCGATTCTTTCTAAAACTTAACTTCAAGAAACGAACATCTTGAACAGCGTACCAAGCTGTACATACACAAAAAAATGGCTTCAATTATTCTTCTTGTATCTATAATTATGATTGTTAAAGAGTTTGTTATAATTCTTTAAGAAATAAATACGTCAACCGGGTAAAAAAACAAGAGATTTTCCGTATCCAAGTTAAGCGTTCCTCTCGTTAATCAATCACAATCTACACTGATAAGCATTAGGACCAAAATAGCGAAGCCTGGAAAAACCCTCAAGGAAATAACAAGCTCAAATGACCCAGAACCACCACCACGGGACAATTAACAAAAATTATCCAGAAATAACAATTAATCACTAACAAAATACTCCCACACTAATTACTATTAAAACAAAAATAGTTTCGGTAAACCGTAAATCGATGCCCACCTTAACAGACCTTGCTCAGTGGGACACAAAGATAATGGTGTGCCTAATTGCGGCCGTTCGTTTCGACACGATCCAATTTCCAGCACTTGCGATCTTTTTGGTGAAATTTTCGATCCGGAATTGAGCTGTTTAATGATGGGTAGGGACTGGATATGAATACGATAAGTGCATGACAATGTCGGTGAAAGAAAACATCGTGAGGAAACAAGGGCTTATAATTTCTAATTATAAGTTTGAAATTGCCAACCTGCATTGAGTACGCGTGGTGATTATTGTTCAAACCTTCTCCGCGAAAAGAGGTCTTTGGTCAGCAGTGGCCACTTATACTTGACGAGGCAATTACTCGTCGCAAGTACCACTGAATGAGCAGCAGCTTTCTTCCTTCCACAGAAATTTTCGGTGACTGAAGTCCGATCTCCAATTGTCTGCCAAACATGAGCAGCAATAAACCCTATTTAAAAGGGAGAAAATTGATTTTGATAAACCCTTATACCAGCTAATACTGATGAAGACTATAGAATCTAAACTATTTGTTTGTACTGATCTATTTCGTTATCATCATTTTCGATAGTTTCATTAATTTTAATATGTATTTACTTTAGCTAGCTCTAAAACTATTTGCACCACTCGAAGGTTCGACATTTAGATAACCATGCTAAAAAGTTGCACTTAGAAAACTAACCAACAAACAAGACTATCAAGAATCTAACATATTTGCCTTAGATATTAATAATACAGATTGCATTACTTGGACACGACAACCTGAGAGTGCCCACTTAGGTTCATACATGTCATTGAGGAGTAGAAACTCTTCAGCCATAGATGGTAGGGCCCACTTTCCATCAGGTCGACTACTTTCGATCTGGTTAGCTTACCTGGTTATGTGTTTTGCTATCAATTTCTAAATTAATACGGGTTCTATGTAGCAATTTTTCAAATAGCGAAATGACAGATGCTTTTTCTCTCAACATTTTATGGAAGGGTATATAAGTAACATCTGCATTAGAGTATGGCAAAAGGAATGCTTCAAAATCATTACAAATGGCATTATAACCACCAGTGTCAAGTGTTGACAGTTATACTTTTGCAGAGTAATCTAACAATAACTCTTTACTTAACGACAAAAGAACACTTGTGTCCCATCCCTGAAACCTTAAAACCAAGGAGGTAGTAATCGCATTTAAAGTAACCATTAATTTACCCGTAGCTACTGTCGCGTGGATAGGTGTAACTTGGAACCCAGCCAGGATACATAGCCATCACCTAAAATAAATTAACGGTTGAAATCTAATTAATACTGAAATACACCGTTAAGCGTATAAAAAATGTCCAACACTCCAATTAATCAATTCGCAATAGATAATTATAAGGAAACATTTGTATTTTTGCAGCAAATGACAGCGAAAGTGCTTTTCGGAGGATCGACGATCAACGACCTCACCAAAAGGCAAGAGAAGGCGGAGCGGGAAGTGCGGCGGACACATTAGCGACATCTAGACTCAGGTGCGTGAAACTTTTCTGTTGTAGTTGACTGTTTTGTTGCCTAGATGGCGTTAGGAGTTGGAGGCTCTTAAAAGCTTTCAAGCTTTTTAAATTTTGTGTGCGGCTATAGATGGCACTAGCTACTAGTATTTTAATTAAAAGCTATTTTAATAATATAATTATATCATACAGATCATTAATTCTCAGCTTAATTAATCTACTCAATTATCGATCATATATCGAAAATTAATAAAAAGAACAACTACTTTATTTGTTTATTAGGTAGCTTTGATTGATTATTTAACAAATTCAATAGTAATAATGTACTTAAAAAAAAACTCACACAATTTGACAAATTCATGTTTCATCATGTTTGTTTTACATTACACGCTTTAAATGTAATACTAATACTTATTTTTCAAATTCCAGGCGCTGCATATGTGATAAGAAAGTCTTGGAAGCTAAGGAGTGATCTCGGAAGACAGAATTTATGTCCATAATAAATATTTTTATATACATTTTGTATTGCTAATAAGAAATTATCAATATTTACACGTACCACTGATTCTAGAACATTTTCTTTGGTCTTGGAATACCTAAGATGCTGTGTCAAGTAAAAACATTTTCAAAATTCGTAATTAAATCATCAAACCTAGTGTTAAGAACAGTCTAGAATACAATAGGTGCTACTCTTGTTGTAATATGGGATACATAACAAAAATGTATTCAAGTATTTATTTCATCCATAATGTACACAGGTGTTGGAAAATACAGTATTTAGTCACAATTATGGACCCTGTCAACAGCAAAATATAAAATTCGTAGGAGATTGTAAAGTATGTAAAGAGTTTCCTACATTTTTCTAGGTATCCCCTAGAGATTAGAATTTGGTAACAGCGCCATCTAGAATCAGTGTTATGTATAAAATTTATTAATTATAGATAGTTTTTAAAAGAGTTTGTTAAATAAGAGTATGTATAAAGGCCATTAGAAAATGATTGTTTCCTAAATACCCGCCTTCTTATGATTTTTTTATCGAAATTTTAATAAAAAAAATATATTTTTTATAATTAATCGTTTTAGGTTTTAATATATTCCTTGTGGTTTAACTATAAGATTTTTATACTGAACAAAACATTAATAGCAAAAAAATTTTATTTTGGAAAAAGAATTGATAAACATGTAATAAACCTTGGAATTATACTCTACATATACGTAGTTGTAACTTTTACAACAACGGAGGCTTTACGAAACCGTTTATTTATTTAAAAACAACTAAAATAAATAAATATAACAAAAAATAAATTGCAAAAAATAATTAAGTTTATTTACATTTATTTTAGCTCTAATTATAACAATTATTATTGATAAAATAAACACAACAACATATTGTTGATAATGTCACAACACATATCTGTGATCTGTTGTTTTTTTAAGAGATTTTATATTTTTTAATTATGTAATTTAGATTTTATTTTTATACTTACTAACAGAGTGAACCAGTTTTTAATTAATTATGAGGACAGATATTATATTATAGACTCCTGATTGTAAACGCAATCTCCGAGCTGGTATCTTGAGTTCGATCTTTTAAAACGAGTTTTTCTTAGACGAAGGATTTTTAAGGGGGAAAATCATCCCCAATTTCTTTTCTCGCCTTGGGCGAGGCGAGAGAAGGGTCAGACTCTTACTGACTAAAAACCATCTCGTTCCTACTTCTACTCTTTGAGCCGGTAAAGCCGCTAGGTATTCCGTAGCTCCGGGTCAGGCATCAGCCCTACTAAACCCCATCTGTGGTGCTTCAATGGCTCTTACTTAGACAAAAGATTTAAATTTCAAATACTTAAATTGCAAAAACTTTGCCTTTAAGAAATGCAAATCCCGCGAAATTGGGGCTGACGCGACATCTCACAAGATTATAAAAATCAAATTCTACTATTGATTTGTATGTTTTGTTGCAAATAATCCTACAATTTGTATACATATTTTTTACTATTTTTATTTATTTTTACGATCTTTTCTCGAAAATTGGAACAAAAGAATTTTGACTAAAGCTATGCGGACAAATTTGGAAGCAGAAGCTAGTCTAGAGATCTCGATGATCGAGATTGCATTCCCTAATTGACCTCTATTTCTTTAAGACCAATAACGCAACTAGGTAAGTAACATTACCTACACCTTTGTTTTACTTCATAGACAATGTTATTGTACACGAAACAAAATCTGCAAATATTGAAGACACTTTTTCCCTAAATAATAGAGCAGATAATTACAATGTCATTCAACTAAACGCTTGCCTACATTATCTCCATTGTGCACTTTGTATCGACACTTTGTAGTAACAGAGTCGTGATGAACTTCTTCAACACGAAATAAATCTAAACTCTACGTTTACAGAAACCTGAAGGACACAAAAACACCTGAAGCGTATCTAAACCGCATTAGTTTCAGTAAAATCAGTTAAAAAAAACTTAACTCAGTCGTCAATTTGCAAAAGATTGAAGTAAAAACTCAATGTAGTGATTCAGAACAAGTCTAATTCCAAATAAGTAACTAGAGGACCGCTATAAAACGTTTTATTTTTAAACAAAACGAGGATACTTGCAATATTTTTCCACGAATTATTTTGTAGACTAGCAAGTCAGTCGGTCATCGCACTACCTGAAGGATTTTATACAATCCACATTGTACCGAATAAATAAAGTAAAAAGAAAATCTTGGAACCAACCATTAGACTATAAGACAGAGAAACCATTGCATAAAAAACTCATAGTACATCATTTATCAAATGATCGCGGTCATGTAGTAAATTATTAACTTTCCGTCGTATGATGTATCGAGATTAAATCTTTAAAATAAGTAATTTAATCTAACATAGAAAAGGACGTTTTTAATATCCATAAATAAAAGGAGACACCTGCAAGACTCGATTATTATATTCAGTCAACTAGACCACCTGTACCTATACAACATAGAGCCACTTTTATGTAGAATGTATCACTTATATTTCTTTTACTTCACCTACCACCACATATAAGTCCTCCAGTACCTCGCCACGGGGCGCGATCTCCAGGTCTTATTTTTATGATTTATGCAGTATCTTTTAATTAACCTAAAATAAAAGTCTTTCACACATCCCAATAAACGTCGACTCATCAAAACCCGTAATAGAGAATAATAATCATAAACTATCTAAATAGAAACCTGATCTACACGAATAAAGACAAGATAAATTGAAACTGACAAAAAACTATACAACAATTGATTAATAGTTGCTATCAATTTATTTCCTCTTTTTGTCCACGCGTACAAATTTCAGACTGAATGCGGGATGATTCATAGCTTCTGTCGTATCGGCGAAATCAGTTTGGAGGATCAATATCACGTTCGTATACTTTGATAGGGTAGGTGTCGGTGTAATAGACATAAATACTGATGAAAACTACTGTAATGGGTATGCTAAATTAATAATGATATTATGATACTATTGCCATGCTCGTCTTGTGGGTATTGTAAGAACTGACTAAGGGATTACACTTTAGGGTACAGTGGGTAAAGTTCTTTAAGAAAAGGAAGAGCCTCCGACCAGGCGCGGTGATTGTGTGAAGTTGTTCTTAAGGATTTTCTCACCATGTTCATCCACGCATGTGCGATATAGCATATGTGTCATCGATCATCTATGCGGCCTTTGACAGAGAAGAGTCACCAGCGCTCCCTTATAAACCTGAACATTTTTAACTGTGATCTTCAACCCCTACTAAGGGTGGAAATTGTGGAAATTACTATACCTACCCTCCTATGTAGGGAAGTTGTTAGGGTTTAATATGGACATTTGACAATGATGATGAGTGAAATTACTATTAAATTTTAAGATCGAACTCAAAAGAACTAAAATAACCGAACCGAAGTTGGGAGTTTCTTAAGAGTACATTTAATGGTATACTTGAATTGATGTTTTAATAGAGATTATAAAGAGGCATCATAGAAGTGAAAATAGGATTAAAAATCTGATGCCAGTGTTATAGAGAGATATTTTTAATTTTTGTACTTTTTTAGAAATTAAATAACATTGTTTACGAATTTTTGTTTTATTTCCGTTCTATTTAGTTCTAAACACAAGCACAATTCCTGACATCATGTTATAAATTCTTAAAAATCTGAAACGTCCTAAGAGAACTATAATAAGTACTCTGCTCCTCGGTTCCAAAAACATTTATTACAACCACATAACAAAAGAGGTAGCATAATGTCTAAGAAAATTAAACACATATTACCAAAGAAACAAAGTTCATATTTCCAAAAAAAAAACAATTCAAATATTTTCAGACTTTACTAAGGCTTTCGACTAGAGATGACCCTAACCTGTTTAGTTTGTTGCAAATTGATGCAATCACTATAACACGATGGCAAATAATTTAACCACCATGATATAGTTACGGCATTTCAATTTACAATTCAAACTTGGCCAGGGTGTCGAAATCTCTAGTTACCCACGTCTGAAAATACTTGTCCGTCATACAGGTTGCGCAAGCGCACCTTGGTCGTTAATAGTTTACGTTGTGCACATATCAAAAACTGTTTTGCATTGTTCATTAAGGAAATTTTAGTTTTGTGATTGATTTGAAAATTGTCTTCTTGTTAGAATGTTTTTAGTGAAATGGTTACTATAGAGATAGCTGGTGTTCATCGAAGGGTCGCAAGCACGACTGTCAAGCATTATGTCTTGGATTTCCAAATATTGTATGAATCCCAATCATACATGGGGACTCAAATTCACTTAAATAAGCATGTATAAGATAACAGGGTTAGCCCCTTCTGGCATAACACCTCGAAATCATTAGATATGATTAAACAAATTGCAACATAAAATATCAATATTCTTTAGATCACAAACTACTGACTGACTTTTAAAAGACGTCAATCAGGAAGATGTCTTGGTTGAAGCGAGAGGGTGATTCAGAGTCTTATTGACTAAAAACCATCCCGTTCTTACTCTTGCTTCGAGTCAGAGCCCCGGTAATCCGCTAACTCGTCCGCAGCTCCGGCACAAACACTGACCATCTACCAACCGGTTGTTTATCTATACTACCAAAATACAAAAACACATCATAAAAAGGTTCCTGACCGCAATAACAACTGTCAACGTATGACAAATGACTATCAACCAAATTGCATGTCCCGTTCCAAGAACTAATGGTTTGTTTGAAATATTCTCAAGAATTAGTGACAAAAGCTTTATCATTATGTCCCAAAGGTCTTTCACCGTTGGGCTAAATCGTTCATGTCCGGCTTGACATATAAGTGCTTGGAATCGTATAGAATAGTTCTGCCTTAGGCACTTTGCTGGCTATTGCACCGTTGCGAACATCAGAACGTTGGATTATTTATTTTTGTTTTGAATTTTCTTTCTGGTGTATTGATTTTTAAGATTTTAATGATGGTTTTTCGCTCTCTTAACTATAAGCTACTTTACTCAATAAATATAACAAAGTTACAGTAGGTAATTCAGAATTTAAGATTTGAACTTAATGATTTATATTAGTTTAATGTTTCGACACATGACCAGTGACAGATGACAGACGTCGCACATAGACGATCGACATATAAATGACATAATTATGAACTTTAGATGCGAATAAACATGAATAGAAAACCGCAACGAACAGCAGTTATCACCTCGCCTGGTCGGAGGATCCTGCTTTTCTCAGGAAACTTTACTCTATTCCCTAAAAATGAATTAGCTTCCATGAATGGCTGAAAATTTTAAACTATATCCCTACCTACAATAACTGTAGAACAACGTCACGCCTCTTCATCCCCGAAGGGGTTAGGCAGAGGTGCACATTACGGCACATAATGCCGCTATACAATGTACACCATTTGTGTTAAACTCCCAAGTAATAGGAGGTGGGCCTATAGCTGTATACAGGGCACAATTCCAGACTACATGCTACCACTGAGAAATTTTTCGAAAAACCGAAAAAAGCCCAACCTTAGTTCGCCCGACCCGGGAATCCGAGACCCCGAGACCTCTTGTCCGGCAGTCGCACTTGCAACCACTCGACCAACGAGGCAGTCGAGTCGAGGCTGTAGAGTAGAAATAAACAACCAAATTCAGGAAAAATTACTCGTAAACTCCAAATTATATTCTTAACCGCGTACCAACTCCTCAGACATAACCACGTCTCGTTGAAAGCAGCACGTGATCACCTTTAACACCATCTTCAGAAACCGCAAATCAACTGGATGGGCACAAAAACCGATCGATTACCTACAAATGAAACAAGTGCTGATCAAAACAACAATGCAGTAACGGACACGTCAATTAAACTAACGTTTTTGACCACAGACAGTTTTGATGGTAAAAAAATACCTCTATTCGCATGTGTAGGTACTTTTATGGGATAACTGGTTGGCTGATCAAGTGTTAACCTTATCGAATGAATAGTGGAGACCTGTAGAGAATCGAACCAAGAAATACTATACATTTTTGGACAGGTTCTGATAAACCTCGAACCATCAGGTATGAAAGAGTAGTTTGACTCTTAATACAGACGCATACTCGTGGTTATCATGAGTCTTAGATAAGAGTCTTCATAGGGATATGAGTTACTAGTCCTGCCTCGTGGTACAAGTCCTAAAAGCAGGTTCGTAACGGTCCCATCATCACCTGTCCAGCCCAGAACAGGTCTGGCCCTGACAGCCATCAGCTGAAGATGAGAAGGATATTTTAGTAATTAATTTTATTTTATACGACGACGACGGTGGCAAAAACGGGCACGACCCACCTGATTGTAAGTGGTTACCGTGGCCTATGAATGCTTGCCACACTTGGAGCATTAAATGCGCCTTACCAACCCTTAAAACACCTATTTACTTCCTTCTTGAATAAAACTTTAAGTTGTATTTGAGTAAGGAAGTGGTATGTAAATGAGTAGGCATAAATAGAAGTATCACGTTAACAGATCGACAAACGATAACAACACCATGAATCATCCAATTACGGTTTTTATTACTATCTCAGCCGAGATCAATATTTCGGCTAAACACCGCTAAGTACTCTCATAATATCAGTAACTGGCCAATTTTAACGGAATATTTAAAAAAAGGTAACGCAACGGTGTGAGCGAGCCAAAAAAGCTCATTTCGCCACAAAACAAGCAAGCGGACGTGAGACGAGATCATCGTTCGACGCGAGGTCTTATAACTGTACTTTAATCATTCCAGCCTCCCGACGTTATGTAACAGCTAGTCCAATGGCGCTTGGCTGAACCACTACACGCGCCTGGATCACACCGCGAATTAAAAAAAAACGAGGATTTTTAATCTGTCGCTGACGGCGAGCTGTCAAATTTTGGCGGGAGTGCTTTTGTTATCTGTGATTTTATTTTGCATCAGGATTTTAATTTGGACTGTGGATTATGGAAGTTTTGAGGTTTGTTCATGTTTATATTTTATTGACCGCCCGCCCCGGTTTGGCGAGGGTACCGGCTTTCCCGGTGTCTTGGTGGAAATTGTCTTTCGTACAAACCTTATCTTGACAATAACGGCCACGATGAAAACAACCTTACAAAAAAGATTTAAAACATTACAGCGATAGTCTTTACATTTAATATTAAAATTAAAAGTAAAATGACATTAAAGATTATTTTAAAATATCTACGCACAAATATAAAACAAAATAACATAATGATATTCCTCGACAAATCATTGAATGTTGCAACACTGACAAACATTTTGTCATACCCTCAACTTAAAAAAAAAATCCAGTACAATTTTAATTGAAAAATAATCTTGAAAAATAAAATAATCATAAACAAACTGGTATAGTCTGGTCACCAGGTGGCACCACCTGACTTACCAGGAGACAGGACATATTACTTGATTATCATACTGACTAGTTTTAATCAGGTTACATAGGGTCTCATATAAGTCCTTTTGTTTTTAAAATTAATTAAAAGACTAGACTATTGATGTATTTTTTCAATTCCAGAGAAAGATTGCTGGATTTCATTATATATTATGTAAAAACCTGTTATTGGAAAAATGTGCCTTGTCTATATGCAAATTTTTGTTATTATTGCATGGGTGTATCTTGTAATAGGATTGTGGGACCCTAGGGAGTATTGGCAGGATTGATGTTTCGTAATTATTTAGAGTGAATGATAGATTAAAGTATTTATAAAATGTGTTGATGTCTTTCGTGTTAGTATATATTGCATTCGTTACCTTGGTTTCAAAATGATAAAATATTTATCGTTACGCCTACGATTTTTCATCATTTTTAAGGGGAGAAATCATCCAATGACTTCTCTTGCCTTGGGCGAGATGAGATGGAGTGTCTCTTACTGACTAAATACCACCCTGTTCCTACTACTGCTTTTGAGCCGGAGCCCCGATTCGAGCTTACGAGCTGATTTAGACAATATTATACTTTTCATCCTACGGGATCGCGAGTGAAACCGCTGGTAGAAGCTAGTAGGTACATAATTTTCCATACTACTTTACTCAATCCAAGAATCGAACTCAAAAATAACCTCGACTATATTATGCCTAGACTAGACTAACTAACCAATCTAATTAATTCAATCCCATTCATTACATCGTAATAGAATCTGCAAATTAAATTTCTAAACAAAAAACTAACCGATTCATACAGCATTTGCCAAGGGACTTTCGACTCTATTACCTACAGTACAAGTGTTACTATTACGCACAGTAGTAGAGAGTATTTTTTGCTGACAATCTGTCTTTGTTATGCAGTAGTACTGGATCGATAACTCACTGCTGTCACGAATAACGTGGTGTTACTGTGATGATACTGTGATTATATCACTGTATCACGATTGTGTCTGATAGGTTAGGTATAGTTCGATTTAATCTAATTATACAGTTAGAAATGATTGACTCCATTATTGAATTAATTTTATTGAATAGCCATTTGGTCTAGATTAAGCTTTTCGCCTGCGACTTTGCCCGTTTGGGACTTAAAGATTATTTTCGTGAACTTCTGAGTTTTTAAGAATATGGGAATAAAATGTAGCATTATGTACCTAGCAGGTTACCGGGGCTCCGGCTTTTCCCGCAAGAGTAGGAGTTGGAACAGAGTTGTTTATAGTCAGTAAGAGTCTGACACTCCCTGCCACATCACTCTAGGCGAGAGAAGTCAATGATTGTCCCCCACAATATAAATCCACGAATAATCTTTTTTTCTGTTTATCATCACCCCATCTACAGTTTCTGGCCTATGCATGTCTTAAACTAGATCAATCAAAAATTAAACTCAACAATTTTGCAGAATAAAAGACTCAATGTTGTCATAGATCTTAGTTAGATAAATTTAACTTAAATTTTATAGTTAGATCTATGACATCGGTAAATCAAAACCCTCCATGTTTATCAGAGTACCTATGTGCGAACAATCATCTTGGAAACAAGATATTTTATATAATGAAACGCACAATACTCACTTTCCTGTTTCCCGTGACACGGAACTTTTGCTTATGTAAGTTATAATCAGTTGAAACTTGAAAGTAGATCGATGACAAACACACGGATACGTCAATAGAATTATATATATTCTGCAGTAGGAAATCATTATCTAGAACGTCTAACAGTCACAAACACCTAGCTTCATTGACGGACAGACTGACAGAGGTACCGTTCAAAAGTACCTACTTATGGTTTAATTGGAAAAAACTATTTGACTTTGACTTTGAAGCGCAAATACTAATCGTGTAGACCTAGGTAATTCAATTTAAATAAAGTATGCTAAAGGCTCATCGTTTTTTTGTTCCCCGCAGCTGAATACTTGATTACTTATTTTTCGATACGATAACACTTATTCAGATCAGACATCATATTTATTTCAATACAAATAAATCAAATCGTATACTATCTGCTGGGAAAATAAATGATCCTCACTTACGAGTTTTGCCGTTTTCATAAAAACTACCCCAATTCAATTGGCACAAAAACTCGTCGTTTATAGTGAATATAATAGGTAATAATATTATGAGGTCAACATAAGCTTAGATATTTCAAATAATAATATCCTTTTTTTAAGGGTGGAAAATCATTTAATGACTTCTCTCGCCAGGGAGAGGCAAGACTCTTACTGACTAAAAACCACCCCGTTCCTACTCCTGATTTTCGAGCCAGAGCCCCGATAAACCCGCTAGGTAGTCCGCAGCTCCGGAAAATAATCCCATCGTACGCATTGACTTTGTTGCACAATTCGATTCGACTATTGTTACCATTTGACTTAATCATAGATCACTATAAATATTGGCAAATCATTATGGCTAAACGAAAAACCTTCACCGGTAAACACAACGCCAGTAACAAGCTAATAATGATAATAATCATTACCAATAATCATTCAATCGGCTCCTTATTAAATGCCAAAATGTTTAGCAACCCAATTTTTACGATGAAGTAAATTCATGACAATAAAACTGATGAGGCAACAGCTAAAGCTTCGCAAAACATCTCGAGCTAATCTTGCGACATTCTCAATGAAATGGATTTTAAATGAAATTGTGAAATGTTTAATGTAGGCTTTTACTTATAATTAAGTGTAATTAGATTCTCTTTAATGTACTGAAAGTGTGTGAATGTGAACTGCAGTCGTATCTACCATTTTTCGAAGCAACAGACCTTCGTTAAGTTGCTTAATTTTGTCACCTTATACCGTGTCGTCATCGTCACTTTCAGATATCGTAAAAACATTTTAAGTCTTCCAACTTAGTTGTCTTTTATAGATATTGCAAATACATACATATGAACTTATTGGTTACTCAAATTGGTAAGACTGCAAATTGTTAATTAACTCAAGCTTAATATGTTTTCTAGTCATACCACTTATTGCGTACTAGAATTTAGATTTGATTGTCAATTCTCTATTCTATTGATGATTGACACCGACAACACTTCGACAGAAATCAGCATTGACTCTCCAGAAACTTATGAAAGACGTGAAGACTATTGTACCCACGCAAGTAGAAAAAACCCATTGTTTAACAGCAGCCAATTGATGTAATACCTATTGATTTAAGTGAAGCTGAACTACCAGGTGTAGTCCCAAGTTTCCAAGCTGATACACATAATTTCAAAACTGGACCTGATACCACATCGTGGTAGGTACCTAATCACGCCTGCACTGTAGTTGCAATAATCTAAATTGATTCAACAAGACGCGCCCACTCACTTGTTATATCAAATTATAGAGTTTCCACAATGACACTCTAATCGATGTCCAACGAAGCATAAAATGAATGCATTTCCCAACAAAAAAGTGGCAATATAATACAATGACGTTTTATATGCAGTTGCATTGCAACCACCGACCTAACCAATTGTATAACGATGCCGATACTGACAATACCAAAATTTTCCTTGCACTGAAAAACAGTTTCATTTGTTTCATTAAACGCTACGAAGGCCATTTTATATAGGACAGAATATGTCTTAACTAAGTCAGTTTCAGTCAAAAGCTTAGTCTACAAAACTTTCAATAATAAAAAGTGATATATTTTACGATAATTCAGTATAGAAATCCTTATATATCAACAGCTTATAAGTTGTCCACTGCCGACTAAAAGACCTCTTCTCGCACAGGAAGATTTGAGCATTAATCACCACGTTTGCTTAACGTGGGTTGGCGATTTCAAACTTATAATTAAAAATAAACCGTCAGTAATTTATTTTATTTATTTGTCTTATAAAATGAACAATGGTGTAACCTTAAATCTAAACTCGCCAAACAGTTACCTTTAATGGCATCTAAAAACAGTCGGATGGTCAGTCACATCACAACAAATATTACTTAGGACATATAGCCATTACACGGTCTACAAGCAACACGAGGTGCAGAGAAAGCACACTTTCCATTTCTGGGTGACGACGCACGAACGGCAGGAAAGTAATACGTTAGTGTCGACAATCATGCGTAACCTATGACTATGCGCAATGGCACATAATGTCACCTTGTGTAACATGTTATTTGTCTTAAGATGGACGCACGGTTATGATCTAATGATATAGGCTAGTTTGTGCATGAGTACGTGAGCAAATATGCCGCTTGGGTATTGTCGTAATGCTGCTCATGTAAGTGAAGCAGTGTCGGGGTTGTGGCTATGTAATGTGTCGTCTGTTATGGATGATGAGCAAATAGTAGTGAATTTTGAAAATAAACTAATTTTTCTTAGTTGTTCTGTGTCAACCGGGACCAGTGAATTTGAGGACTGTGATTTGTTTCCCAGATAGAGTAATTAATTCCCAGTCTATATATAGCATGGGATTGTAATTGCGATCCTTTGGATATCAGTCATGTGATTAAAATTACCTTTATTCTTTTCCAGATACAAATACATCTTCATAACCATATCGCTACTCTTTGGGATCGTCAGCAATGAAGAAACAAAAGCGAACACGGTGGCAACCACACCTAATTGTCCCTTCACAAAGATGATTGAAGATGTATTCAAAATTCAGAACAGATCATCAGACAAAGATTCATACAAGAGAGATAAGGAAAGAGTAAAATTATTCTTGAGTACTTTAGCTAATATAACTAACGATAATGTCAGTAGAAAGGATGAAGATCTCATAAACGTTATTATAGCTTCAATAAATAGAATTAAAAATAATATAAGTGACACATCGGATAAACTAAATGAAGCCATAATAGTAACATCTCCTAAAGGAGACAACACAAGTGAAATAAAGAAAGCAAGTCAAATCAAGAGTGGTATTGAAGATAAAATCGATACATTTCTAAATAATACTGCTAAGAAACATACTACGAAAAGTATAGAAAAGCATGACGATGCAAGTACAACGGAAAGTACTAAATACGTAGAAATTTTAACAAAAGATCCTCATACGAAGAACACTACATCTGCCAATATATTGGAAGTACTAAAGCATTTAATGCCTCTATTTAACAGCACTTTAACTAAAGAAGTGCATAATATAACTATAATAGAAAGGGATCATAAGAATAATCATTCATTTTCTGCAACCAAGAACGTTTCGACTATCATAGTAACGTATTGTGACAACGACAACAAAACGCCGAAAGAAAATAAGACTGTTGCTGTCAACAAGAAAGGTGATGACAAAGTTGAAATTGATCGTGTAGACTTTTATGATGATGAAGAGGATTTGGAGGCAGATGGAGAAGGAGAAGCTCATAATATAACGAAGGAAGAAAACAGAGAGATTATGGAAGCGGCTGAGTATGGAATGCAGAAGATGCACGAGTTGTACTCTGTTTTGGAACCTAAACTTTATTCCATGGGTAAGTTGATATAATGCTATTTCTATAATTCTGTTAAGGTGTTATCAATGGCATCCATCAGAAACACAAGTTATGTTAAAGCGATATGGATCGACGACAATTCGCACCTACGGTAACACAAAGGCCGAAGTGCTAATATTATTTTTCAGGACAGAAGTTTTAAAGTTTTTATAGATTTTATACGCACTTTGGCATATTTAACTAATTGTCTTACCGAAGGTGTGAATAGTAAAACAGCACATTTATGTAAATATCCAGAAATATCTAGAGATGTTTTACTAACCTATTTTGTCAATGCCTCTCGCAGTACTAAACTCAGTACCTAATATCTACCACCCGAATTAACAATACTCACCTTAAAAAACATAGCACCACATTTTCTGAGCATACATAACCTCACGCCTGTCTCTCATGGGGATAAGCAGACACAATGGAACGCCAATTAGTACGACTCTTACATGCCTCTTTTGCTTCGTCAACCTCTCATCAATCTTTTCATACATGCTCGTCAGTTAATTATCTGAGCAATAATACCTATATTCATAATTTTCCAGGTCTCTGGTTGGACGACTCCAGTCCAGCTCGCTACGTGGCAGCATTCAACGCTCCTTCGGAAGAAGCAGCCAAGTTCTCCAGATATGGGTACGCTTCACTTCAAGCTGCTGCTAAACTCAAACAACTCATCAGGTTAGTGGTTTACTTATAAAAAGTCCTTTCAACAAATATTTGTTTGTATCTTTGGAACCCTAGCTAATTAAGTCGTTAGATTCGGTTAGACTGTTTAAATAGTGTATCTGCCAATTAAAATACTTTTGGTGTTAAAAGTATTTTAATTGGCAAATACACTAATGAAAAAATGTCTTTGTATAAAATACATTTTTTCCGACAAATTACTTAATGCTATTCAACTCAGTGGTAAAACTTCTTTAAGCGAACATGTGCAATAAACATTATTATAAGAATAAGACCTCCTTCCTTTTCAATTATTACATTCACGTAAGAATTAAAACAAATCACCCATCTTCGGATTCTTCAGTCGCCAAATATGATGATCTAATATTATACACCAGTATTCTATAGACCTTATACCTAATAAGTGTCACCACTACCGAATAATTAAATGCACTCTACACACCATCAGTTTAAACTGTACATCCCCGATTCCCCAACAAACCCTGAATTCTTAAACCCCAAAAGGTGTATTTCGGGTGTTCATGGACGGCGGCGGCAGATTGCTTATCATCAGGTGATCTGTCTACTCGTTTACTAGCTTATTAGTGAAATAGCTATGTCACTTCAACGTTCCTATGACGCAACGTTAATGAGGTGATCAGGCAGCAATTAAAATGTAACTCGGTTCAAAAATGGGCAAACAATTTAGTCCACGTGCAATCTTCTAGCCTAGCTGGAAACATTTCGAGATGCATCGTAACAAACATACACACACATATCAACAGCCACTGCTGAGCAAAGGCCTCTTCCCACACGGAGAAGGTTTGAGCATTAATCTCCACACTTGCTCAAGGCGGGGTGGCGATTTCAAACTTTTGAAATTATAAGTCTAGGTTCCCTCCAGTGGAGTCTAAATAGTTTTAGAAAGTACATATAACTCGGAAAATGTCACATTGGTACTTGCCAGGTTTTCATCCCACACCCTCAAGCATGAGAAGCGAGCGCTTCAACCTCCAGGCCACCACGACATCTTAACAAACATGTCGATCTAATTACAGAGGGAATTCAAGAGGGCAAGGACCTCTCGGTCTCCTCTCATCCAATTTCAAATGGAGTGTCTTCGTTTAATTGAAATCGCGATACGTCGGAATTTTAATTCACACGTTGAGTTGGTGTGAAATTAAAATTTGTTGTGGATTGAGAATTTTAATTTGTAATGTTGAATTTACCATTTCTGTTATTGGAATTGAAAAGATGTTGGTACTGATTGCCAATTTTACAATAAAACTAATATATTGTATAACTGATGAAAGTGCATGTATATATTTTAATTTATGAGGATGAAAAACGTGATGTTGTCCTGTCAAAATAATAATAAATAAAAGTTCATTTTGGTGTAAAAAGCCAGAATTAATAATAAATCTTATAACCTATAAAACAAACTTATATATCAAACGTGAACTAACCTATCACAAGTGTAACAAATAAATCAATGAATAATAATTACTATTTTACTTTTAATACCAACAAAGGTAAAGAATATTTAATCAATGACTAGAATTACCAATTACAAATTAATTTACAATTAACGAAAAATACTTAGGTGAAGATATTTTTATAATAACTATCCTGAGACATCACGGTTTTTCAATCATTAAAATCTACTGGTTAACAGAGGGATTATTTTCCATGAGCAGTGTGTGAAATACTCTCTAGTCATTATCTCCACTAAATTAACTGAAAATCACGGTTTACTATGGAGACAGACTCGAAACTAGTAGAGCTTTTTAGTCGATTTAGGTGGATATTCTCGATATAAATGTTCCCTATAAAATGATATTTTAACTAGTTCAGCAGATATAAATTTCGAATTAAAGCCTAGGCCTTAGTTCGAAATTTTGATAAAAATAAGGACACATAAATAAATGGACATAAATTTCCCATCCAACAAATGGAAACACACCACGAGATGTATCATTCCGATTACGACAAAACAAAAATGATAAAAAATAATGGAATCACACACAATAATGACTACATTGTATCCGTCCAGTGTCTGATATTAGAATATAAACCTTGAATTACTCTTACACCATAAATTACCCAGTCCACCATGAATTACCCATCGTATAATACCCAAGGATGTCAGCATTTACGTAATTACCTTTGATGCAGTATACCCGTCGCGATGAGAACTGCGCCGACGCAATTTCTTGATCATTCTCAAATGATACGGTCCACAATCTGTGCGATGAACTTATCCATAAACTTGTTTTCTACTTTTTTTTAAAGATTTCAAAAGTAATTTGATTGCGTTTTTTTTTTTTTTTTTTTTTGTTTTTGCCGATATCACCATCATTAGTGAAGTAATTCGCGATTGCATCCGATTCAATGATGCAGTTTACAAATTTTGAAATGTTTCATTTTAATTCTGTTTTTTTATTTTATTTTTTAAGGTTTCTTTTAGTTTTACCATGGCCTTGTGTTCTTAATTTCGTTTAGACTAACTGATGCCCGCGGCTTCGCTTGCGTGGATTATGGACTTTGTGACTAATTGAAGTAGCCTTATTTAAGTTATTCTATATACATAAGCTACGTGCCAATAAAAGTCCCGTCAAAATCAGTACAGACATTTCATAGATTAGCCAGACAAACAGAAACAAAATTATTAACTACTTATGTTCATACGCATGCTTAGTAAATGATTATTTCAATATTACAGACACTGCAATTTTGTTTATGTGTGTATAAATAAAGATTTCGTTTTTATTGTTTTATTATTTAAATTTAAGTTATTTGAAGATTTTATTTCTTCCTTTTACCATTTCATTAATTCTTAACAGTGTTTATGAGTATCGAACGACTATAATATCATATATAGCAAACTGTCACAGTGGGCCGGTCACATTTATCGAAGAACCGATGACCGCTGGGGTAAACGTGTTCTAGAGTGGAGACCGCGTCTAGGCAAGCGTAGTGTAGGGCGCCCTCCAGCTAGATGGAGTGACGATATCCGCAAGGTGGCTGGTAGTGGTTGGATGCGTAGAGCTGAAGATCGAGCTCAGTGGCGTGCCATTGGAGAGGCCTAATTAAGCAGTGGACGAGAACAGGCTGATGATGATGATGATGATAATGTCATATATTAACTTCTATCGAGAAAATACTTAAGAGAATTTAAAACATATGGAACACCATTTTCTTTAGCGATGTCACAGCACTAGACTCGATTCATGCTGTTTAAATATATATAACCTTGAAGATGCTCCGTGGAGGAGAAACATATGTCGAGTGGTATATTGCGTGTCATGTGTGTGTTTTTATGATGCACTTCTGCTGCTGCAAAAACTAAAAATCTATTGTATTGTTAATAGATAGATACATTACCACCGTTAGATACCTATATCTAAGATTCAATTTCAATAAATAATCTAGACTAAAGAAAAAAATCTATGCAAGTATTAATAATATTATTTAAATGTGTTAAGAGCAAAAAGTTTACACTGATTGCTTGCTGTAGGTGGCCTTTTAAAAAGGACCACCACGTATGTAATTCAATTTAGCATTATAAATCATCTAATAGACCATTACTGAAGAAAAAAACGGTAAATCAATTATGGTAACAAACATTTTATTAAGTATCTACAAGTATAAAGTATGACATGGCAAAAAGAGGTATGAAGTTTGATTTGTGAGTCAGATCAAATTATTTAGTTGTGAAATTTTCAATGCAATAGAAATGATTTTGTAATTATTAGTTAGGTATACTTATTTAATAGTAAGTTTACTTCCATTCATAAATTGACGGAAATACGGAATTTGAAATATAAAAAAACGTGATATGACAACGGGTTACCGGGGTTCGAAGCAGGAGCAGCATATTTTTAGTCAGTAAGAGTCTTACACTCTCTTTCATCTCACCCAAGGCGGGAGAAGTCATTGGATGATTTTCCCCTCTCCTTGGCTAACCTTGATTGACAAAAACTATACTTATTAGGTAATTATAATCATCCAACTAATGATCCAACAACCCTTCTGAGACGTAAGCTGTACTCTACGCAGTATAAAAAATAAATAAATAAAATATCAAAGTACATCAAATTCCATCGTCCATCTGTTTTTAAGTTACAAATGATATAACTAACACAAGTAAACATATAGATTAAGTTTTCATAACCAAAATGTGTATCACTTATTAATAAAAAATCTAAAGTCAACTTTTCAAAACACACGTTTCAAGGCTAACACTAATGAGCTATGCAAATTATAGCAACCCCACGTGAACCTAACCTTGTTCTTTACGTATGGCAACACCTTTCTAAGTGTTGCAAGTTGTAAAAATTCACACGAGATCGATATAAATCGAATAGGTATCGATTAAATGGAAGATGAACGGTTAGTTATTAAAGCCTTCAAGGCTTTCGATTATGTTTGTAATCGTTGATTAAGTTTATTTATAGGACTGCTCTAGCATGAATAATTGCAAGTCTGACTGCCGAGACTGTCTAGCGTGAAGTGGCCAGAATGATTTTGCATTAAAACGAATTATTATTGAGTTATTTAATTTAATAATCTTCTGTGGATATATGATATAGGTACTAAATTGTGTTAGTGTTAGTACCTAAAACATTGCTGTAAAAATGCCGTATATATAAGAATTAATTGCCTCGTTGGCCCAGTGATCGCTAGTGCGACTGTCGAGGAAGGGACCTCGGGTTGAATTCCTCTCGGGGGAAAATCATCCAATGTCTTCTCCGGCTTACGGTGTGGCGAGATTGAGTGTCAGACAGTTACTAACTAAAAACCTCCACGTCCCTACTCCTGCTTTTCGAGACAACGCCCCTGTAACCCGCTAGGTAGTCCGCAGCTCCAGATTACACGAGACTTACAACATAAATTGTGAAATGTGGGTGTACATACTTCCGAAGATTACAAACTTGTATAAAATATTACGTTATCAGTGCCAGTAAATTATGAAAGTGTGAAAGTGTTTGATAACCGCTAACTAGACTAGGCAGACATATATCTAATCTATATACATAATGAGTAGGTAATGGTTATTTATCTCAGTTTAAAGTGAAATCTACCATCTATCTCGTGACTTGTTTGTGAGACTCAGTGTTAACTAAGTGGTGACTAGATTGTAATGGATATCAATAAAGATATTTACAATGCTAATTTGTGCGGATTTGGTTTTATTTTCACTTCACTATACTAAAAATAAGAAAAAATATATGTATCAGAAAATATGCTCCTTGCTTATTCACTGTAGAACTGAATTGATTTACACATAAACTGTCGCTGGTGATTTTTTAACAGTAAAGCAGTATTATAGCATACTCCAAACATTCAATCAGCCCAACAATAGACGGTAATGACTGTCCTTGCATAGCAGCTTGAGCAGCAATTAGGCATTCTATAAGGGTTACCGGGGCTCCGGCTCAAAGCAGGAGAAGGAACGGGGTGGTTTTTAGTCAGTAAGAGTCTGACACTCCCTCTCGCCTCACCCAAGGCGGGAGAAGTCATTGGATGATTTTCCACCCTCAAAAAAAAAAGGCATTCCATAAGATTTTAAAACAAAACTATCAATACACCTGCAAATCTGCAAAACACGAAAAAAAACTAGTTTCATCCCAACTAAAATAATTACACCAATTACTCTGCACCTTTACTTTACTAAAACAAAGATCCAACGCAATCTCGAATCGTGTTCATAAATCAATTATTCGCCATTTTCGCAAAATTTCGCAAAACGGCTTAATTCCTCGCCAACTATAAAACGAGTTCTTCACTGATGGCTCATATCCGACCAGTTTGTCGCAATGCCTAGCATTTAGATTATTTTTAAAGCTATTTTATAACCAGCAAAGTTGTGTAAAATGTCAGATGCACTAGTGTTGGTCATAAATCCTTAGATAATGTTTCTAGATCTTTTTTAGGTCTTGCTTAAATCTTAATGTGTCTGAGATGTGAATCAAACTGGTCATGTTTTTTTCAAAACGTTACCCTACTTTAATAATATTTGGTAATCAGTCGCAATATTTAACTGCTCAAAAAAGATGTGCATCCATCCAATGAGTTCTCCCGCCTAGGGCGAGGCGAGAGGGAGTGTTAGACTCTTACTGACTAAAAACAACCCCGTTTGTACTCCTGCTGTTCAAATCGTCCGTCCGCAGCTACACCGCGCGTCCATATCGGGCAACAACCCTACTGTGTATAGTCAAAACCATGTTGGATATCATAAAAATATAGTTGTGTTATAATAAGTATCGAATCCGCGACTTAGTACTGATGAGTTTTTCCTACTGATAAAGGCCCAAATTATAGTCATTGACAAAATATGAAACTTGAGAACGACAACAACTACCTACATTTAACATTTAATAGAGAAGCTGGGATCTCGTTAGCATTGATTTTGATAATTTGTTCAGCTGTCAACATCATCCTAACTCCATTTATCTTCAAACAAATTGTTACCATCCTTTACCATATCCTATGACTCACCAGTAGCGTGGTAATTAAATTGCATCCCATTGCATCCGGCTAAGGATATATTATTAAAATAAGCACCTTGCATCCGCTTAGAAATTACTTTATTTAGTTAAATTTGCTATTTTCAAACATTTACCTACTGGATTAAAGACTAGATTAGTTGTTCAGTTCCCATTGGAATTTCAAGTACCTAATATCTGGGGTGCTTCTGTAATCTTAATCTTAAATGTATAAGGGATAAGGTAGAGAATAAGGAAACACAGGTAAGCCTATGCCCAGCAGTGGATGATCCTAAGCAGAAATGGTATTGATGATTGCTCCCTTAAGAGTGTAATAAAGAGTTAGCGTGGGAATAAGGGCAATCCCAGGGTACTCCCAAGGGATAATTCGCTCCTGTTTATAAACAAAATTGGGTTGCGTTCTATTTTATCATTTTGCATTGATTAAATTTACAGATACCTCGGCACAGCTCAGATATAATCCCTGTAACACTTAAAGGTTCACAAAAAAGAAGGCCTGTGGCATTACATCCAAGTTTGTACTGAAATTGTGCAATAAATTTATAAATAAATATAGCCCCGATAATGTAAAACTAGGACACCTAAAACCTATTATTAAAAACTAGCTTTCGCCGGCGGCTCCGGCCGCATGGTTAATATCTTTTTTCATACACTGCCTGTTTTTGTGACATTTTTCATTGCTGCTCCGCTCCTAAATGTTTTAGCGTGATGATATATCCTGTCTCGATAAATGGACTATCTTACACTGAAAGAATTTCTCAAATCGGACCAGTAGTTCCTGAGATTAGCGCGTTCAAACAAACTTTTCAGCTTTATAATATTAGTAAGTATAGATAGTATAGATGATGCATCTGGTTCTTTTCGGTTAGACACACTCTATTTTCGGACCACTATCAAGTAAATAATATTACGCGGATAATGTAATAACCAAACAATCGGTCATGGCTTTACGACATTCGATTTTATTACGAGAACTGTTTCCTCATCCATCGACCAATTGATTAATAATGAATCGATTCTAGATTCTGTGTAATTGGTTTTCAATTATTGTGCAGTTATTCGGCGACTGGATTTCTATTATTTACTTAGAATACAGTAAACACCCATTACTAATTTCAAAATCAATACGACTTTGTAGATACCTAATGCTTTGGATATTGACAAGAAGTAAGAACGTTATATTTGTCGCTAAGTATATAGCGGCTTCCGGAGCTGCGGACTACCTAGCGGGTTTACCGGAGCTCCGGCTCGAAAAGCAGGAGTAGGAACAAGGTGATTTTTAGTCAGTAAGAGTCTGACACTGCCTCTCACCTCGCCCTGGCGAGAGAAGTCATTGGATGATTTTCCACAATCATGTTCCAATTTTTATTTCAATTCTTTGAGCCGTTTTGACGTGATTGATTAACAAATTTAATACCAACCCACTCATAAACTTTTGCTTTTATAATATTAGTAAGATATACCTACATAGTAATATGATCGCCTTATTCGTCAAGTTATCAGAAGTGAGTACGCTCTAGTTTGATTGCCCTTCTGAGTGTTATGTATTCTAATTTCCTATTTTCCAAATTTTCTGTAACGGCACGTTTTAAAGTATTATGGCTGGTGGTGTAACAGCATTAGACTCGCTTCTATAACACGAAATTCGTAACATAACTGGAGAAAATCAATGGACTTAAAAGACATAACATTAAGGGCTTGTTACACAATGCCGGATAGCCGCTATCTATCTACTAGATAAACTAATAGCTTCTGCCAGTGAAAACCTAAAACCTAGTTGAAAAACTAATAGTTTCTGCCAGTGGCCTCCAACGCGCTTCGGATAAAAAGTAGCTTAAGAACACTTAGGTATATTAAAAACCATTATCTACTGTTTTCAGTTTGACCCGTATTTTAGTACGGTATGTATGTTTGTGACAGATTTTCGCGATTTTGGAAGAACCGTTTTTGGTGCAGTTTTCAGCAGTCTTTTTCAGACTGAGGAAAATTACCTGACTTAAAAAAATTGAGGCAGTAAAGAAGAAATGTTTTATATTATCTTTTAATTTTTTTTCTTTGTTTCTTTCTTTTTCTTTAGATATAAATATTAGATATGTTATAATTAAAAGTATACCATAAAAGTAAAAAAAATGATAAAACAATAGTTTCTTTAACTACACAGCTACTTCTGAATGACCTACTTGACAATGGGACTTGTTTGTCAGTTTGTAAACAATGGCAATCGATGTGGCAATGAATCGGATTTAGATTGGACTTGTTGCAACTCGCTTTGATTGTTTGATAGGAATTGATGGGAAATGGTCGTTTTATTGACACTTTTACAACTTGGGTTTATCATTATTGAGATTTTGAAAGGCAATTATCAAAATGTATACTTAGTATTACTATAGAGTTTGATATAATGATGATTTCAAATCTAGATAGAATATTACATTAGTAAAATGACAACATTTCCATCTCGATTGTATATATGGTTGGCAGGCCACAACTGCGCGGTTTTCTTGAAACTTTACTACACAGCTGTAACAGTACCTTGCACAGTACAACTGTGGAATGAGCTGTCGTTACTAGTATTTCTGAGTTTTCCACGTCTAATTTTATTATAACTACATCTTTAAATTCTCTTTTCATACTCGTAATTAGTACTTCCCCAAACTCGACAGTCCCACCTTTCACATCACATCACCAGCCTATAAGTGGCCACTGCTGACCAAAGCCTCTTCTCACACGGAGAAGGTTTGAGCATTAATCACCACGCTTGCTCAAAGCGGGTTGGCGGTCCCACCTTTAGGAGAGAATAATAAATCAACAAGAGATTAATTAAACGCTACTTTCTCAAATGTTCAACAGCCACGCTTATCTTTTTTAGAACAATCGCATTCTTTAACGACACCTCTGTGACCCACAGTTATATAACGAAGAAAATACATTACTAACACCACGCATGCGCGACAATGAACCGCACAGAACTACCCACAATAAGAAACTTCTTGGTCAATGAAAAATCAGTCTTGTAATTAAGGTATTAAGGTACAAATTGTATAGTGGCGTGACTGAATTAACCAGTAAGAGAAATCATTGTATCAGCGAAAATCACTCTTATTGTTAAGACATTAAGGTTGCTATTGTAATGTATGTCACAGTTAATGTTTTGGCAAACAAATCGCGTTTACTTGACAATGTCAGTTTGCGTAAGTGACAATGAAAATGGTGATTGACTAGGAGTTTCGATGAAGAATTAGATTTACTTGGCTTTAGGTACGTAACTAAGGGTAGGAAGCCATGTTTCGGCACGAATGAGCCGGCTCGACCGGAGTGATACCACGGCCTCACAGAAAATTGACGTGAAACAACGCTTGCGTTGTGTAAGTAAAGTTACCGGAGACCAATTACCCCCTTCACAATCTTCCCAATCCCCAATTCCTCAACAACCCTTAAATTCCTAACTCCAAAAGGCCGACAACACACTTGTAACGCCTCTGGTGTTTCGGGCGTCCATGGGTGGCGGCGATTGCTTACCATCTTGTGATCCGTCTGATCATAAAAAACGGCTCCTCCCGCGTTCCCATGGGATAAAAAGTATCTTTATATTTTTTCCATAATCTCTTTTGCACCTTTTTCTCCTATCCCCACATTGTGCACCATCCCTAATTAGATCCAGGCCAACACCTTTACCAACCAATTTTCCAACACATTTTTACGACACCTACAAGCAGGTCATGGTGTCCATACCACCTCCTTGTCGTAACCCATCCATAACCTGTCACAATACATGAGAAAACCATAGCCAGAACACCCTTCCATCTTTAAACAACTTTCAACTCTATCACAATGAGTAAAGGTTGAAAATCAGTTAAAGAAATTTGCCAGAGTGGGGTAGCTTGAAGTGCTATGAGCATTAGTACCCACACCATGTCCTTTCAATGTCACCTTGGGCAATGTGACCATGATTTTGGCGACACCATCGCTGGGAATGATAAAGAGGCTTCTGTTTGATTTGGAAATTAGTTTCCTTGTATGAGCGCGATTGTCAAGCATTATGTCTAAGATGGAATCCTAGATCTCACGCAGGAATAGCATGTTATCTAGATAGCTACATGCTCACCCCATATTTATCAGTGTGTATTCATAAATGGTAAAAATATGTATGACTTCTGCCAGTCGTTCCTCTAGGATGAAAAGTATCCTATCATCGAAGCCAGGTCATACCCTGTCTGTATTGATTGAGTCTCATGCGTGCGATGCTCCGATGCGTATGATGCGGGCCTATGAACCTCTCCGGTCGTGTCAGTCTGCCGTCCTAGCAGGTTCAGAGAGTGAGGAAACAGAGAGTGCACCTGTATTGCCCACACTCGTGCACTAATGTCTCCTGCGTAGTGGGTCAGTCTAGTTAGGCTTGCCACCATGATCAAAATCGGTATGGAGATTTATATTATACTATATAGTATTTATTTTCATGATGATGTAACTTCTTACATAATAAAATATATTTAACCAACTAACAACAAAACGTGTAACTTTTTTACACCCACCTCAAAATAAGAAAACATTATGCATTCAAGTTTTCTATAGACATCGGTATAAAAACAACAATTTCTCTGGTTAGAGACATACTGTCACAAATACCATAGAGCGACGTAAATCAACAATCACAAACCTCTTCTATATATAGAAAACGTGTTGAGATCTGCGCGCGCGCACGTTCGAAAGCTACTCTCTAGAAAGCCCGGAGACACTGCAGACCGGTTGGTTGTGGAAACCTGCGCGAGCGCCTGCGATTGTGTATGGGAAATTTTATGATTCGCATTCAATCTGTATGGGATTTACATTAGTTATGGCGTTTTTTTAGAAATGTCATGGGCGTGGGAGATTCTTATTTATTATGTCGATATTGGTATATTACCAAAAGAAAGAAAAAGAAAGTAAGATTTTATTTTGACTATCCCGTTGGTCTGATGCTCGTTAGTATGACTATACCAAGCAAGGAGTCAGGGGTTCCAGTAAACGCCAGGCATTCGGATCGAACTTTAGCTCTAGTAGACAAAGGATTAATAAGAATACCTCCCTGTTTTCTTAATTAACGAAGACTTGAATAAAATAATAGTACTGTATATAATATAATACTATATTCTTTTTAATTAATAAATAAATCCCATTATCCACTAAAATCGACGAAGCATAACGTTACGCTTCTTAATTTTTTAATGCAAAAATATATTATTATTTTATAATAAGCAAACGTATCTAGATATTGCACAACTACAATTATTATAATAATGAATTATTACAGTAAAATAATAATTATTATAATTCTTACATAATAACTTAAAGTGCATAATCATTGCGTAGAATAAAATCAGTTATTATAATAATTAGACAAAAGAAATAAAAATGCTCTAAGAAAAGAAAGTTATGAAGAATAATTCGGTAAGTAGTATAATTATATTTTATTTTATTATAATATAATATAATATTAGGTAACAGATACAGTTTTTTATTACAATTTAACTGCGTTTTATTCCTATTCCTTTATGCTTTTATTAGCTTTATGTTATAAAACATGTTTTTATTCAAAGAGTTACGTGCTGTCTTACTGCCGTGCTCAGAAACATTTAATGATAACTTAAACTATTCCCATTTTGTCTGTAGCACTTCTTTTCAATTTAGTTCTGAAAAGAAGTGCTAGACGCCCGACTGAGTAATCATTAAATTACTCTGAGTACGGCGGTAAGACTTGCATTAAGAAAAAAAACATGGCTAATCATTGACTCTTTGATGTCAATGACCACATTCGTTAGGTATATAAATATCATGTAGTTAGTTATGTACCATTATACTATATGTACTAATGCTCGCGTGTTGCACAATCGTAGTAAAACATTAAAATAATTGTTTCTACTAAATCAAAATGTCCAATCTAGATTGAGTATCTACAGTATATCTAATTTTATTGCAATCTGTAAAAGAATAACAAATCATACATTCACGCATTAACTTTCTCCTCTATATTAGAATGTATATATCTAGGGGGATTATAATAATACTAACTTCTGCCAGCGGCTTCGGCCACGGCCTATGTGTTATTCCATACCATAATCTACCCCAGTTCCAAATTTCATCTCGCTCCCTTCAGCTCTATTGATAAGAAGGGTGGTGTGATCGTATCGCCTTTTATCCCCAAAGGGCTAGGCAGAGGTGCATATTACGCCACTGTACAATATACACCCACTTTTCATTTCAAGTCCCAAGTTCATTTGTGTTCAAGTCCCAAGTAATAGGCGGTATGCCTATTGCCATATACTGGGCACTATTCCAAACTCCGTGCTACTACTGAGAAATTTTCGAAAAGCCGAAAAAATCCCAGCAGTACTTTAAACCCGAGACCCTTTGCCTAGCCGTCACTCTTGCGACTACTCGACCAACGAGGCAGTCGTAATAATGTGAAGGAGTAACAAACAAATAAACTTTCACACTTATAATACAAGTGGAATAGAATCGGAATTCGGAACTGAAAAATCATTATTTTAATTTTGTACAATGATAATCCAAAAACAACTTCCGACATCTTATGTATTACATAGCTAACGAGACAGTGTACTTACACGTTTATATAAGTCTTTATCTAATGAGTTTGGTGCACTTTTTGCATACTGAGCAAAAACTGCAACTGTGAAAGGCTGCTTCAAGATATTCTTTGCGTATGGGCGTATAAATCTACATAATATATCTTCTCTGGTTAACATTTCAGTCGTGTCTGCTATTTGAAGGGAAACTGGTAGCTGTTATTGAAAGATTAAGATATTTAATTCATTTACATTTTATGCTAAAACATAAGATTTATGTGTCTACTAGAAATACGTATCTAGTAGCTACGCCAAATGTATCAAAACAACAAAGCAGTCTTGTTGATCAATATGTTTTATCGAGACTAAAAAGAAATGATCTCATTAATATCTACAACATATGTATTTTTTTTTAAGAGGAGGAATTCATTTAATAGCTCCAGCTCCCGCCTTGGAAGGGCGAGAGAACGTGCCTCTTACTGACTAAAAACCACCCCGTTCCTACTCTTGCTTTTCGAACCGGATCCCCGGTAAACCTGCTAGGTAGTCCGCAAGTACTCCGGATAAGCAGGTTCCCTATGCATCCTTCCTTAAAGTCATCTACAGAATACAAAATGGCTGTTATTCCTTCTCTCGTGCCCCTTTCCCAAATTATTTGAGATCAGCACCATGTCTTCTTATTCCATTCTTCCCTGTTAGAGATCATTCTCATTTCTCTTTCGTATCATTTCTCACATACCTCCAAGTTCTCTTTGATCGTCCTCTTGTTCATTATTCTTCATTTTTAAATAATTTATCCAGCACGCGCTTCGTCTCATAACCCGTTAGTTACTGTTTAATATTATGAGTTTTATTACCTACGCACAGTAATTAAAGTTGAATGACATCAACATAAGTGCCGGTGTAAGTGGACGTAATACCCATAATAGTTCCCATACGTAGGAACTTATAACGGAACAGCCAGTCGCTTGGGAATAGGAAACTACGCCCACCGAGTACTGCCTGTACTGTAAGTAATTATTTATAACTACAAGGAAACTTATAAATAACATAACATTACCTACATATTATTAGATTTTGCTGAAGCCAAAGAAATTATAATATGACTTACACTCGATAAAATTATTTTAAAATTTATCAGTAAAGTGAAAATACACTATTCTGTTACTATTAAATTGGTATCCGAATCTACACTAATATACATATAAAACTTTAGAGTTTGTTTATTTGGAAATACTGATCCGATTTGAATAGGTAGGATGTGTTGGATAGTCCATTTATGGAGGAAGGCTACAGGCTGTAGTACATTACGCTACGATCTATAGGAGTCAAGTAGAGCGAGTAGAACCGCGTGGGAGTACCTAGTTGCAATATAATACAAAAAAAATATGAATTCCAACAAACAACGAACCCATTTAACTCGTAAATAGAAAAACGTCATAATTTTCCCAGTACACAATCGAACCCGATACGATCAGTCAACCGGCGAGGCGGCGAGGCGGCGATGTAAACAAGCCAGCAATATGTTATGAGCACCTTTCGCTCTCATGACCAAGGTCTTACTTTCACAACACTTTCGATTTTATGCGCTCCTAGTACGGGCCAGTGAACTTCACACATATGTATGTACATTGTACATATATATACCGTATGTGATTGGAATAAGATATCAAATTGCATGGCTTTTTTATATTCTTTGCATAGTATATAGATTGGTGGTTTTATTATCATTTGATTAGTTTCTATTTGGTTTAAAATGCACTTTTAAAATGTCGTTAATATGGAATCTGGTTTTTTGAAGTTGATTGTGAATAAAAAAGTGGTGTAAAGTTGTTTTTTCCTACGTTGAAAACATGCACTTTAAATTAAAGACGCAACTTATTGTTTTGTTACACAGATAGACTGGAGATATGGATTATTTGTAGGAGAACAATTTTAAGTTCAAAGGGAGAAAATGATGTAAATTGTTAGTAGAACTTCAAAATGTTCTCTACAAAATGATTGTGAATACCCATGACCCAGTAGAAAATCCTATTGGGGCAACATTAAAAAAGATACTGATTTTCGCAAAACAAAGCCTATAGCCACCCCAGCGCCCTATAAATAATTTATCCCAATATCGATTCATCGCGCATTGGTTAGCAAACTACTGCTCTATAGCACTTCTAACATCAATACAAATTAAAATAATTACAATAAATTGCAGATCCATCATAACAATATTGATATCAAAAACTCATTACCCACAAATTGCACAGCGTTGCCCAACAAAATGCACAATACACATTATTATAAATATCGTGCATTATATTTGATCAAATAAAACTACATTATGTACTTTCTAGATGCAATGTAACAATGGAGAGAGTACACTAATGTATATAATGATACCACTTTGTGTACGAAGATTATAAACTATAATAGTGATGTATTTAAACTGAATGGCTTGTACTTACTTGGTATTAATGACACTGTAATTAGGGGTAATAAATTATAAGTTAAGTGCATTATACAATGTATATCATGTGTAATGTGTCGTGGTTATCAATTATTATTTGTAGGTACTAGTAGATAGTCAATTGAATAGGATTACGTTTTTCATGTAAGATTAGGACAAATAATATTCTTTTAGAATCGACCAAAAACGGTATAGTGCATAGTGTTTTAAATGGTTTTATTTAGCTTGACCTGTTTGTTTAGTTTGGGTCTTTTGTAATTGTAATTTCCTAGATTCTCTACCCTCTTCCTAACCAAACATCTTAATATTGATAATCAGATAGATCTGTAGTTACAGATCGATCTGATTTTTGGTACACACTTAACATAAAAAAACAACATTTTTGATGTATAACTTGTTTGGTTTCGGAAGCAGAAGTAAGATAAAATCTGGACACACATAAAACCATTCAAAAGAGTAACTTTTTGTTTAAAAAAAATTGCATTCTTTTACATATGTAAATGTTTGCTTGTAGCGAACATTAATTTAGTGGTGGTCAGGCGCATGTGACCACCATTGTACCTACTAAGAGAATCGAACGGATCTTCATCAATCTACAAAAGGTCCCTGAGCTACAACAATGTGGGCATTCAGAAGCCTATCACTAAAACAAATGCTTAACAAATATAAGCTTCGTTTAATACCAGAGATCGTCTCTCAGTTCTTAGTGAAATGTCATGAACTTACAAACGCGGACGGACGTTCACTAATTATATTATATGTTGTGTTTTACCTTGTAAAGGAATTTAACTACTTCTATGATATTTATTTAATAACATTCCCGTATTTTACAATCTATTTAGTTTTATGACGTATTATAGATTTGCTACATTTATTTCGTCCTTGGTTAGATTTGTCAATATTATCACATCACATCACATTATTAAAACCTAATAGCCGCATTCAGAGACAGTTAATTATTACTTAAGTCTTTGACTGCCAATAAAAGGCAAATCGTACGGCGCGGCGTTCAATGTGTTAAACTATTCCTTAGTATCGATTTTGTTTCGAAAATAATAGCTAAGGACTGGGTTAGGTAACCATTAAATGACTGGGTAATGTATTCATTAGCCCAGCAGCCTGAGAATCATGGCCTACTTTTAGCTATGGCCTTGTGTCTTCAGTATCTCCTTAAGATTACAATCCCAGTAACTTCCAAGCATTGCCTTCCTCAAGCTATTACATAACTGACATAAAATTGTACATCATTAACATTTTCAATTCAATCTTTACTCTCTCATTATTCTAAACTACATGCCTAGTCTAATTATCATAAGAAACAATTTACCTACATACTCACATTTACCGTCAATTTCTACTTTGTAAAACTTTTTCGAAAATTCCCATAGACTATAGAATTGAAACAAAGATCGCTTTCTATATAGTCTGTGGTGACATGCAAGCTGTATGCTACACAATACTGTGACTCGACTAGGCTGAATGAGTTACGTTTTTTGTCTCACCACTAATTTCCGTTTTCTATCGATAAAAACGTGATCACAATAGGAAAAGTGTCATCGATAGATTGTATCGATGTTTTCTAATTCTCACAGTTAATACATATTGTCATCTGTAGAGTCCGTGTGGGATGATTCGATTTCTTTATTGACGTCTGTTTATTGTTTAGAAATTCTTTATAGTGATATTATGTACAATTATTGTGATACGTATCAGAGAAATTGTAAACCTGTATTTTTAAATGAGTAACGAATGGAGTTTCTTGCTCGTTCTTCTCCATTCGAAGTTACACTTTGGAACGAGCACCTAGCTTCATTGACGGACCTACCTGCAGACTATACATAATATATTTCGTTAAAAAATTAAATTAAAAATTACCTATTAGTGGTTTAATTGAAATAAATGATATGCCTCTGATTTTGACTTTACTGCACAGGAATTTTTTAAAGGCAAATTTTAAGGATATGTACTGAAGTGTTTACTTTTTCCTTATCCGTGACCCAATGAAGATTTTCCTTAAGGTCATTAAAGTCTTAAATCTTTCTGCACTGACCTTGGTTTTTTTATGGTTTAAGCAGGTAAACGAGCAGACGGATCGCTAAGCAATCGCCGCCGCTCATGGACTCATGGCTCATGAATACCAGACGTGGTTCAAGTACGTAGGCGGACTCTTAGGGTTAGGAATTCGGATAAAAAATATGCTATGTGTTATTCCAGACCATAATCTATCCCTATTCCAAATTTCATTCCAATCCTTTCAGCCGTTTTGACGTAGTTTAGTAACAAACATACACACAATCTCACAAACTTTCGCATTTATAATATTAGTAAGATTTATTCATTAGGTTACCTACAAAACAATGAACTGGTGAAAAGTAGATGTAATATATGAACGCCTACCTATCTTCACACAATTCCACATATCTTATGAGATGAGTGACAAAAAGAGGCGCTAACTAAAGTCAGTCACTCGTACGCACCTCTATTTGCATACAATAGTTTCACACGTCTAGTTACCACTTACATACACTTCTTTCATTATTTCCTGTCTCCAATCAGACAGATCACAATTGTATTAAACCATAATTGTGATGTGCATGCGCAAATAACATTACATTACATCATACCTTTCCTTTCCCAAGAATGAACATAGATATTATTAAACAGTATATTCATTATTTTTAAATTAGTGATGTGCTCGTGTACTAAGTGCTTTATTTTTTACAAATATTATAAATTCGAATGTGAACAAACTCCCAAAGTTTGTTGTGTGTTTGTATGTACCTAAGTTTGTTACTCAATCATGCCAAAACGGCTGAATAGACAGGAGTAAGATTTGAAACACAGGTAGATTTTGGTCGTCTGGAATAACACAGAGGATTTATCCCACGAGCGAAGCTGCTGCCTGCCTACTTAAATAATAAAATCGAGATATAAACCTCTAGTGGATCTCTTACTGATGATGATGGACTTTCTAAGGCACAGCTAGTTATGGCACATATTTATGAATAGTTCCCTCAACTTCGTACAGTTTACCACGCACCTTATACCCCGCCTGCTATCAGGTTTGCACATCACAATTATATGATTTGGTAACCAATAAAAAGTCCTGCTGCGGTATCTAACTAACGATCTGTTAGTATGTGTGTCACTTGTTAAGTATTACTAAACTGCTGTAGCACATGGGAACTTGTTTTTTAAACGTTGCCTGGCAATTAATCGGTGGAAATTTGTGTGTGTTTTAGTAGGAAGGTGTCTGTTTTATAGTTCTGTGATTTTTCCACGTTACTTGTTATTGTTGGTTTAAATGCGGTAATTAAATAATATGATTTAAGCCGTTGTATGTCGGTGCGCAGATCTACGCGAGACACTATGTGTTTTCTATTGTGTCTCATATACCGACAGACAAGAGGTTGAGTCATATGGGGTAAATTTATAAAATAATAATAATTTCTTAAAGAAGGAGTTATAAGTTTGAAATCGCCAACTCGCATTGATCAAGCGTGTTGTTTAATGCTGAAACTTCTCTGTGTGAAAAGAGGCCTTTGATCAGCATTGGCTACTTATGGGCTGTTGATTTGAAGCCTAAGTGCCATACTTTCTGCCTTCCTCTTCATACATACGCTATGTTATGAATAATCCCAATCGATAACGAGTAATCGATAAAAACATAACAATCGATTCACATTTCATAATCAATTTTCTATTATATCAGCATAACCGTCACGTCTGTAATGAATCATAACGCGACAGTCAACACGTACGCGTTAACGTTACGTAACATTACGCGCCGGTAACGGAAACGTAACGCAGACGTAAACGCTGAGTCATTTGCGGTTGTGGTATAACGGGGGCGACGTTTTGGAATTTAGTTTTTTTATGGAAAAAATGCAGTATTGGTCTGGTATAATAATACTGATATCATTTTTCAGTCTAGTGGACAAACGCATTTTTGTTATTTTATTGCCTGACCCGAATTCAAACACTACAAATCTAAAAACCTAAACTACGCTTATACCTAACTTAAGTGTGGGAGAGCCATGCTTCAGCACGAATAAGCTGGCTCAATCGGAATGATACCACGGTCTCACACATAACCGACGTGAAACAAAGCTTACGTTAGTATTCGTTGTGTGAGTGAGGTTACCGGAGGCCCAATTAATACCAATCTTCCATTCCCGATCCCGAACAACCCTTAAATTCCTAACCTCCAAAATACTGGCAACACACTTGTAACGCCTTTAGTGTTTCGGGTGTCCATGGGCGGCGACAATTGCTTACCATCAGTTGGTCGAACGTTTACGTCTTATAGGTACCATAAAACAACATCTACAAGAAAAAAAAAGCGTCTAAACTAACATACATAAACGTCCATTCATGTTTTCTCTCAACACGAGTATGCCACAAGCATTACCTCACCTCTAGGGAAAGTGCTCATTAAATATTTGCTAATTACAATAGATGGCTCTGTTCTCAACTACCCATTATACCGTATTGACTTACGACCGAGTACCACTTATGTAACGAGTGACAAGAGATTTTTATTTCGGTTTGCTTTTTGTTTTTTGCTTCGTGTGTTAGTGTTATGTTAGTGAACTCTTAAACGACTGTACAGATTTTGATGTATTCTAGTATTTATTGCATCCATAATGTACATAGGTGTTGGAATATACAGTATTTAGTCACAATTATGGACCCTATCGGGCACAGCAAAATATAAATGTAGGTGACAGATAGTGGTTATAGAATGATTTTTATGATTCTACCGAAACTAAATGTATTTTATCGACTAAAAATAAGCATTGGTATAATAATAACGAAAAAAGTCTTATTTAATTTTGAATGCTTGTTCCTTATTTTTTTTCACTGCGCTGTACCTACTGATTCTCATAGTTTTGGAGAGATATAAATGAAAGGCTTAGAAGGTATAAAAAAAATCTCTGGTACATTAATTGCACTACTTAAAATATATTACTACTTAAAATAAATTGCACCACTTAAAAAACTAATCACTAACAATAAATATTCCATAATTTATTTAGCATGTATTTAACAGATTAGTATTTTTATCATAACAACTACGGATGTGCATATTGTATCCAAAATATAGTAGATATTTTAAAAATAACAAAAAATAAATCGTTATCGTCACATCCTCGTTACAAAAAAAAATACAATTACTGCATTATAATCACAAATTATCTACTGTTATGTTACCGTTTATTTAAACTGAATATTTTCTTATTAAAGAAACAAAATTACAATGTTATAAGTAATAAGAAACCACACCTATTAAAACCGTGGCCTATGACACAGTCAAAGATCGTTAAAGCCTTTGAAATAAATGACATGTTTAAAGCATTAGAAACAAGCCAACCACCATTTAAATTTGTTGTAGTAATTACCAAACAAGTATTTAAAGTAATCATTTTAATTGTACGACAGCAGCCCATCTTTATCTTAACCTCGGCATGTCACATCACATCACTAAACCCCAATTACCTGTAACCCCATGTAACGTAACGAAACTTTCTAAAAATGTAACTATAGTATACTATACTGTCATTGTAGTATTTGGCCTTTGACTGAACAATCTTGAGACTTGACAAACGCTTTCAGTAACCTATCAGATTGTAGATATTATGGTTACCAGCACTTAAAAAGCTTGTTATATAATTTTAAATACTATAATTTCTGTCAAAATACTGTCTCTAAAAGAATTTTAATTTAGTAATGGACTTAAATGTTGTAGAGACCTATAATTATGAGCCAATTAAAATCCATTGTTATCGACTTACTCACGTAACTGTTTGACGAGAACTCGACTAGTTTAAAGCCATTCTAGAGTTTCATTCATTCTCTCATATTCATAAGCCATGTGTCAGAGCATGATTTGAATTTCAAGCCATTCTAGAGGCTCAGTTTCATGAACCTCTTCATAAGTCTCTAGCATGGCTTGAAACTACTCGAGTTCCTCGTCAAACAATTACATGAGTACCTAAGCCGATAACCAAAGTAATTCCTGTTTCAATATCAAAACTTTTTCTAATAATTTTAGTGTTATGAAATATTAAGATAAGAAGTCTTAATCATAAAAACAAAAGATAACAATGCTTTAAACGACTAAAGTATCAAGACAACTAAGTCATAACAAACCTTCTTTACTCATTTTTCACAATTATACAGCACTTTGACAGCACATGTAAAGTCATTAGAATAGTTTCTAATGATCACAATTACGTAATTACTTCAGTAATGTTCGTACATTGTAATAAATCATCGTATTACGTGTATCTTGACATCCGGAGAAATGAAGAACAGACCGGAATCGTACTGAATTTGACCCATTGACTTCACAAACAGCGCAACCTATGACTGTCAAATTAGTTTTGATTTACTTTTTAAATTGTTTTTACGTAACATAAAGATGCTTCATATTGTAAGCGTGGGAGAGCCATGCTTCGTTACGAATGGGATCGATCGGAATGATACCACAACATCACAGAAAACCGACGTGAAACAACGCTTGTGTTGTGTTTCGTTGTGAGAGTGAAGTTACCCTTCCCAAGTCCTGCCCCATCAACCCTTAAATTCCTAACCCCAAAAGTCTTGTCTTTTATATTGTCCTGTCCATTTATGTCCGTAAGAGTTTAAGTGCACAAATTAATTAATTAAAAACCCACTTTTAATCAAGTACCTATAGAAATTAATGTACCTAATAAGAGACATTAGCTTACCTACCACCGACCACAAAGAAACTCCACGCTATTATAGAAAATTATGAAAATGGAAAACTCCAACAATACTTTTCCCGACAAGGGAATCGAACCATCCATTAGATCTAATACTAGACTCTTTCCATAACACTTACAACTTTCTAACTCTTGTTTTCTAAGTCTGCAGTCAGCAATCATTCCTGGCACTACCACTGTACATTTAAATAGCGCAATGTTACACGCAATTTCTGTTGAAATAATTTTAAATTTTGGCATTCCATATATTTTTGTTTTTTGACAACGTCAACTATGTAATAGAATAAAAGCTGTCTACGATTCTGTGGCACAAATGTGTAGTGTGGTTTTATTCAAATTCCTTTAAATAATATTAAAGTCATCAGGTTATGGGCCCAGTATAGCCAAAGTCAACCAAGATAAGTACAAATTCGTTAAGTTGTAGAAAATACCAACAATCATGGCTAGTAGCAGTTCTCTGGCACTAATAGAGAAACTAACAGGCCGAGAAAACTACAATACCTGGCGGTTTGCTGATAAAACATACCTTCAACATGAAGAACTTTGGGAATGCATAGAAAATCCCAATAACGAACCATTCGACGTGAAAAAGGACACTAAAGCCAAATCTAAAATAATATTACTTGTCGATAGTATAAACTATGTACATATCCAAGAGGCAGAAACAGCGAAAGAAGTATGGGAAAACTTATCTCGTGCTTTCGACGACTCGGGGCTTACACGCAGAGTTGGCCTATTGCGTGACCTCTGTACTACTACACTTTCTGGTTGCCAAAATATAGACGAATATGTAAGTAAGATAATGTCTACAGCACATAAACTCCGAAATATAGGATTCCAAGTTGATGATGAGTGGCTCGGGACGCTTTTACTCTCCGGGTTACCTGAACATTATAAACCAATGATCCTTGCCATTGAGAGCTCTGGGATGAAAATAAGTGCGGACTCTGTTAAATCTAAACTACTTCAAGAAGTAAAATCTGAAAACAATGCTGCTTTTTCATCTGGTCTTGGTTATCAAACTAAGAATATGAAAAAGAAGAACAAAGGTCCTAGATGTTTTCAATGCAATAAATATGGACATAAGAGTTCTGATTGCAGGACGAAACCAAAAGAAAAGTTTTCCAAATCAAACAGTTCATATGCTGCTGCTTTCATCATTCCAATTAACAATGGTGCAGTGGAAGCATGGTTCATTGATTCCGGGGCAACTATGCATATGACTAAACATCAAAATCTTCTTCAAAATATACACACACCACCTGTAAAAGAAATTAAAGTTGCCAACAATAAAACACTTACAGTGAACAGCTCTGGTGATGTGACACTGAATACATTGAATGGAGAAAATCAGTCAAATGCAATTTTATTTACAAATGTCTTGTATGTACCAGAACTTGCAGTGAATCTAATATCTGTACATCAAATAACAGAAAAGGGTGGTCAAGTTAAATTTGATTCCAAAGGCTGTACTATACTGAACAGACAAAATCTTATTGTAGCAACAGCAACAAAAGAAAACAACATGTACCGGCTTAACATGAATACTGATTATGCATACATGTCTGACGTTAAACAAGATGATATATTTTTATGGCACCAAAGGATGGGCCATCTGAACTTAGACACCTTGAAGAAATTAAAAGATAATTCTGAAGGATTCACACTGTCTGATAAACAAGTAAATAATATAACTTGTATAACATGTAAAGAGGGCAAGCAAACAAGAATGCCTTTCAAGAGTCAAGGATCACATTCCTCGAAGTTATTGGAACTGGTGCATTCTGACTTATGTGGTCCAATGGAAACACAATCACTGGGAGGTGGTAAATACTTCTTAACATTTTTGGACGATTATTCCAAAAAGGTATTTGTTTATATTTTGAACAATAAAACTGAGGTATTGTCAAAATTCAAAGAGTTTAAAACAGAAGTTGAAAATCAAACTGAATGTAAACTCAAATGTATTCGGACTGACAATGGCCTGGAATATGTCAACAAACCATTCTCTGACTTCCTTAAAACTGCTGGAATAATACATCAAACATCAACTCCTTATACTCCTGAGCAAAATGGAGCTGCAGAGAGGTTAAATAGGACCCTAGTGGAGAGAGCAAAGTGTATGATTCTGAATGCTGGCTTGTCAAAGTTTTTCTGGGCTGAGGCTATAAAAACTGCTGCATATATCATAAATAGATCTCCAACTAGATCCTTATTGTTCAAAACACCTGAAGAAGTTTGGACTGGACGTAAACCTAATATAAGTAACATGAAAGTGTTTGGATGTGAAGCTATGGTCCATTTACCTAAAGAGAGGCGCAAGAAATGGGATCCAAAAGCACAGAAAATGATTTTTATTGGATATTGTGAAAATACAAAAGGATATAGGTTCATATTACCAAATACTAAAACTATAATAAAGAGCAGGGATGCTGTATTTCTGGAATGTACTGTGAAGAGGAACTATGTCGCTCTGGAATTATCTGAAACAGAAAACAAACCATTAGATACACATTGTAACAGTAATGAAGAAACCTTAATGTCAAATAAGTCAATTGAAGAAAGTAGGGAAGAATCTTATAACTCTGAAAGCTCAGATGAGTACTTACCAGAAAATAATATTTGTACTCCTGCCCGAAGCAACATAACATTGAGACCTAGAAATAGAAACAAAGAACAAACTTACCTTTGCTATAATGAATGCTCAGTGCCTGAGCAAGTCCCTGAAACATACAAAGATGCTATTAAATGTTTAAACTCTGAAAAATGGAAAAAGTCTATTGAAGAGGAATTTGAAGCCCATCAAAGAAATGGTACATGGATATTGGTAAACAAGCCTGAAAATACAAACATTATCGGCTGTAAATGGGTCTTTAGAATAAAAGATTAACCAACGGGTCCTCGCTTCAAATCAAGGCTTTGTGCAAAGGGCTATGCACAGGCAGAAGGTATTGACTATAAGGAAACATACTCACCCACTGTCAGGTATGATTCAATACGTTTATTATTATCTCTAGCTGCTCGAAATGGTTATGAAATTCTTCAACTTGACGTTAAGACTGCTTTTCTGTATGGGGAACTAGAAGAAAACATATACATGTATCCCCCTGAAGGTCTAATACATGAACCAAATAAAGTATGTAAATTGATAAAGTCGCTGTATGGTCTTAAACAAGCACCACGGTGCTGGAATACTACATTCAATTCTGTACTTCAGAAATTTGGCTTCATAAACAGTAAAGCAGATCAATGTGTATATGTAGCAAATATTAAAGGTACAATGTGTTATCTCTGTATTTATGTGGATGATGGGCTTTTATTTTCTAAATCAAAGTCTGTTCTGCAATCTGTAACAAATGATTTGAAAACAGCATTTGATATGACAATATGCCCACCTGGAAATTTTGTTGGAATGGATATTCAAGTTTCTAACAAGTACATCTTCATACATCAATCCAAGTATATCAAACAGTTGCTAAATAAATTTGATATGAATAATGCTAACCCTAACAGTGTTCCAGCTGATCCTCATTCAAAGCTAGAGAAAAGTGAGCACCCACCTGAGAAGAATATTCCTTATAGAGAAGCTGTTGGTTCTCTGATGCATCTAGCCATTGTAAGCAGACCAGACATAATGTTTGCTGTGAGTCTGGTAAGTAGATTTTTGAATTGCTACAATGAAACTCACTGGACAGCTGTTAAGAAGATTTTAAAGTATCTCAAAGACACCATCAACTATGGCCTGTGCTATCGATCAGCAAAATTTTCTGAATTAGTAGGCTATAGTGATGCTGACTATGCTAATGACATCACAACTAGAAGGTCAACAACTGGATACATTTTTTATCAAATGTGGAGCTGCTGTAACATGGTGCAGTCAAAGGCAACACACTGTTGCTCTGTCGACTACAGAAGCAGAATTTATGGCGGCTTGTGCAGCCACCAAAGAAGCCATTTGGATTAAACAGTTATTATGTGATCTTGGTGAATTTAAGCAACAAGTAGTAATGATAAATATAGACAATCAAAGTGCAATAAGTGTTATTAAAAATATAAATTTTCATAAGAGGTGCAAACATATAGACACTAAATATCACTTCATAAAAGAAAAGTATTATGCTAAAGTTATTGATTTAAAATATGTTTCAACATGTAATCAACTTGCTGATTTTCTAACTAAGGCTTTACCTAGAGATAAATTTCATTATATGAGAGAGCAAATTGGAATGTTATCCCTAGATATGTTGTGTAATCTCTAATTTTGTTAAGAAAGTTTACTTTGTCTATTTTGTTTGTAATTATTTAGTTGAAGGATGTTTAAGTTAAAAAAATGTTAATTTATTTAGTAAAAATGTTAACATGGAAGGCTTAAATTTGGCAGGAGTGTTGAAATAATTTTAAATTTTGGCATTCCATATATTTTTGTTTTTTGACAACGTCAACTATGTAATAGAATAAAAGCTGTCTACGATTCTGTGGCACAAATGTGTAGTGTGGTTTTATTCAAATTCCTTTAAATAATATTAAAGTCATCAATTTCAATACGAGTATCAGTAGATATGTAAGGGGGTTACGGTCGCAATTTGCGTAAAACTAATTATTCGCATCAACGAACTAATTAATATTCTAATGACACTGTTAATGGTTGAGATTCGAATTGCAACGTCTGGCGCATCTTTTGCAATAACGATTCGTAATAAAACTTGGTGTTATTAATGTGAGCACATTTTACTTTTTGGCGAATAAAATAATTATGTGATATTGTGACTTGGGGAAGACTCACTCTTAATACCAGTCGTGTCCGCCGATATTTTTGGTATATAAGAAGAGAATGTTAAGTGTATATGACTTTATCTACAGCATCTTGCCATCTTGACGAGAAATTAGATCAGAAACAATAGGTTAAACATTTGCCTTAAATACTTACATAACCTCACGCCTGTCTTCCATGTGGGTAGGCAGAGACAATGGAACGCCAATTGCTACGAATCTTACATACCTCTTTCGCTTCATCAACAGTCATCAGTATTTTCATGCATGTTCGTCGGTGCTTTGTACATAATACATGGTACATACATTTACCTTCTAATAACATTTCTTACCCCTCAAAGGAATCAAAGGCGTGTCATCAGATTACTTCCTATATTATATTATACCTACGTCTCGCAATACACCGGAGAAAATCATTCCGTCACGGTTAAAGCAGCTTCCATCAAACTATCATTACCATGTCTAGATACAATAATAATAAAGAAGTGGCCATGTAAATGTGCATTCACCAGATCACTAATTCACTGAACCGATGAATGTATGCAACTTGCACTGTAACATACAAATTAGAAAGAAAGTAATGTCTGTTAATCCACTCTCTCACAATTTTGCTCGCTAATCTTCCAAGCTCAGACTTTCGCTATGTGTTGGAAAGCTTCTGTCTGTCATTAAGTATGAAGATAGCCTCTTAAACCACATTGTAAATGCAGTATTAATGTAAGATTATTGATATGCTAGCTGTTATACTTTGGGTTTGCCCGTGTGGGTATAAGTAAAGATAAAAGCAAAAAATAAAGCTCACCAAATCACATCAACGGCCTATAAGTGGCCACTAATGACCAAAGGCCTCTTCTCCACGGGGATGTCTGACCATTAATCCCCATTCTAGCTCAATACGGGTTGAAATGTATAGTTCGAAATTATAAACCCAGCTTTCCTTACGTTGTTTTCTTTCATCGTTTTTCGGTGGTATCTAAATAAACTTAGAAAGTATTTCCATATACCTCGGAAAAGGTCACATTGGTACTTGTTAACCCTCGTAAATAAGAAGCGGGAGTAAGAACAGTTTCATGTTAAGATAAAAACAACCTCTAAATTATTTAGCGTCCCAACAACAATCTATTATGGGGAAAAAACCCATTCTATCTGGTGATGTATTAAATTTATATAATGTAGTTATATCACTCTCCAATCTTTCTCCAGATCTAACCTTACAAAAAGTCACGTCAATCTATCGCCATTTGTATAGTGAAAAAAGATAAACAAACATACATACTTTCACATTTACAATCTTAGTAGAGAAGTATGGATTATTATTGTTACAATCCGCAGAAGACGGACATAGAAAGTTAATTGAATTGATTCGAGGAAATAGTTAAAAAGTAGTAACTTTATAAGTTAGTACGCTTCTGAGTCTTTATTTATAATTTTCTACTCTTATTATTTCCTAATTACTTACACGATGTAACTCTTGTATCACGTATCTCGGAAACTGCTTTACCGATTTTGATGAAATATCATCAGGTAATGGTTTAGTTAATAAAACGGTAGCGATTTTGACTGCTGATCAAACGTATTCATCTGTTTTTTTTTTCGAGGGAGGAAAGTCATCCAATGTCTTCTCCCGCCTTGGGCGAGGCAAGACGGAGTGTCAGACTCTTACTGACTAAAAACCACCCCGTTCCTACTCCTGCTTTTGGAGCCGGAGCCCCGGTAAACCCGCTAGGTAGTCCGCAGCTGATGCGGATATGTGACATTGATAAACCAAACAAACGGGTTGAGTTAATGCTACTACTAAAAACTTCAACAATGAAAAAAGATATTTAACTCTCTATCCAAGTATCAAACGACCTTCCTTCCTTTCCGTCCTTCTCAGCAATTAGTACCTAAACACATTAAATAAACTATCATCATCCCTTTTAGACATATAAGGGCATACAGACAGTGTAGCTATCTGATCTTGCACCCAGTAACTTTCACAAGCGGCGCGACAAGTTTCGTAGAGAGCTAGTGACATACGGATAGCCATTATATACATATCTCGGCGGGTTTTCACCCTGAATCAAGTTATATTGTTGGTTTAATTTTTCAACGGGTTCTCCTAGCTGACTGGAAACTCTATAAAGGTAAAGAAAGGTGTGTCCTATGGCCGAGTCGCTGCTAATTTCTAATATTAGCGTGCTTTTCCAATAGAAATGTGCTATGTAGTATGCTACGAAGATGTATTAGCTAAGCTGTGAAATTATGTGACAGTTTCCTCAGATACTAAGATATTGTTATGCAGCTGTGCGAGGAAGATGCGTAGTTCGAGTACTTATGCGATGTATTGATACTAGGGAAGCCACCCATAGCACGCATCTTTTCAAATCAGCTTAGCAGGGTCCGTTTCCGCCAGTGCTAAGCTATGTGTACCAATGAATATGATTGGTGGAAGCCAAACGCATCAACAGCAACGTAGCATTGCACATCTCTGGTGGAAAAAACACCCTTAGGCTTTAAATTAAAGTTGTACCTAAATAAAGTTTTCCGTTGCATACATATATTTTTTCAACTCCATTTAGAAAACGTTACTTAAAGAAAAACATCCTTTGGTATGTTTTTCCTTTGTATTTACACTAATCATGGTCTTAATCACATAGACACAGCAAACAAGTGTAAAATACTCATAAAAGTGGGTACAGCTTCAACTCTTTATAATCTTGGAAAAATCTAGAGAATTTTTAGGTACAAAATGTTACAACAACCTCTAGACAAATAGGTACCCTTTATCTCCCGTGTACAAAAGCCCAGATGTATCGCAGCATCCAGTAACATGGTCGTTAGTGCATCTTGCAACATGAAACGTATCGCGGTATCGTGCGCTTCTGAGAAGAATCACCACATCACACGCAGACTCTCGTGCAAACTGCTGTATGATGCAATCACATCTTATGTAAAAAGAATTTACGATTTTTACACACGGATACGTTCTGATACATTGTCTTGTTGTTCTAATAACATTTTTACACGAATACTGAAGATTTGCAGTTCAATTAAATCATAATACAAGCTCATGTTAAAATAGTAAAGCTAGCCGCTGGATCTAATTATACATGTGAGATTCTATCGTCGTTTTCTTTGAAAAAAACATCTCTTCTTTATAATCTCTATCAAAATAATGAATTGAATTAAGAACCAATGACACTTAATTAAATATTATAAATGTGAAAGTTGGTTTGTTTACATGTTTGCATGTAGGTCCGTCAATCACGCTGAAAGTACTGAAAAGATTTTAATGAAGTTTGGTATACAGACTTGGGTGATATGATACTTTTTATCCCACGAAAAAGCAAACCGCTGCCACAAAACCGCTGGCAGAAGCTAGTGTTTGTTTAGTAATAATATTATGGGCATTATTGAGGAAAAAAAGGTGTGATAATGTTATGATACAAAAAGCACGTGTCATCTGTGAATATGTATTGTGTGCACATCACAATTATGGTACTTGCGATCTGCCTGATTGGAGACAGGAAATAATGAAAGAAGTGTATGTAAGTGGTAACTACACGTGTGAAACTATTGTATGCAAATGGATGTGCGTACGAGTGACTTTAGTTAACGCCTCTTTTTGTCACTCATCTCATAAGGTATGTGGAATTGTGTGAAGATAAGAAGTAGGCGTTCATACATTACATCTACTTTTCTAGTATCATATAAATTATATTATAGAATAGAATAGAATCAGGCGTTACTTTGCGGAAATCCATGCTACACTAACAATACAGTAAGATTTTTAGTTTTAAGTATAAGCGGAATTAAAACTAAAAATCTTACTGTATTGTTAGTATATCATATACATTTCTTGACTTGACTCCTCATGGAAGACAAGCCTACACAACCGAGTAACCGAACACAGATAGTCTCCAAACTGCATTACGTAATAATACAACACAATGCGCATGTTTCCGAGATCACACAGCTTTCGCGTTACTGCTCGCTGTAGGCCGGTAGGCGGAATTTGTATTGAAATACACTTTCACCTCCGATGTCACCAAATTTGGGAAATTATGAGATAATCATGACTTAAAGTCAGGATTTTTTCCAATAGGAGGTAGGAAATACCATCAGGTGACTCGTTTGCTCGTTTGCGTCCTATTCCATAAAAAAAGGTCTCTGGTATTATAGGTACGTCACGATGGTAATGATCTTGCCCTATGTCTAGAATTGAGTGATTCAAAAACCATTCAATTCTGGATCGGGTTGCTCATGTTAATGTTTCACTCTATTAGGTATTATGTCTAACTCATTAGCCTCCTGGTGTCAAATATGACTACCGAAAAATAGGCGTCGTATTTAAATTCCAGTAAAAGCGATCATCATTGTTTATGTCGATAATCATTGTTTTTAGATTTTACACCTTCAGTTTTACAAAATGTCACTGAACAATATAAATTGCTTATTTTGGTTATCTAGTGTAATCACGGCAACGTCCAAAAATTACTCAACATCATAAATAACAAAAGTTGCTGAACATTGTTTTGTTTCGGATATTTAGCGATAGATACTGACTGTACCAGAAATCCACATAAGAACTCATAACATAACAAAACTAGCAAAAAGTACGTATTACGAGTAATAAATGCACCTCTACTTACTCCAACATAAAATAAATGACAGGCAAAGAATATTATCGTTATAATTAACTATGTATAATTAATCAGCGTTACGTATCAGTCGCGTGCGCAAACGCATATCGCGTGACATTTCCTCACTTCGTTCGTTAAATAGAAAAGTTCCCGGTGAAAAACGTTCATATCATTCAAGTATATTATACTGTATGAAGACTGCGGAACCTATGTATAACGAAACTACTGAACTGTGTGTTTCCTGGATGGGTATATACATAGCTGATATTAAATCAATAATACAATTAATTTAGGATAAATGGGGACTACACGGAGTGGTTTGGCATTAATCGGGGTGTTAGACAGGGCTGTGTAGCATCTCCTTGGCTGTTCAACTTATTCATGGACAGTTGTTTGAACGATTTGAAAGTAGGTGAGTGTGGGTTAAGAATGAGTGACACAGTGATCAAAACATTGTTGTACGCCGACGACCAGGTACTTATTGCCTCATCGGCCGAAGAACTACAACGAATGATCACTGTGATGATTGATGCTTTTGAAAGGAAAGGTATGAAAGTCAATGTGAACAAGACGAAAGTGTTGGTGATAGAAAGGAATGAATTAGTAACAGAATGCCAGGTAATGATAGGTGATGAAAAATTGGAACAAGTGAATGAGTTTGTGTACCTAGGTTCTTTATTTACGAGAGATGGAAAGTGTGAGGGAGATATTGAAAGGAGAGTGAAAGCGGGAAATAGTGTCAATGGTGCTTTACACTCTGTAATGTCGAGTAAAATTATATCCAGCAAAGCTCGACTTGCGGTAATACAGCGTTTATTGGCATCTACGCTTATGTATGGTAGTGAATCATGGGTGTGGCAGAAGAAGCATGAAAGCAGGATTAATGCGGTGGAAATGAGAGCCTTGAGAAGTATGTGTGGAGTAAAACTGAGTGATCGAGTAAAAAATAGTGTTGTTAGAGAAAAGTGTGGTTTGAAAGACGATGTAGTGACAAGGATTGAAAAGGGAATGTTACGATGGTTTGGACATGTAGAAAGGATGGATGAAAACAGATTTACGAAAGAAGTATACAAGGCAAAAATGAGTGGGACCGTCGGTAGAGGGCGCCCCAGACGGACATATAGCGACCAGATTGGCGATATATTAAAAAAGGGCCAAATTAAAAGTACCTTTAACCGACGAGCATGCATGAAAAGACTGATGACTGTTGATGAAGCGAAAGAAGTGTGTAAGAACCGTGGCAATTGGCGTTCCATTGTCTCTGCCTACCCCCATGGGAGACAGGCGTGAGGTTATGTATGTATGTATGTACAATTAATTTATTCAGGAAATAATACTAATTCAATTCAATATTCAATTATTGTCAACAGCCTATTAGTGGCCACTGGCCTTTTCTCACACGGAGAAGGTTTGTGCATTAATCAAAACGCTTGCTCAATGTGCGTTCGCGATTTCAAACTTATAATTATAATTAGAAGTTATAAGCCCAGGTTTGCCTGGGTAAAAATAATGACCATCTTAATGTCCCAAAACTCTTTTGACTCATTTTTACATCGAGCATGCAGACTGCATTACGAGTGATAATTTGGAAAACTCATCTCATAATTTATGCAACCTTTTTTTTTTTTTTTTTTTTTGAGGGGGAAAATCATCCAATGACTTCTCCCGCCTTGGGTGAGGCGGGAGGGAGTGTCAGACTCTTACTGACTAAAAACCACCCCGTTCCTTCTCCTGCTTTGAGCCGGAGCCCCGGTAACCTTTTACGTTGTCCGCAGCTCCGGATCAGGCATCAGCCCTACTGGGCCCCATCTGTGGTGGTCTGGCTCTTTGAGGCGCGCGCGGAACGCGACGCGCCGTACGCACGGGTCTGGTTCTGGTCGGGCGGCGAGCTACCCTTGCTCGCCGTCCGCAGACCCGCACTTACGGTGGCCGGAGATCGTCACGCGATCCCCGACGCCCGGAGTGTCTTCTGCGGCGGCTGGGGCGTGAGGAGGATCGTTCCCTCACGCGCTCCGCCTCCTCCTTAGCTAGCATGACTGCTTCGCAGAAGGAGGAGACGGCGTCCCATTCCCTCTCGCTCCGCATCATGGCCTGAACCAAAGCCGGACGCGAGAGGTCACCGTCGCCGATCACATCCCTAAGGACACGGCGGTGCTCAGCCCATGCAGGGCACACCGCTACTGTATGCTCCACCGTGTCCTCCGGGTGATCCACGCAATGCCGACACCCGGGCGTTTCCTCCCGCCGAATCCGAAACAGGAACCTACCGAAACTTCCGTGTCCGGTAAGCACCTGCGTCAGGCGGTAGGTGAGGACGCCGTGACGCCTCTCTAGCCACTCCTCAAAGAGGGGACTTACCGCTGCTATAACAGCGAGCCCAGCCCTCGGTTGCGATAGTCGTTGTTTCCATTCCGCCATGAGATCGCGCCGGAGCTCATCCCGCCACGCACTAATCTGGCGCGGCAGTGGACTTTCGCCCCGGCGATGCGCCTCCGCACGTAAGCTATATACGTGCGCGAGCACTTTCGCCTCCAGATCCCACGGCGGTGATCCCGCAAGGAGGTTAGCCGCCTCCCCGGAGATCGTGCGGTATCCACGGATCATCCGAATGGCCATGACCCTCTGGGATGAAACCAGCGCACGAGCTGGTCGTCGCCGTAGATTTGGCGCCCACACCGGGGCCCCATAGAGGGCCATGGACCGCACAATCCCCGCGTACAACCTCCGGCAGGAGGCGTTTGGTCCCCCAAGGTTGGGTAGGAGCCGCTTTAGGGCAGCCCCCGTCCGTTCCAACTTGGGAGCCAAACGTCGGAAATGTTCCTCGAATTTCCACCGACTGTCGAGAACGAGTCCCAGGTACTTCATCGTCACCTCGACGCCGATGGAAACCCCTCCTGCCATGATCTGGAACCCACCCGGAGGTGGCGCATTCCCGCGGCCATAAAAGCACATGGCCTCGGACTTATGAAGCGCCACCTCGAGTCCCAGCTGCCGGATCCTTTCAACGACTATCGCAACCGCTCTCATCATCAGGTCGGCCGCCGCCTGGTGCGACCTCCCGTGTGCTAGTACCAGCGTATCGTCAGCGTAGCAAACCACGCTGACGCCGCTCGGGAGGTCGGTGCACAGCACCCAGATCATTTATGCAACCCGAAACCTCTAGTCCGGCTGTTGAACTTGCAACCACTCGACCAACGAGCCTGTATTATGAATTACTTAGTATAAAACACAAAATTTCTATTTCGTAATAAATGTAATAGTACTGTGAAAGAAATGAGTCGGAAAGTTGTCCGTGGTCAGTGGTCAGTCGCAATCGCCACTATTTTACCCAACCGCGGAAATGTGGTGTTATGTCTTTGACTTTTTGTTTGCTAACCTTGTGCTTAGTAAACTTGGCTTGTGAGTTATAGTAATTTATTAAAAGACTAGCTTCCGCCCGCGACTCCGTCCGCGCGGATGTCGGTCTCGCGTGGAAGTTTTATTTCTCCATTTTGAGTAACTCTGACAATGACATCTTATAAATATCTATTAGACCCAAATACGGCGAGGCCCATAATAATTAAGGAGATCCCTATATTGAGCTACTGCTGTTGAGCTCGCGTTCTGTAGAATAAAACTGAAAAATAAAGTTTTTTCTACGTATTTTTCCAAGATAAAAAGGATCCTATTTTTGTCCAGGATAGTAAGGTATAATTATAGCAAGTTTCATCGAAATCGAACCGTTAGTTTTCATGTGAACATACAGACAGACAGACAAAAAAAATAATCACATATTTGGGTTTGGTATCGATCCAGTAACACCCCCTGCTATTTATTCTTTCAATATTTTCAATGTACAGAATTGACCCATCTACAGATTTATTATAATATGAAATGAATGAATGAATGAATGTGTTATAAATGTAAGAGTAGACAAATATAATCAGAAAGCTCCGAACTGCTAAGCTATCGAGAGTTATACGTGTTATTGTGAGTCAACCATAAGAGATAGACATTTGCTGTCGTAGAATATTTTTTAAACAATTTTAAGGAGAACATTTCCGTCATACATTATTTCTGTGTAGCTTTAACCATTAAGACTGCACACGCGACGGAAGCTTAAAAAATGGAGTAAGTTCTCCTGTTTTCCCAACATTTCCCTTCACTGCTCTGCTCCTATTGATCGTAGCGTGATGAAAAGTATACTATAACCTGCCCAGGAGTATGAAGAACAATTGTACCAAGTTTCATTGAAATCTGTCGAGTGGTTTTTGTTTCTATAAAGAACATACAGACAGACAGACAGACAGACAGACAGACAGACAGACAGACAAAAAATTTTCTGATTGCATTTTTGGCGTCAGTATCGATCACTAATCACCCGCTGATAGTTATTTTGGAAATATATTTCATGTACAGAATTGACCTCTCTACAGATTTATTATAAGTATAGAAGATAATTTATTTCTTATTTTTATTTTTTGATTTTTGAAATAAAAATATATCTATGTCCTTTCTAAGGTTCTAAACTATATCTGTACCAAATTTCAACCAAATCCGTCAAATAGTTGCGGAGATTAATGGTATAAGCATAGAATGTTCGACGTGATTCTTTAATTTGACATAACTTTTTTATTTATGAACCGATTGACATGAAACAAACACTAAATGTAAATTTAAGCATCCCACAATATATTCGTGAAAACCGCATCCAACTCGGATCAGCCGTTTCTGAGATTAGCGCGCACAGACGAACAGACAAACAGACAAACAGACAAACAGACAAACAGACAAAAAAAAAGTTAATTACATTTTTGGGTTCGACATCGACATAACAATAACCCCTGCTATTTTTTTTATTTTTATTTTCAATGTACAGACAGCACTTTTCTACGATTTTATTATATGTATAGATTTTTCGACGTAAAGTCTTTTACTATTCTTAAGACATCTAAAATGTTTAGGAGTTCTTACTATACCTAACTTGCAAGCAAAAGAAAATCCGGAGCTGCGGACTATCTAGCGGGTTTACCGGGGCTCTGGCTCGAACAGCTGGAGTGGGAACGGGGTGGTTTTTTGTCAATAAGAGTCTGACACTCTCTCGTCTCACCCAAGGCGTTGGATGTTTTCCCCCCTTAAAAATAATGCATAAGAAAATAATATAATTATAATTACTAAATGTTAAATGTTATGTTAAACCTTTGCATTTCAATAAAAAGAAACTTGATAAGTTAAAATCATGTTATCTACTGCATAATATTCTAACCCTAAAAAATAAAAAAACAAAATATTATTTCAAACAGAAACTGACACCAGAAATTCAAGATTCAACCGTAGCAATACAAAATTGAATGTCTGCATAATTAAATTGAAAGTGTTCTCCGAATAGTTGACAGGTAAATTAATATAACATTTCACAAAACTAGCGCGGTGCGTCAGAAGATGTGCAACGCCGCGTTCCGTAACCATCCTGAGACAGAGTTTGACATCCGTATCATTTTAAATGACCCAGTAAACGTATTTTTCTAGATATCTTTATTCAATAAATATCAACAAAATCAAGATTGTCATAGTCTACTGGTCATACTCGCTGGAAGAATAGAGGGTTGAAGAGTTGGCCTAATTATACCCCTTTTTTGAGGCGGGACAATCATCCAATGACTTCTCCCATTTTAGGTGAAGTAAGAAGGAATGTCAGATTCTTACTGACTAAAAACCACCCCGTTCCTACTTCTGCTTTTCGAGCCGGAACCTCGGTAAACCCGCTAGGTAGTCCGCAGCTTCGGATCATAATTATACCCTGAAATAGATCTACGGACTGTAGTTTTCTAAAGGTTGCTTACACACAAATAGCAAAACCATGAACAGACGATCAGACTTACCAAAACTGATGAGGCGTCCTTCTAAAAACTGTGGGACTCTAAAACCAGATTAATTACAAATAAAACATTAACTATCGCTAGACGGAGTGGACTGAAATCAAAAGTTTCCTCATAATTGCCAATAAAACAACACTAAAAGCGTTCTCTAGTACTTTCAAGGATTCAGATAGAACTTAAGTTATACGAAATTGTCTGAAAGCGTCTTTAATAACTAAAGAAGTAGTATTAGAGGAAAAGTATTATTCTAAGAAATTTTGATCCCTGAATTGACCCTGATAGACATTTTATTATTAAATTACCTACCCAAATGTAATAATTATGTCAACACATAAGTCTATTGGCTATTCGCTCCCAGTTACTTGAGCATCTTACCTCGTCTGCGTTTTAACTAGAATTGTCCGTTAATATCAGTTTTTTCCATCAATCAGAATCAGAATCAGAGGCCCACATAATCAAACGCACACGTCTGAATTTCCAGTCTGTTTGGCAGTAGGCTGATCTTATTAACGCTCTTTTTCTGAATATCTTCAGGTAACATATTCATATGACCCACGTATTTTGGTTAAAATCACATTTTCCCTAGACTGATCAGAATGTAATAAATAAATGTAAAAAGTAATCAGAGTGACCTGATTGGCTGGTCACGTCTGCTCTTTGTAATCACAAACGTCTTTTTGTCGATGTCGTAAATCAATGGCAGTGGCCTGTGACTGAGATGTTACTACACTTTATTTTAATGTCGGTTAATGTCAATTATGTGAACAACTACACAACTGTAGTCGACGAATTAGATATTGCTGTAAATGTGAACGGCTGAACGACTTGCTTAAACTATTCTAAAGACCGGATTTTTGTTGAGTTTCGTAGTTTCAATATTTAGTTAGGTAGATTCTTACAGTTTATAATTAATTTAAGTTTGGGAGAGCCTTGCTTCAGCACGAATAGGCCGGCTCGACCGGAGTGATACCACGGCCTCACAGAAAATTGACGTGACGTGACCGAGGCTCAATTACCCTGCCTTCTCTATCTTTCCAACCCTTAAATTCCTAACCCCCAAAAGGCCGGTAACGCTCTTGTAATGCCTCTGCATGGTGTTTCGGGTGTCCATTGGCGGCGGTGATTGCTTACTATCAGGTACTACGTCTGCTCGATTACCGGCTTATACCATAAAAACAATCTTTATTTCTATTTCTATTTAAGTCCAAGAAGAGATATCCTAAATTTCATTTGCAATGAGAAAATTATAACATACTTTCAAGTATACAATACAATTTCAAGCTTTATGCTTTTGGTAAGAATTTCAGAATTACACAACTACTTAGATAGGTAATATATTGTTTTTAAAATCCAACCTGTAACCTTTTAGATTTTAGCTACAAATACCTAATTAATACAAGTACTAATACTTAATTATACATTTCTACATAACAAATTAAAGTATTAAGAGAAAATCTCATACCATCGTGTGGGTTCATAACATTTCATTCATAGATAAACGTGAAACAAGACAGACATCGGAAATATACCCGCCACACCTGTGTAGCTGTGAAAGGTCACAATGTCACGCGGATCTGATAATATATTGCCGAAGACAGAGAAACTAATCATTGATCTTATTGAAGATAAAAATAGATTAGCTATACTTGGTTTTGTTCTTTTTTTGTAATAATAGTTCTTTATTTCTATACCAAGATCCAAATTACAGCAAGCTCTGTTTCTTGAACTAGGCAATGCCTATATCTCAGGAGGTAGTAAGTACTTGGCCACATACAAAATACCTAATGATAGTTATGAACTTATTAGGACTCTAATAATAATTAGCACAAACTGACGGGCTACTATTTATTTTGTTGTTTGTTGACGTTTCAAAAGTAACTATTTATGGTTTAATTTAAATAAATGATTTGTCTTTGCACAATTCTGATCTTAGTTAGTTCTAGAGTCGAGTAGTTCGAATCCTAGATTAGTAGTGAATTATGATACCTCTAAATAAATGTCTATTGCTAGCATCTGCCAGCGGGTTTACCCACGTTTCCGAGGGTTAAAAAATGTAGCCTATGTGTTATTCCAGACCCTGCCCCTGTTCTAAATTCTATCTAGATCACTTCAGCCCTTTTGAGGTAAATAAGTAACAAACAAACTTTCGCATAATATATAGGTATATAATATTAAGTAGGATGACATTATGTGTCATAGTTTTCGTTGACCTTTTTCATAGTTGACTCTCTGACTTCTGATGAGGTACTTCTTACATTATGGTCAACAGCTGCACATAAACTATTATGTTTAAGTCAAGGTCCTGTCACATTTGCACGTGCACCTTGAAGACGCATAAAAAGAATTCATTAATATCTGTCTCTTCTAATACTACTTGACCAAATTATAAAAACAATATTTTTAATCTAGGTATGGAAAAGATTTTAAGTCTTTGGCGAAAGTCGTTTTGAGGAAACTGTAGAGATATCCTGCCGTATCTTATGCAGTTACTTAAGTACCTACTCTGATAAATATGCAATATACCCACACGACATGCAAGTTAAGCCTTAAGTTTCACTTTTTAAAACATGTTTACCACTCCCCGTTGATCCTGTTCTCCGATTTCCAACCGTACTGTTAAAGAATTTTCGAATTTAACTCGCGATATTTACTCTACCATTTCAAAATTCAAAATTGCTTTATCTCTGTGGATCTGTCGCAAAAAAGTAGAGTCTCCAAAAACATGCAATGCAAAACATCGCAGTATTGAACCTCTTAATGTAATTGATCAGTTCCAAATCAAATCGTTTATTACTGTTTACCGTACCGTAGCACCCGCTAATGTCAACATGCAACTTTTAAAATTATAATTACGACATTTTGCGAGTAGTAGTGGTAGTATTTGAGCGCGCGCGTTCCTCCCCCCACGACAGTTATGCGCGGACGCCATGGCGGCCCCACGCGTACTGACATTCTCGCGCGCCAAATTCAAATTCTAGTCATTCTTTTTTTTTATCGTATTGTAAGCATAGACTATAAATGTTTTGACGGTGTTTTTAATGACTGAAGACGAAGGTGACGAGGATTGACTGACTAGTGACGTGACAGTGACAGTGACGAGTGTGACAATATGACGTGACTTGACTTTGGATTGACTGACTCGCACTGGACTTGCTAGACTGCAGAGCGGGAAATGCAGGTTGGTAATGCACTATTTTTTATCTCCACTTCAATACCTACTTAGATATAACACATTCACCATGTAGAGACTAGGTCACATTTTTAAAGTACCTAAAGTAGAAATAGGGGTGGGGTCTAAATTGATTTAAATCTAATAACAACTTAATTTGTTTAGTTAGGAATCTTAAAAAAAAAAAATTTAACAAAAAACATGCATAATAACCGTCATTTATAAAAATGGAGATAACCACATCTAGCATCTACTATGCCAAAAAGATCTCAAAAAAATCATTAGTATATTGAACCGTGCTAAAATATAACAAAAACAGCTCTGTATAGCCCGTGTGAGTGAGTATTATACATTGAAATAAACTATAACAATACCGTATAACTCTAAAACAATAGGTTTTAGAACAATTGATACCAATATGAAACAATAACACGATACACATAGAATACTAAGGTTTTCTAATAAACAAGTCGGAAAAAATGCTTCAATTGAATGCTTTTTAAGAGTTCCCATGGTGCTAACGATTCTCCAATTAACTTACTACTGAACATACATTCGTACGTATATTTGTTTTAACTAAAATGCAAATAATTTTACAATGGCAATCTATTTATAACAATAGTCAGGTATAAAAATACTTTAATTATCGCAGCCTACAACAGTAAAAAAATCCCAACTTAGGGATCGATCCTTAATGCTAAACAAGGATTGTTTTTGCTAGCGAACACTTAATAATCAACAAGATAATATCTAACAGAACAGCAACAAAAATATGTTTTACGGAGTTAAATATTATTCAATAAAATATGGTTAGCAATAAAAATCGAAAAAAATACTACCATCGATAAAACATCGTTACTTTCTACTACAAATTCAACTGCTAAAATAATAATCGATAAAAATCTAATCGATTTTTATAAAGAAAACAATAATTTCACTTTCATAACAAACCGTGTAGAGATGCGTACACAAATGTGTAGAGGTTATTATGTGAGCAGCTGAGCGGGGGAAAGTGCGTTCACTTTCACTCGAGGTCACATACTATGCTTGTTATCACATATCGAGATTTCCGAAATGACACTGAGATTGGGCACTGCACTACTCATATGTTCAGTCGATTCGAGAACCTTTGAATGCTATGTATCTATTTGCAATTATTGCCAATTACGTAAACCAATTACTAATTGGTTCACATTATGTGGAATGAAAATTATCCTAATTTGCTTATTAATTAACCCGCGGCATCGCAGATCTTAACCAATACAATTAATTAGGTATCTATTGAGTTGTCCAAACCGGCAAATAAGAAGAAGTAACTAGTAATAAATAAAAAACTTTTACTTAACTTGAAGTTACACTTAGCTTAACAGTACATACACTTGCCGCATTTTCACTTTCAAATTAACATTAACAATAATACAACCAAATAATACCTACTGACCAATAACAACGGTAATTATTAGTACCTTACTTAGTTTACAAACAGTCGCATGTCCATACACAAAATCAATATTGACTTATCAATAAGTAATTGCTGTGAAAAGAAAGTACACACACTTACCTTAGACATACTCGTATTTACTAACACGCCTAAATTCTTATAATGTACGCATACATAAGTCAACATTTATCTTTTTATTAGCAGGCCCAACAAACTTTGTACCGCCTCAAACATTTTTTCATGTTAAACCTTCCCTGAAATCGGTTCAGTCGTTCTCGAATTTTAGTTAGAGTTACAAACAGCAATCGATTTTTATATATAAAGAATATCTATATTAGTATCTGTGAACAGGCACTCATGTTGATGAGCTTAATAGCAAAATAAATATATTTTAATAGTTGCAGATGAAGAATCCAGTCATATAACATAGTAGCTTGGCTTGTTACTAAGAAACTGGGTAAAACCTTATCACGATCTTCTCATATGTTTTTTTTTCATACTTGCGTAGTATAATCTATTAATTGGGAATTTGTAAGTACCTATATCTAATCACTCTTTACCTACCTGAAATGGCCCTTCAACCAACACACTACCAATTTTCATTAACAGAAAAATAAAAACTCAAACTTAAACTAGGTAGTTCTTCGTGTGCATCCAATAAAAAACAATTTCAGTACATATTAAAGCGCGTAAAATATTTCCTGAATCGCTTGAATGCGTTACATTTACATAAAATTTACGTTTACCTACCCACCATTTCATTTCCCTGATGTTACCTACCTACCTTGCGTGCTCTTGTCCTTAACTTTGCACGGTTAGCTGCGCACACGCAAATGTGCTGTTTTTTCAGGGGCAATGTACCTTGAAAAAAAAATTTGTTGTAAATTGTAATGTTTGTGAATGTAATATAATGTTTTAAAACTTTCGAATTATTTAATCACACACATATTTAGGAATACTATACCAATTTAAAGGACTTTGTAAAAAAAATGTCATTATCAATTGCCATCTAGCCAACACCAATCAATTACAAAAACACAATAGGTAAATAAATAGAAGAAAGAACAACTAGAAACTACAATACAGCAAGAAATTTCAATTATTAGAAATAAATGCACCATGACATTATAATTTCTATCTGCATAAAAAATAAACTATCGAAAAAAAAGAAAACAATTTAAAATCGATAAAATTCAAAATGGCGCGCGTCTTATGTCACTTTCACTTGAGACAGACGCGCGGACAACGCCATTGATTTTCGAAACATCATTCATTTACATAATACAACACTTTCCCTTGAATCTTCACATAGCCATGCTAATATATAACCTTGACAACATATAATAATATAGAATAAATAAATAAACATAGAATAAAATTATACGATTATCACCCTTATTCCGTAAAGCTAGGTGTCATAATTGTGGCTAATTAACAGTGACCTTTAGACATAGTTTTGTTGCAAAATAAACGCATTTAGTGATGTCGGTCTGGCCATCAAGATATATTTAAATCCGCGTCTAAATCCGGTTGCGTTTTGCAATATTGTCTGTTTATTATATTTTTGCATACAAAGCTAGTCGATAACCAGCTCCGGTAGTTTTATAACGATATCAATTCTACTATGGAAATTTCCTAAAACCAATAAGTGTGAGAGAGCCATACTTCGAGCACGAATAAGCCGGCTCAACCGGAGTGATACCACGGCCTCACAGAAAACTGGCGTGAAACTACGGCTGTGTTGTTTGACTGAGGTTACCAGAGGTCAAATTTCCCAATCTTCCCAATCCCCGGTTCCCTAACAACCCTTAAATTCCTAACCCCCAAAAGGCCAGCAACACACTTGTAACGCCTCTGATGTTTCGGGTGTCCATGGGCGACGGCGATTGCTTACCATCAGGTGATTCGTCTGCTCGTTTACCGGCTTATACCATATCCATTTCAGGACGTTATAAAAAAAATCTGTTTGGTTTTCCTCCCATTTTTACTACATTTCACAGTTATTATTGTAACTTTCGTGAGACATACTAAATTAATTATTATGTTATCGGCTTACTCACGTAAGGCTAGCCGCACACACTCAATAATATTGTCAATAAAGTACGTATTGTCAATAATATTGTGCGTGTGCGACCTGTATTGCGGTATTGTTCAATAATATTGTAGATTATCCAGAAATTCTGATTTTGTCTCGTCAATATCGGGGTAGGCAGGGGTATTGTCAATTATATTGACGTGTGCGGGCGCGCGGCAATATTTTAGTTGAGGAAAAGATTTCAAGGCAGGCGGACGTTCGTGTTATTTGTTCAAAATGGAAGACGAAAACAGTATCCAAAGCGAAAATAGTGTTGATACTGTTGATAATAGTACCCTTACGGAAAAACACTATTTGTCAGTGTTTATTAAAACATGGGAATCTTATCCAGAATTATGGAATACATCCTGCAAAGCATATCGTGATACAGTTAAGAGAAATAATGCGCTTGATAAGTTGCTCGAGATTTATAAAAAAATCAAACCAAATAGTACAAGAGAAGACGTAAAGAAAAAAATTAATTCATAATAAAAAAATAAATACTTAATTATAATATTTTTTTATTTATTTTTTAAATTAATTAAAAAAAATAATTAATTAGTTTTTGAAAGCTGCTATCTCTCATTCTCATGTAATTTTTAAAATCATTTTCTTCTGTAACTCGTAGTTCATTTATTAGATTAAAGTGATTTAACTCAGCTTTTTTTCTCATCCAGTCCTTAACCCATCGTTTCCTTCTTGATTGCCTTTTTTTAGTTAGTAAAATTTATGCAATAGTCAATGTAACGACTTTTTTCTTTCTTTCCATTATGTTCAACGTGCGCACATGAATCTAGCTGCGGATCGACTGAGTCAGATTGTACCATGAAAAATTGACAATAATATTGTGTAGTGTGCGGGGATCATTTTATTGATGAAGATATTGACAATCTTGCATTGACAATATTATTGAGTGTGTGCGGCTAGCCTAATATTTTGACGATTAACTCGACTAGTTTCAAGCCATGCAAGAGGCTCATATTCATGAGGAGCATTTCGCGACACACGACGCGACGCGGCGATTGTCACGCTGCTACTGAATCTGCTCCTCATGAATATGAGCCTCTTGCATGGCTTGAAACTAGTCGAGTTAATCGTCAAAATATCACGTGAGTAAGCCGATAACATAATAATTAATTTCACAGTTACATCAGAAATATGCCTGTTATTGTCAGAGCCACATCTTATATATCATCTGTTGCCATTTAATTTTGGGCATAATATTACTTAAAGATCGTAGAAGGAAATTGACTCCGAAATTTACATACACGTCGTAAGTTTTGTTAAATATCGTAGCGGTTCTTGTCTACACCGATTGAAGGATTGAGGAAACCATCATTTGAAGGTTTATAGTTTTAGTAATGTTCTAGACATGTTATTTTTGTTATTTTCCTTCCAATATTTAAAGTGTTCATTGTACCTAAAAGTTATTAGATGGGGAAAAACTAAAATGGGATCGAAAATTATACAAAATTTTCTAAAGAAAATATGTCACCAACAACATAATTAATGAATTTCGCGACATTAATTACCAATATCAAACGTGTGGTTTCATAAGCTATTGATACGTAGATCGCTAATGGCTGCGGTTCACCGAGCCATGCAATTAATTGGTTCGCGATCTTACCACACGGGACTATCGACATGCATAAACATACCACGTAGCTCTCACTTGTCAATCAATTACTTAGAACATTTACATTCGTATTATATTATATTACTAGCTACTTCCGCGCGGTTTCACCCGCTCTGCTTGGCTCCTATTGATCATAGCGTGATGTTTTATAGCACTATCCAACACAAAAAGAATTATTCAAATCTGACCAGTAGTTCCGGAGATTAGCGCGTTCAAACAAACAAACTCTTCAGCTTTATAATATTAGTATAGATTAAGTATTAAGAAAGTTAGAAGTTATTAGAAATTTAGAATCCACACACTTAATTTAGTACAAGAAAATGCCTTTTTGGACTGTGTGGCCTTCAACCCTTTTATGTAGGTAGAGAACTGTCATGGTCTGTTGATGTTGATAGCAGTTTTGAAGTAAAATACACAGTTTACTCACGTACAGAGAAAAACTCTACTATCGCAGACGCGGTGACGTCGCGCAGCGCACGATGAATGGTCCCTCTGTGACTCGAAACTAGTAGAGCTTTTCTCCATTAATGTACGGAAGTAAACCGTGATTTTTAGTTAATTTAGTATGTCTTACGATAGTTATTATAAAATACTAACCTTAAGTTTACTCCAGATAAGACACAGCAGTGACTCTAAGTGAGGATTAGGACAAGAGAAAGTGATACATCATACATCTTATTACAGTTCCGAACTTTTCTCAGTGTTAATAATTATTGTTTGTTTGTTACAGCGGTGGCAATGGCGAGGGTCTGGAAGGTCGCGAGGAGGACACGCAGTTCCCCACAGCCAGCATGATGAGGCAGTCGCCTCTGATGCAGCACTGTCCTCTGAGGGGAGCTCCCAAATGTCCTCCTGCTTCTAAAAGGTAGTTCTTTATTCTTTAGTTAGAAGAACCTAATACACCCATCCTTATTAATTACAAACTGTTTTTGGTAACAATTTAAAGCTTATTCAATAACCACCATACTTTAGATACCGCACCCACGACGGCACTTGCAACAACATCAATCGTCCCCGATGGGGAGCCACCATGACTCCTGTCCAGCGGTTCCTGTCACCTTCGTACTCTGATGGACTCCAAGCTGCGAGGCGGTCCATCTTCGGCTCCAAACTCCCTTCAGCTAGAGAGATCAGTTCCACCATACATGAAGATAGGAATGCGGAGACGATCGGAGTGACACACTTGCTGATGCAGTGGGGGCAGTTCCTGGACCATGATGTGACCTCCTCCTCACAGTCCAGAGGTTTCAATGGGTCGGTGCCGAGGTGCTGCAAGGACGGCGGGAAGGATTTCGTTCCTAAAGAGTTTATGGTAAGATCATGATCTTTTTTCAGATTAAAATGCCCAAACATCAAATAGCGTCTAACTAAAGATGAACATAAAAATTACGACATTATGTTATACCTCCTCAAAAATTGATTTAATTACAAATATATAGTAATCAACAAATATATGATAATCATTCCTTATCACTTATCATATAACGTACACTGCATGAGCATTTTAACAAACAAAATAGTTCATATTTTCCATAATTTCATCGGAAACTCGACTTTCTTCCACAGCATCCAGAATGCTTTCCCATCCCGGTGCCAGCATCAGACCCGTTCTATGGTCCTCGTGGAGTGAAGTGCCTGGACTTCGTGCGCTCTGCACCAGCACCCCGCGATGACTGCGCCCTCGGCTGGCGGGAGCAGCTTAACCAAGTGTCCGCCTACATAGATGGGTCACCGCTGTACGGCAGCTCGGCCACCAAGTCTGATAAACTGAGGCTTTTCAGGAACGGTGAGTAACATAAATAGATTTACTAGAGTAACGTTTTTCTTCTTTCAACCAAAACTATTACTTAAATGGAAAGGATTTAACTGCGTATTAAAACAGTCTTCTCATCATTTACACCAGGCATGCTCCAATACGGAAGAGTTCAGCAACGTCGCCCAGTTCTTCCACCGGAGCGACGTGATGAGCTCTGCCGCAAGGGAGCCGTGTCCACTGACTGCTTCAAGTCGGGAGACGCCAGGGTCAATGAGCACCCGGGGCTGGTGGCCGCTCATATCGTGTGGCTGAGGCAGCATAACAGGTAAAGGAACAATAGTTAATCAATAAAGTCATGCAGAAATATCACTGATTCTATATCAACTGAATTTATACTCATGATATGGTGGATATTACTATCCACGGTATTTATGGATTAGTAAACCAATTTTTGTGTTTAATTACTTTTGTTCTAATGACATTAAAATAAAGAAAAAATAACCACTAAATCAATTATGTTCCTTCCTTTCAGAATGGCTCAAGAGCTGACGCACCTGAACCCACACTGGAGTGATGAGAAGATCTACCAGGAGACGCGGAAAATTGTGGGAGCCATGATACAGCACATTACTTATAGAGAATTCCTGCCTATAGTGCTGGGTGAGTTGGAAACATTCCGGTCTAGAATTTTAGTAGACGAGGAAGTAGAGATGCCCTGTAAGAAGGAAAATCTCACAACTAGACGGGACAGAATTATTCCAGGTTCAGTTCTATTAATTTTGCTAAAGAAAATATTATTTGGGGTTCCATTACACCCATTTTTCTTACATACAATAACTACAATATAACTTGTTGCAGAAACATAAAATATCTTAATCATTCATTCATACTTAAATATGATTCATATCTACTTATACATGAATGCAATATATGATTTGAGTTTACAAAAACTGAAAAACCCCAATAAATTCCAAAATACTGCTTATTTAAAACATTCCTCCCCAGGTTCTGAGGTGATGCACCGCTTTGAGCTGGAACTACAGAAGAAAGGATACTTCAAGGGTTACAACCCCAAGATCAACGCTAGTCCAGCCAGCTCGTTCGGTTCAGCAGCCTTCAGGTTTGGCCACAGCCTCGTACAGTCTTCCATGGTGCGCTTCGATAGGTTCCATAGACCTATGAGTAACAGTGAGTATTTAAGTTCATAAGGTACTTCTGTATTTTATCTTGGACTATTTAAAGATTGATCGTATATTTTTGATCTGTAAAGATTTTGTTGATGACATTACTAACTTCTAAATCTCCTTTTCTAGATGTATCTCTCCACGACGAACTAACAAACCCCTCCAACATCTGGTCTATCGGAGCAGTAGACCGCCTTCTCCTTGGCATGCTGAACCAGCCGATCCAAAAACGCGACGAGTTCATCACGGGAGAGCTCACCAACCACCTGTTCCAAACTCCTCATTTCGACTTCGGAATGGACCTCGCAGCTATTAACATTCAGAGGGGAAGGGACCATGGAGTTCCTCCGTATACATCGTGGAGGGAACCTTGTGGGTTGTCTGCTATTGAAGACTTTGAGGACCTGCTCCGAGTGATGCCAGCTAGGGCTGCGAGGAAGATGAAGACACTGTATAGGTAAATAGACCATTCAGAATGACTCCTAAGTAGTCCGATTATACAACTAAATTCCAATTTAAACTATCACGTAATCTTCCAGGCACGTGGATGATATAGATCTCTTCACTGCGGGTATGGCAGAGAGACCAGTAGTTGGTGGTCTCGTGGGACCAACATTTGCCTGCATCATAGCGCAGCAGTTCAGCAATCTCAGGAAAGGAGATCGGTTTTGGTAAGTTAACACTTGTCAGTACCTAAATTAAGTTTTAAACAAGGTATTTTTCAAATTTAGAGAAATTATTACGTATTAATTTATATTCACTGTTACTTCCAGGTACGAAAACGGAGGCTTTGAATCATCGTTCACGCCAGCGCAGCTCCAACAAATTCGTAGGATATCCTTCGCACAAATCCTCTGCCGTACTTTAGACAGCATAGAGACAGTACAACCTTTCGTTTTCCTATCCACTGACAACCCTGACAATGACAGAATATCCTGCCAGAACGGACTGCTGAATAACTTTGACTTATCTCCCTGGGTCGAAATAGATCAGGACGATGAATCTGATAACGACATCAGCAAATCTGAAGAAACTACTCCAAAACACACTAGGAAAACAACAACTACATCCAAACCTTCGACTACTAGAAGGACTGCTCCGAAAGGTGCCTCAAAACCTACGAAAAAGAAACCTGACAACAATTCCACGACTATTAAAAACATGACAATTGAAAACTTGACTAAAGAACACTTGACGGACAAACTTAACGTAACTGAACTAAAGAAAGACAATGACAGTGACGAGCTTAACTTGACTTTGACTAAAGACGTGACTACGACAACTAAACCTAACCTGACGACTAAACCCACCGTGACTAGACGTGACGTACAGATTGACGACAAACTAGACTTCAAAAACAAAAGCCGACGATTTGATGACTTTAAAATGGACTCTAGACGTAGACCTGCTAATAAGTATGACGAATATGACTATGACGATGAAGAAGACACTCAACAAGTGCAATCGGTTGTTATTAATAACGTTGCACATAAAAGACCACAGTATAACAATCACAGACCAAACCGTCGGCCAGTAATTACAGTGACTGAGAACATTGACAAATACACTTACTTGATAAACTATGTGCCGAGACCCACTGAGTCTTGGCGTCAGTCGACCAGACGACACACTACCGGACGACCTATGACTGACAGAGACGTGGTCAAAGTGACCTACCAGACTTATGACGATACTTACAGACGACCAAACAAACCTTACTACTACAACAGACCAGACACTCAACAAAACAACTACAGGTACAACAGACCGACACACACTACTAAATATAACTATCCTTCATCTGCCAGATCCAATGACGAGACTGTGACTCCAAGAGACAAAGTGACTGACAAACCAACCGCTAAACCTGAAAGCACGACTGACTTATACAAACTAGTGACATTTGGTTACGTAGGGACTTACAAAGGTGAAGCTAGTACGACTGAGAAAAAGTTGACTGACAAACATATTGCGGCTAAAGATATAACTGAGAAAGAGGTGGCAGACAGACACAAAGCTGAGACTATAAGTAAAGATTTCTCGACATTTGACGCTAATGAAGACAAGAACATGAAACTTTCGACGTTTTACGTATATGAGACTGCAACTAAACCTTACTTACAAAGACCGACAAGACGGAATGATGAAGTGCCGATACAGACAAATAAGTACTACTACATTAGAAACGTTTTACACAAATACTATGACGATGACAAAAGTACTCCGAGACCTAGTAACAAAGATGAGAAGAAAGAAGTTGTCCACAATGCTTACAATGATCCTGACAATCAGAAAATAGAAGAACGATCAGCTGTTGACAAGATGGCTTCACTAGACGAGGTTGAAGTGAAGTCTAAGGCGCAGGAGCGACATAAAAACAGAGTAAAGCCAAGTTCAAGTCCGGCTAAAACTCCATCAGTGGCTTTCCAAGTCATACCGAGTGAGAATAGGTGAGTTTAATATTTTAATAGTTTCTGAATCACTGCTGAATGCCCAAACATCGGTATTTAAACCAAGTTCAAATTAGACTTGATAACAATACCTTTGAATCATAAATAATTAGATACTCAGTAAATCAGTGCCTACGCTAGTGAATACGATGTTTAAATAACAAACTAAATATGTTCTGTCTTCCTCATTATCATAATATCAATATCATTTCAAGTGCATTGTGTATTTCTGTTCTGTGCAGTTAAATTTAATTACTGATTAGATTGTGATACTGGCGAAATTATGGCAGACCACTCAAGGCCTTATACCGGAGTATAAGGCGTATAACATGCTCAATTAGAATTTTCGATACTCTCGTAAAATATCTGTAATAAATTGAATATCAATTAACCATAAGTTTTTATTTCAGTGCCTCTCATTGGGCGGTGTACGAAGAAAATTCTGACCTACCAGAGCAGCACAAAATGCCGGCAATCAAGACAGATCCATATGCACTCAAGGAAATACCAACTCCTATCGCCTTCAACAGCTTCAGGAGACGAAGGCCGGGCATCGGAAGACCATGAGAACAGCTCCAGCTCTAGATAATCTTGCTTAAATAGATTGTAAGGACATCGTAGTAACAATTTTGATGGTTTTTTAATGAACAGGAGTAATTCCTGTTGGTACGTGATATTTTAATAGGCAATTCTAAATTGAAGCTAGTTTTAAATGAGGATAAGTGATAATTAACTGAGATGTTAAGTAAAAATGTGTAATACGGGATCGGACAAGAAAAAAATATTTAGGTATAATGTGACCCACAAAGTATGTGGTGTTATATTTTGTCAGAAACACTCATATTAGGGGCTTTTTCGATCCCCTATTCATGACAGAAAGTGCTAAGGACGATGATAGATTTGTTTTTAAACATGACTGACTAATTATGACTATGACTACTGACTCAATGACATGACCAATGACTTATGACAATAGACGAACGCAAGGACTCAGTATAACAATAATAATGTACCTACTTATAAGGATGTCTAAGTACCACTAAAACAAAGTGACGCAATGTGATCATATTGATGACATTAAATATTTACCACACTGCGATATCGTTTAGAAAACATGACTTACTTAAATTACGTTGCCAGACTTATCTCCGATATTATCATATTACTAGGTGTTTTAGAATTATCAAGACATTGTAAAAAACTGACGAGTAAAGATGACTGACTTTGACCGAAAAAAAATACTGAACTTCGAAAGTACTACGTACTATTTTAATCCTATACTAGACTGAAAAAGACATCGAGTTTTCTTATTAAATTCTATTGGCAGTACCCATACCTGACCAATATGAAAAATCTGACATGACTGACTAAAATTGACTGACATTTTTGTCGACTGACTGACGTTGTTGTCGACTGACTGCAAAAATATTAATGTAACTTGACTTGCTAGCATCACTTGCGGACAGACTAACAAAAAATTCAAATTGACGTGCCTAATGAAGGATTAATTAAAATAAATGCTTTGACTTTGACTTTTTAATGACTTATAAAGACGTGACGTAACAAACGACTTAACTATTCAAACTATAGATTTTGTTACCTGACTATGACTGTACTAGCGAACCATACAAGGTTCGAAAAGTGTAGCTGTGATGTAAGCTAGAGGAAATACGAAAGTTACTTCGACTAGACTACATAAATAACTGACTGACTGACTAAAATACTAACTGACTGACTGGCTGAGCGACTGACTTGATAAAATCAATGACTGACTGACTTGTCTAAAAGTGATTGACCTACGCATTGATATCCCTACATATTAATAGAATATGCACTAAGACACAAAAGACTACCAAATGACTTACTATTATGACTATGACTTAAAAATATATTCATGTCATCAATAAATACAAAATGAATCAATAGTACTGACTTCATTTTAAAAATAATAACAAGAAATGAACAAAATATATTTCATTTATTTATTCTTCACTTATAAGTAGGTACATAAAATGTTGTTTTATGACAATAACATTGACTAAAGACTATGACATTTTTATAACTGGATCTCGTCATGACAAGTTATTTAAGTATGACAATATGACTGACATATTTGCTAAATACGACTAAAGACTGTTTGATTTTATACTTTAAGTTTATTTTTAATTACCTATAGTTTATGTAATAAAAATATTTTTTCAACATTATTGTAATTTTAATTTATTTGTGATATTGTCACAATAAGAAATTTGATTATTTGCTACTAAAAATGTATCTATGAAAATGATAATAAACTCGAAAATGTTTTTGAGAAACTCAGTAGGCACTGGTAAAAGAAAATTATTGAAGTTCACCAGTAAATGCAATCTCATTAGCTTTGTATTAAATTGATCATAAATATTAATCAGAAGAGATGTAATTACTTATAGTTATACTACAGTACAACTATATACTATAGTACAACTGGCATAACAATAATAATTTCACTTATTTTTACATTTTCTATAAACATTTAATAAGTACAAACAACTAAATACACTTTTACATTAATCATCAACATTTTAATAACTTCATAGTATACTTTTCCCTTGTAACAATTACAATGTGAATAAAATAATTTAAAAATAATATAAAAAATTGTTTTAATTTAAAATCTTTAAATAATATTCTTTGGCAGAAAAAATCATTCAGTTTAAAAAAAGGAAAATTCTAAGTAACTATTATAAAAGCCAGTGTTATAAAGGTACTATAATCGCGAAGCACATTGATTATATTATGTGCCGGACACAATATGCCTTTCACTGGTTCCAAGAATTATAATGAAAACAAATCACAATTGATGCTTGAATATTAAGTACATTTGGTATACCATAATGTTTATAACATTAATATATTATGTTACTTAAGAGGTACTTTCTTCAGGTTACAGTATAAGGTATACATTACAGGTTACATTTAACAGCTAGGTACTTTGAACATACATACACAAATCACAAACCACATCTATACTTTTGATTTACTTAATCCCTCTCTGGGTAGAACTGCACCAGGGTCTTGGACAGCTCCTGAGCCAACTCAGCAGTGCTAGCACAAAGTACTCGGCGCGATAATAGGTCCAGAGGTCCCCCAGCAGGGTCTATGCATACTCCTCCAGCCTCTCTCACCAAAATGTCTCCCGCAGCAATATCCCAAGCATGGATTCCAAATTCAAAGTTGGCATCAGCCCCACCCATTGCCACCATCGCCATATTCAACGCAGCAGAGCCCAACGAACGTAAGCCATGACCATTGTTCACAATAAGCTTGTAATTCTCAAAAACAATTCTACATCTCTCTTCATCACGACTTGTGCCGGCTTCAAAAGCAACTAAAGCATTACGCAGCTCTGTCACTTGAGATACATGTATCTGTCTGCCATTCAGGAATGCTCCCTGACCCTTCTTGGCAGTGAAGAGCTGGCCCAAGTTAGGGTTGTAAATAATACCAGCGACGCACTCCTTGTTGATAGCGAGACCAACTGATATGCAACACTGAGGAAAACCATGGACAAAATTGAGTGTACCGTCCACTGGGTCGATGATCCAAGTGGGAGCGTCAGTCAGCTCGCACTTCGCTCCGCTAGAAACCGATTCCTCACCAATAAACTTATGCGTTGGGAATTGTTTGGATAAACCGCCAATAAGCGTTTCCTCAACCTTTTTATCTATTTCAGTAACAAGGTCAATATCACAGGACTTCTTCTCGAACACTGTACATCCGTTTACATGTTCACTTATAAGGCTTCCAGCCGATTTAACCAGTGATAAGGCGACATCGAAATATTGGTCTATTTGATCCATTTTGAATGAAAGATTTCGTTGAGCACCTCGAAAGTGAAGGCGAATGTAACACGTTAGGAGTTTTCCGAGAATTCTGACAGAAGTATTGAAAAGCGTAAGAAAATAAGGTAAAGTTACCAATAGCCGTATTAACTGAGTAGTTCAAGTTCGACTCATCTAATTTGACACATTTGACATTGTCTTTTGTCAAAACAATGTCAAATTCTCGCCTTGACATTGACAGTTTTTATCGATTCATTCAAATTATGCATCTGGATTTCGTACAATAAAATTCTAGAATTATAAGACTGAGAAGGACTTTTCTTCAGTTTGAAATTTGTCCCTTTTTTCAACGTCCTTGGTCAAAAAGGTCTTGGTCTTGAGAAGACATCATCGCACAATGTATGGAGAGCGCAATTTTATATTTTTAGGTCCTATAGTGTGTAAGTGTTAGGGACTCGAACCCGTTAATAATAATGCGCAGCAGTCAGTCAGCTCAAGCACTGCGCTAACTATCAGTGTCATGAGATATTTTAACTTAATTTTTATTATTATACAGGATACTATTATCGCACTGAGAAACGTCGAACGAGCCCGCGCGACCGTTTATGCTCTAACGTCGGAGCCGCAGGAATTCCGGCGAATTCCATAAACGGCGCGCGACTGCGCAAGCATTCGTCGGTAACCGAAAATGCTCGAGCAGTACTGAACCGCTGGCAATATCCCGCCCCTCGCAATAATAATTATTTATATGTGCAATAATAATTAAATCCAAAATACTCATTTTCACTGCATAAACACAAGTTTCCTCGAGTTTTATTGAATCTTTGAAATGCGCATAGAACGACCCGTGAATTCATCGCGTGCGGGCTCGATGAAACACGCGCGGTGTCCCGCGACTTATCGCGCATTCCAGCGACTTTTTCGAGCAGTCACGGGAATCCTCGCATATTTTATCTAATAAAGCGGGTCGCTGCGCTCCGCTGCCCTTCGCCGCTCTTTCGGTGTGATATTGGCCCTTATATTGCCGGCGGGTTAACTCGGCGGCTTCATTAAATGTCCAAGCACGAACGACTTTCGACTCAACGACAGCCGCGGAACATGTGGTGTATCTAGTAATCTTGCCAAATAGAATTTAGAGATGGACGTGTGTGTTTCGAATAATTCAGAAGTAGTATTTTCAGATTGACATGGAGGAATGACGATAACAGTTATTTAATAATAGCAGTTTGTATAATAATAATAGCAATTAGGTCCCTACGGGACTCGAACCTCGTTTTACCATAAATATCACATTTTTCTATTTGGAGTTAGTTACCGATACTCAAGTTTTTGCGACGCTAGAAACCCTGTTCGTCCATTGTTGAGAAATTTTGAAGTCGCACTTGGTATCAATAAAACGCTGAAGCGGTTTATTGCTAAAAAAATACAGTGTTTTTACGTGGACGTTCATGAACGTCGTCAGGTTGATGTGGGTTGAAATAAAACAAATGATGTAAAAATCATGAAAAATTGTTTAATTGGCATGCCAACTGATAACTTGTTACAACCTATGGCCAATTTTACAATTATCAATATTGTTAATAATTAAATATAATATTTATGTAAAATAAGTTTATGCTTCAATGTTTACTTACATTTAAATTTTATATTATTATTCGGGAAACTATAATAATGAATAAAAAAGTGGTCATGAAGACTCTTGGTAAATAATGATAAAAAATGCTCGCACGATACAAGTTAGGCCTCTGTTACAAGAGACAATTCCAATCCATTTTACGTATTAAGTCGACAATAAACAAAACTTAAGGCCACAATTTATTACTACGAGTCTTACCTAAGTGTATAAGAGCAAGCCGTTCTAGCGCAAACCCTCGCCTGCAGACACAAATAATACCGTTTTGTATTTATGTAAACAAATTTACATGACACCACCTGCTCGGTGTATTTACATTCAACATGCTGCGGGATGGTACGAGACATTATTGTAACACTTAACACGAGGTGTGACGCCGCCTCGCTCGCGCATTGCTTTCCATCCATACAGCCCAGAACTTTGAGCAAGTTTGCTTGCACAAATATTTCTATTTTGCTTCAATCAAAATTATTTTATTTTGTGCTCAATGTTATCTTCAAAAACTGAGCCGACTGTGAGTTATGTCAACTAAGTTTGTGTCGAGCACGGCGTCACACCCCATCACATGAAAAGCTCACATGTTTACTTACAACTATCATTAAAAGGACATCAACCACTTTGTATGGCGTTTGGGCTTGAACATGAACATGAAAATATTGTACTATTTTTTACTTTATTGAGCGGCTTACAGTACAAAGAAAACGTATAGATAAGAAACTTTGTATCAAATTAATAATTAAACATAATATATGAAAAAACTTCAACACTTTAAAATAAATCGTTTATTTGTGAAACTATTCATTTTCATAATGTTAACAAAACATTTTCTAGAAACTGAGCTGGTGGAGTTACATTTTCATGCCTTGCCCAACTTAAATACCATATCACAGACATGATATGAGCGCAGCAACCACTTACACTTACTTACTTAATGACTTACCACTTGTGGTGCGATCCATTGCAGTATAAGCACTTCCACAAGATTAACACTGTGAGTGATTTCAGCTCCACAATTGTATATAGATTCACTAGGCAAAATCGGAAAGTCCAAATTTACCGTTTTGTCGTTATGTAAACAAATTTACATGACACCACCTGAGCGGTGTATTTACATTCAACATGCTGCGGGATGGTACGAGACATTATTGTAACATCACAGGTGTGATAGCACGTCGTCTCGACAAAATCGCGCATTGCTTTCCTTCCATACAGCCCAGAACTTTGAGCAAGTTTGCTTGCACAAATATTTCTATTTTGCTTCAATCAAAATTATTTTATTTTGTGCTCAATGTTATCTTCAAAAACTGAGCCGACTGTGAGTTATGTCAACTAAGTTTGTGTCGAGCACGGCGTCACACCCCATCACATGAAAAGCTCACATGTTTACTTACAACTATCATTAAAATTTGTATGGCAACTAAGCGCTCAGTGACTCACACTGATATATTTACATGTAGGTGTCGAGCACCGAGCACACTCGACTGACTGAGACCGAGAGAGTGGCAGTAGTGCTGCAGTAGTGCAGTAGTGCAGAGTGCAGTCGTGCGGTAGTGGACGAGTGGAGGGAGTGTGCTCAGCGGTGACGCGGTAGATCTCGCAAACGGTACGATTGACAATGGAGGGGGAGTCAGATATCGCAACAACAGTCTTGGTTACTCAGTCGCGTTTAAATGCAATCAGAATAAGTAATATTTTGCCACATTTTAATAATACTTTAAAAAATTTCATTACAAATATCACCCAATGAGTAATTTAACAATCTACCCGTCCGACTTGGTCTGGGCAAAGTGAAAATCTCGATTGTTAGGAATGTATAGTTTAATACTGGGATGGGTATTATCACCAATTGCTATTGTGTTGAGAGATTCGACTGTTTAAATGCAGTATTTGTTTAGTGTAAATTGAGCACCCGCGTGATCGTTCTAGACGTAGGAACCTGTACGCCATAGGTTGCCCGCGGCGCGGCGTGTAACACGGAACGAATATACTACTCCGACATTTTTCATGCATTTGTAAAACTATTATATTGACATATAAATTAGCGTACATATTCATACACCTAAAACTGAAAAAATGTACTCAAAATATTTCATAATGATATTAAAATTTCACGTACATATATAATAATATTATACAATGAAAGAAAACGTATATTAGATACAAAAGCCTATGCGTTCTCAGCTGTTCGCTATATCCATACATTAACTCGATTTACATGACTCGTGGGCCACACGCATACAATCGTAAGTTTGTAACGCTAATGTACAAGTCCTACATCACATCCTGGCTACTTCAGTGTGACAGCTAACGTGAACACGGGTTTACAATACCATAATCCCTCACCCAAGATTTATATACAAAAATACGATTGTAGTATACTAGAGCTACATGTAAGAGCATCATATGAACAAATGTATTCTTCAGTAATTAAGTACGTCGACGAATATAGAACAGTTACAAAGAAATAACAATAAAATTTCAAAAATAACTACTTAGCCTAAAGTCAAATAGTCACTAAACTGATGTTAATCACGTTTGACATAGTTCATTGTATAAAATAATATTATCAATATGTGTGGCATATTGATAATATTCCTGTCCGCCCCTCAAGCTGAGCTGTTAGCTTGAGCGGGCGTACCACAATACTGCAGCGCTGAGTTTGGAACTGACATCGCTGTATTATTGTGGTATATAGAACGCGTGCATTTGGACGACAGTTTAGAATACTTGAACGAAATAGTGAGAGAAGACATTACCTCACATGTGCTATTACATGTAGTGTTACGTGGTCGTAGCGTGACGTCACCGGGCCTCGCTCGGCACTCCCGAGTGGCGCAGTACATCCACTATAACATGTCGATGCACTGCGCCGCTCGGGTCACATACTAAGTTATTGCTAACGTCACACGTCTGTACATCATGTGACGGGTGTGTAGTGGCGAGCGTTCCGTGACGTGACGTGACGTGCCGCGGAGTGTGGTTACTCGACGCTGTTGGTGGTGTCGTTGACGTCGTCGAAGGACTCGTCGCCCGAGCCGGCGCCCGGCGCCAGCGACGTGCGCTTCATGCGGGACGACGACGACGCGCCCGACAGACCGATGCCGCCGCCCTGCCGTCTGGGGACATATCACAAATATTATAACAACGTATTATAGCTACAGATAACCTTTATGTTACAATTAATACAACGCCAAACATTCTCAGTTCCATAAGTAACACACATCAAAACCGGACGACACAACGAACACAGTTATTCCAAGCAACAACCCACGCTACTGTCGACCATTGATGCGCAGGTTACCCCCTTATTACAACCACCATTCGGAATACCAGTCGAAGAGGAATTTCGTAAAACTCCTAAAAAACAACAGCACAATAATGAATGAAGTTTTATCGTTGAGTGATGTGACCATTCGTTCATTCGATGACTGTAAGAGTGAAGGATTATAAGCATGACGATCAGTAACTGTCAATAAAGCAGTAGTTCCCATTCCACATGTATCGTCCAATGCGAGCGAGCCCATTAGTCCCGGGATCGTCCCGGGCGTGTTTAGTAGCCAGTATACCTGCGCTAGTCGCTCGCTCGTAGTTCGCTTACTCACTCCCCCACTCGCTAGTAGTTTCGTCATCCGCGAACGACGGCCTAACGGAAATATAATACAACACATACATCTGTGTACTGAGGTGGACATGTCCATGTTAATCAGGATGTGTACAAAGAAAGTTAGTTTACAAAGGAAGTCTGGAAGGCACTTTTGGTCTCCTTAGTGGAAAGGGGATATACGGAATGATGTTTAGGTACATTTAGATAATTGTGTACATGAAATCAAACATCATCTTCTAGGTTCAAAACTCGTCGTGTGATCATCAGCTACAGCTGAAATAAAGCTACATCAGTATATAATATGGTGTAAGCAGTGCAATATGTACCTGAGCTTGTTGCGCAGGTTGTTGCACTCCCGGGTGAGGGTCTCGTGCGTCTCGAGCATGTCCTCGAGCTCGCGCTGCGCCTTCCGCTTGCCGACCTTCTCGCGCTGCACCTCCTCCTCCACCTCGTCGAGCTGACGCTTCAGAGCTTTCACGCGGACGTTCATCTGGAATGCAACAATGTATGGTTAATAATGTTTCTCCTTACTTTTTCTTACCTTGTTTAGTTCTTTCGGTAACTGTACCTAGGTAGATAGTAGAACATAAGATGGTCTGACTTTCGTCATATTACATCTAACGCAAGAATGCATTATAAACAAGACGCTAAACGTCTTTCGACCACTCTTACTCGAATATTTTCTTAAAATTGGCACATAAACACAGCATATGAATACACATATGAAATCATTAATAAGAGATTAGCAGCATCGTTCTTTAAATCTAAAAAAGGCTTTCCAACGGTGGTCGTCTTCAAACTGATGCTATGGAACCAATATATTGCAAGAACTTACCTTCTCAATCTGTTCCTTGTACTGGTCAGCGTGCCTCCTCTCCTCGTCCAGTTGCAGCGCGAGCTCCTTCATCTTCTTGTCCAACTTGCGCGACGCCTTCTGCTGCGCCAGCCTCTCGCGGGACTCCGCCTCCAACTGCTCCTCCAGGTTAGCCACCTTCAGCTCCAAGGAAGTTATCACGCCCTGGTAATACGAACAAATAATCACACACCATATTTCATGTACTCGGATTTTATTTACTAATTTCTAGTCATAGGACATCTGTAGTACGTTTTTACCTATTTAGATATGGCCAGAGCAAAATGTTACAAAATGTAGGATATAAGGGACAAATCTAATAGTCGTGCACAATTCCAGATTTAGTACTATTCCTGGGAATTTTCGGAAACTAATATCTTTAGTAATTTGTTTGGTAAATTTTGAAATACTGCTTGCGATTAATCGACTAACGAAGTGTTTAACAGATATCTTTGCACCTACCAATCTGGAAATTATTAGACAGGCTATATCCAGTCCAGAAGTAGACGAAAACAGACTGATGACGATGACAATAATGTTTCCCTTACCTTGGTCTTGGTCCTGGCGGCAGTCTCGAGCTCCGCGAGTTTGGCCTTGAGTTCCTTGTTCTGTCGCTCCAGCACTAACTTGCCGCTCTCCAGTTTCTGCGTGGCCGACTTCTCTGTGCCCAGCTCCATTGTAAGCTGGTCGATTTGGTTCTGGGGAAGATGAGGATCGAATTTAAATATTTTTATCGGATTTACAGTCGTCGTTTTTCTCATAGAAAAATACATTAAATAATACTTATCTTGATGTGATATTTTGTGTAGATACTGATTTTTACTATATAACCATATTGTGTTAGCGAGTTATAGTTTTAACGAGTCTGCATAAAGTTCGGTATTAAGACATGATACAGCAAACTTTTTTACTGTACTGTATAATTTTCTTGAGGTATGATTGCTGATTACAATTCGGTGAAGCCGTGGTAAGAAGGTAGTAATAATATATAGTACCTGTGATTTCCGAAGCCTGTCGTTGAGGATTTCGTTGTTGGACTGTTCCTCATCGAGGTCCTCTTCGAGCGCTGCTATCCGTGCCTCCAGCCGCTTCTTCTCGTCGACGAGAAGTGTACTCTGGAAATTAACATGCGAGTTTTAAAAACATGTCACGATAAAGACATAATGGTTTCAAACTGCACAGACAAGATAGGATTCCAAAACATCATGAATTTATGTCGTTGAGAACGGTAGATTGTATTCCCAAAGGAAAGATACCGTATCAAAATTACCAAAGTGAGATTAGCGTACCAAAAAGTAAGATTACCGTTCGGAAGTAAAGTTTCTAGATAAATGTTAGTTACCTTGGCGGAGGAGTTGTTGAGTTCGTCGAGCAGGTCGTCCCGCTCGGCCTCGGCCTGTCGTCGCGCGCGGTCTGCGGCGGCGAGTTCCTCGGCGTGCGCGAGCGCCTCGGCCTCGAGCGCCTTCCCGCGTCGCTCGGCGTCCCGCGCGGCCGCCGCGGCCTCCTCGCGGCCGGCGCGCGCCTCCTCGGCCTCGCGGGCCGCCTCCTTCAACTGCTGCTGCAGCTTCTTCACCTGCTTCGCCGCGTCTTCTTTCACCTGGATACCATGTACATTCTTTAGAAGGTGCTCGACATCACAAAATACTTATTTGAATATAATTATGTCCATCGAAAATTCTAAAAAACATAAATGTGTGAAATTACTGTTTCAACATTACATTGATCGGAAGAAAAGAAACTTAGATATACGGAAACGGAAGATAAAAAATAGTAATATACTATAACCTTTGCACTCCACATTTGGCTATAAACTACTACTTTATTTCTTCCATGGTACTCAAAATATTAAATATTAAATGTAAGATAAAGCAATGAAAGAACCACAAGTAGTATGTACCTTATTAGCGAGATGCAGCGCCTGCTCGGCGTCCTTGAGGTCGGCGTCGAGCTTCTTCCGCATGGCGAGCACGGCGGCGCGCTGCTTGCGCTCGTCGTCCAGCTCGGCCTCCAGGTCGCGCAGCTGCTTCACGATGCCGCGCCGCTTCTCCTCGCCCTGCTCCTCCTTGGCCTACGGTAATGGATGATAAATAAATAAATTAATACTTTGCTTATGACTGTTCGACTGTAACGAATACTTCCGATATATATTTTATTTTTATTTTTAAGAGAATAAAATCACTCAATGACTTCTCTGGCCTTAGGCGAGGCGAGAGGGAGTGTCAGACTCTTTCTGACTAAAAACCACCCTGTTCCTACTCCTGCTTTTCAAGCCGGAACCCCGGTAAACCAGCTAGGTAGTCCGCAGTTCCTATACTTAGACACAAGTAATTGTATAATATTTACCGTGCCGTGACACATTCTACATGACTACCGAACAGTTCATTCACAGGACCTAAAGTAACACGAAACTAATCGAGCCTTCTAAGTGAGTGAAAAAGCTACAAACCTGAAGGTCCCTTTCGAACTGAGCTCGCATGGCCTGCATGTTGACTTCGAGACGCAGTTTAGCGTCCTCAGTGATCTGCAGGTCGTCCTCGATCTCCTCGTTCTGTGCCTTCAGCTCCGCTACCTGAGACTCCAGGGCTCGCTTGGCCTTCTCCAGCTCGTGCACGTTCTTGTCCGCCGTGCCTTGCGTGTTGGCTAGCTCGTCTAGCTCGGATTGCAGGAGGCGTTTTGTGCGTTCTAGTTCTTCGATCTAGATAATGAGATAGAAAGAAAGTTAATATTGATATGTTTTTAGTATAAGGTAGGTAAGGCTAAACTTATCAGTGTTACGTAATTAAACTTCTTTTTAACACAAGTATTGTGAGACGAATTCTTTTCAATCTACACTTCAACAATTTTTGGCATAAACAGCAAAAATTCAAAGGGTCAACATGAAGTTATTACAATTACTGATAAATCTAGTACATTTAGTAGACAACCAGGAGAGTATATGTACCTTCTCAGCCGCGGTGTCTAGTTCCCTGGTGAGCGAGAGTACGCGCGTCTCCTTGTCGCGCGCGTCCCGCTCGGCCGCGTCGCGCTCCGCCGCGTAACGCTCCGCTATCGCACGCTCTTCTGATACCACCTGGAATAAAACATGATTACATTAAAGGAAATAGAAGAACAGCCTGTCAGTGAAGCGAAAAGGCTTCCCAATCGAAGGCTTAGATTCATTGTGAAGAAGTAGAATGAGTTAGAGAATAATATAAACTTTAAGTGCCTCATATAATATTCAGTGATCCAACCTGGTGATCAAACTCACGTTAATATTTAATCCTCAGTAGTATTAAGAATAAGTTACACGTTTCCTTATACTGTACCTTATCGAAGCTCTTCTGTTTCTTCTCGAGTTCCATAACCTTGGCTCGCTGCGCCTCCAGGTCGATGTTCGTGTCTTCCAATTCCGCCTGGATCTTCTTTTTACCTGGAAATTATTTTTACATAATATAGACCATAAACTTTGGTTTTTGGCATCCCTAAATAGAACTAAAGAAGAATAAAGCGATGAATTATCCATCAAAAACAGAACCAAAGAATCACCTAGACAAAGGATAAGCTGCAGCAAAATTCTTAAAAAAAAAAAAATACAATTATATTCCTTCATAATCAACAAGGCACACGTGGTGCTTCTGGTGTCTAGCTAGTGTAATAAACTAGACTGTTTACTAGGCGACTTATAACTAAACTTCACTGGTAATGAAAGTAGTATACAAAACATCTCAAAGAAGTCCTATTACAGTAGTAACAAAGTAGCCAAATAAATAAGCACTAGAAGAAAATATAAGTTTTTAAACTGACATGGTCATTAACACTTATGACGGATTAACAGTTAATCCGTGATCATGGCGCTTGCAACAGTGCCGAAATATCGGAAACTCACTAAAGTGAATAAACATGGTAAATATCCCGTCATAAGTTCTAATAATAGTACAGTTGAAGCTCCTTATTCGCGCTTCCTTCATTCGCGGTTTCACTATTCGCGGATTGGTGCGTAACATAAGAAAATACATTCGCTATCCTTTGTCAACGCGTCAGTAGAAGGATAAAAAAATAAAATAGACCTTATTACAGCTACGTCTAGATTGTGACTTCTGCCTAAACCTAGTGTGACCTAAACCTGATAATAATAATAATATTATCATCAGGCAATATGTATGATCAGAAAGTTTAATTAAACATTTTTTTTATCTACTATTTGCTTCTTAATTTCGTCATCTAGGAACTTATTATAACCCCATACAAATTACCATTCCATATTCACGGTTTCTGTATTCGCGGCATATTTACGGAACGCATACCCCGCGAATAAGGAGCTTCTACTGTACTAGAAGAAAACGTGACTAACTCTTGTCAAGCTTGTCATTAGCCTGCTGCAGCTCGTCGATCTGCCGATGCAGTGCCTCCACGTCCTTGCTGAGCTTCTTCCGCTGTTCCTCGAGCGCCGCCGCGTTCTCCGCCTCTTCTTCTGCCTTTTTCTTAGCGTCCGCCACTTGCTGGGTCAACGCTGTTACCTGGATTTATAAATGGATGGGTTAGGAAATTGAGAAACTGTGATTGGGGAAATACTTTTTGATGGTATTGATATTTATATAATATAACTCCAATCTATACTACTTGTTTAATTTAATTTCAATCTAATTACTTTTCCATATAGTATTAAAGTCTATGATAAAGAAGAATAATTACAAATTTTCTTTACACAACAACCATAATCTTCTCTTTACAATATTGATAGCATAAAATTTGACAAAAAAAGAAATACAAAATTCTTTGGGGTTTCTTATAGGTATTTCGATCAAAAGATTTTATATCTGATAAATGTGTTACTCACTTGTTTCTCCAAGTTCTTCTTGGCCTCCTCCTCCTCCTCGAGTTGGTCCCTGGCCTGCTCCAGTTGTTGCTCGATGTTGCGCAGTTTGGTTTGCAGAGACAACTTCTGTTTCGTCTCCTCTTCTAGTAGAGCCTGGTACAAAAATAGAGTTTAATGAAATACTTTTAATTAACTGTAATGAAATTATAATAATTCATCACCGTTACAGTGGAACTGAAAGGGGTAACTACACGTTACTTTAGTATATTTAGCTAAAGTTTGAATTATATAACACTGTCATGACTTTTTAATGGACACAACATAAATTCTAATAGCAATAGTAACTAATTATACTTTGCTACGACGCAGAGTAAGCTCGGCCGCCTCAGTATAACTATAGTAGTGCAAGTGAGTGTGTACCTGTGCCTCGGCGAGTTGTGCCCCGGTGGTGGCGGCGTGTTTGTGCGCGGCGGATGCGTTGAGCTCGGCCGCCTCAGTATAACTATAGTAGTGCAAGTGAGTGTGTACCTGTGCCTCGGCGAGTTGTGCCCCGGTGGTGGCGGCGTGTTTGTGCGCGGCGGATGCGTTGAGCTCGGCCGCCTCAGTATAACTATAGTAGTGCAAGTGAGTGTGTACCTGTGCCTCGGCGAGTTGTGCCCCGGTGGTGGCGGCGTGTTTGTGCGCGGCGGATGCGTTGAGCTCGGCCGCCTCAGTATAACTATAGTAGTTCAAGTGAGTGTGTACCTGTGCCTCGGCGAGTTGTGCCCCGGTGGTGGCGGCGTGTTTGTGCGCGGCGGATGCGTTGAGCTCGGCCGCCTCAGTATAACTATAGTAGTGCAAGTGAGTGTGTACCTGTGCCTCGGCGAGTTGTGCCCCGGTGGTGGCGGCGTGTTTGTGCGCGGCGGATGCGTTGAGCTCGGCCGCCTCAGTATAACTATAGTAGTGCAAGTGAGTGTGTACCTGTGCCTCGGCGAGTTGTGCCCCGGTGGTGGCGGCGTGTTTGTGCGCGGCGGATGCGTTGAGCTCGGCCGCCTCAGTATAACTATAGTAGTGCAAGTGAGTGTGTACCTGTGCCTCGGCGAGTTGTGCCCCGGTGGTGGCGGCGTGTTTGTGCGCGGCGGATGCGTTGAGCTCGGCCGCCTCAGTATAACTATAGTAGTGCAAGTGAGTGTGTACCTGTGCCTCGGCGAGTTGTGCCCCGGTGGTGGCGGCGTGTTTGTGCGCGGCGGATGCGTTGAGCTCGGCCGCCTCAGTATAACTATAGTAGTGCAAGTGAGTGTGTACCTGTGCCTCGGCGAGTTGTGCCCCGGTGGTGGCGGCGTGTTTGTGCGCGGCGGATGCGTTGAGCTCGGCCGCCTCAGTATAACTATAGTAGTGCAAGTGAGTGTGTACCTGTGCCTCGGCGAGTTGTGCCCCGGTGGTGGCGGCGTGTTTGTGCGCGGCGGATGCGTTGAGCTCGGCCGCCTCAGTATAACTATAGTAGTGCAAGTGAGTGTGTACCTGTGCCTCGGCGAGTTGTGCCCCGGTGGTGGCGGCGTGTTTGTGCGCGGCGGATGCGTTGAGCTCGGCCGCCTCAGTATAACTATAGTAGTGCAAGTGAGTGTGTACCTGTGCCTCGGCGAGTTGTGCCCCGGTGGTGGCGGCGTGTTTGTGCGCGGCGGATGCGTTGAGCTCGGCCGCCTCAGTATAACTATAGTAGTGCAAGTGAGTGTGTACCTGTGCCTCGGCGAGTTGTGCCCCGGTGGTGGCGGCGTGTTTGTGCGCGGCGGATGCGTTGAGCTCGGCCGCCTCAGTATAACTATAGTAGTGCAAGTGAGTGTGTACCTGTGCCTCGGCGAGTTGTGCCCCGGTGGTGGCGGCGTGTTTGTGCGCGGCGGATGCGTTGAGCTCGGCCGCCTCAGTATAACTATAGTAGTGCAAGTGAGTGTGTACCTGTGCCTCGGCGAGTTGTGCCCCGGTGGTGGCGGCGTGTTTGTGCGCGGCGGATGCGTTGAGCTCGGCCGCCTCAGTATAACTATAGTAGTGCAAGTGAGTGTGTACCTGTGCCTCGGCGAGTTGTGCCCCGGTGGTGGCGGCGTGTTTGTGCGCGGCGGATGCGTTGAGCTCGGCCGCCTCAGTATAACTATAGTAGTGCAAGTGAGTGTGTACCTGTGCCTCGGCGAGTTGTGCCCCGGTGGTGGCGGCGTGTTTGTGCGCGGCGGATGCGTTGAGCTCGGCCGCCTCAGTATAACTATAGTAGTGCAAGTGAGTGTGTACCTGTGCCTCGGCGAGTTGTGCCCCGGTGGTGGCGGCGTGTTTGTGCGCGGCGGATGCGTTGAGCTCGGCCGCCTCAGTATAACTATAGTAGTGCAAGTGAGTGTGTACCTGTGCCTCGGCGAGTTGTGCCCCGGTGGTGGCGGCGTGTTTGTGCGCGGCGGATGCGTTGAGCTCGGCCGCCTCAGTATAACTATAGTAGTGCAAGTGAGTGTGTACCTGTGCCTCGGCGAGTTGTGCCCCGGTGGTGGCGGCGTGTTTGTGCGCGGCGGATGCGTTGAGCTCGGCCGCCTCAGTATAACTATAGTAGTGCAAGTGAGTGTGTACCTGTGCCTCGGCGAGTTGTGCCCCGGTGGTGGCGGCGTGTTTGTGCGCGGCGGATGCGTTGAGCTCGGCCGCCTCAGTATAACTATAGTAGTGCAAGTGAGTGTGTACCTGTGCCTCGGCGAGTTGTGCCCCGGTGGTGGCGGCGTGTTTGTGCGCGGCGGATGCGTTGAGCTCGGCCGCCTCAGTATAACTATAGTAGTGCAAGTGAGTGTGTACCTGTGCCTCGGCGAGTTGTGCCCCGGTGGTGGCGGCGTGTTTGTGCGCGGCGGATGCGTTGAGCTCGGCCGCCTCAGTATAACTATAGTAGTGCAAGTGAGTGTGTACCTGTGCCTCGGCGAGTTGTGCCCCGGTGGTGGCGGCGTGTTTGTGCGCGGCGGATGCGTTGAGCTCGGCCGCCTCAGTATAACTATAGTAGTGCAAGTGAGTGTGTACCTGTGCCTCGGCGAGTTGTGCCCCGGTGGTGGCGGCGTGTTTGTGCGCGGCGGATGCGTTGAGCTCGGCCGCCTCAGTATAACTATAGTAGTGCAAGTGAGTGTGTACCTGTGCCTCGGCGAGTTGTGCCCCGGTGGTGGCGGCGTGTTTGTGCGCGGCGGATGCGTTGAGCTCGGCCGCCTCAGTATAACTATAGTAGTGCAAGTGAGTGTGTACCTGTGCCTCGGCGAGTTGTGCCCCGGTGGTGGCGGCGTGTTTGTGCGCGGCGGATGCGTTGAGCTCGGCCGCCTCAGTATAACTATAGTAGTGCAAGTGAGTGTGTACCTGTGCCTCGGCGAGTTGTGCCCCGGTGGTGGCGGCGTGTTTGTGCGCGGCGGATGCGTTGAGCTCGGCCGCCTCAGTATAACTATAGTAGTGCAAGTGAGTGTGTACCTGTGCCTCGGCGAGTTGTGCCCCGGTGGTGGCGGCGTGTTTGTGCGCGGCGGATGCGTTGAGCTCGGCCGCCTCAGTATAACTATAGTAGTGCAAGTGAGTGTGTACCTGTGCCTCGGCGAGTTGTGCCCCGGTGGTGGCGGCGTGTTTGTGCGCGGCGGATGCGTTGAGCTCGGCCGCCTCAGTATAACTATAGTAGTGCAAGTGAGTGTGTACCTGTGCCTCGGCGAGTTGTGCCCCGGTGGTGGCGGCGTGTTTGTGCGCGGCGGATGCGTTGAGCTCGGCCGCCTCAGTATAACTATAGTAGTGCAAGTGAGTGTGTACCTGTGCCTCGGCGAGTTGTGCCCCGGTGGTGGCGGCGTGTTTGTGCGCGGCGGATGCGTTGAGCTCGGCCGCCTCAGTATAACTATAGTAGTGCAAGTGAGTGTGTACCTGTGCCTCGGCGAGTTGTGCCCCGGTGGTGGCGGCGTGTTTGTGCGCGGCGGATGCGTTGAGCTCGGCCGCCTCAGTATAACTATAGTAGTGCAAGTGAGTGTGTACCTGTGCCTCGGCGAGTTGTGCCCCGGTGGTGGCGGCGTGTTTGTGCGCGGCGGATGCGTTGAGCTCGGCCGCCTCAGTATAACTATAGTAGTGCAAGTGAGTGTGTACCTGTGCCTCGGCGAGTTGTGCCCCGGTGGTGGCGGCGTGTTTGTGCGCGGCGGATGCGTTGAGCTCGGCCGCCTCAGTATAACTATAGTAGTGCAAGTGAGTGTGTACCTGTGCCTCGGCGAGTTGTGCCCCGGTGGTGGCGGCGTGTTTGTGCGCGGCGGATGCGTTGAGCTCGGCCGCCTCAGTATAACTATAGTAGTGCAAGTGAGTGTGTACCTGTGCCTCGGCGAGTTGTGCCCCGGTGGTGGCGGCGTGTTTGTGCGCGGCGGATGCGTTGAGCTCGGCCGCCTCAGTATAACTATAGTAGTGCAAGTGAGTGTGTACCTGTGCCTCGGCGAGTTGTGCCCCGGTGGTGGCGGCGTGTTTGTGCGCGGCGGATGCGTTGAGCTCGGCCGCCTCAGTATAACTATAGTAGTGCAAGTGAGTGTGTACCTGTGCCTCGGCGAGTTGTGCCCCGGTGGTGGCGGCGTGTTTGTGCGCGGCGGATGCGTTGAGCTCGGCCGCCTCAGTATAACTATAGTAGTGCAAGTGAGTGTGTACCTGTGCCTCGGCGAGTTGTGCCCCGGTGGTGGCGGCGTGTTTGTGCGCGGCGGATGCGTTGAGCTCGGCCGCCTCAGTATAACTATAGTAGTGCAAGTGAGTGTGTACCTGTGCCTCGGCGAGTTGTGCCCCGGTGGTGGCGGCGTGTTTGTGCGCGGCGGATGCGTTGAGCTCGGCCGCCTCAGTATAACTATAGTAGTGCAAGTGAGTGTGTACCTGTGCCTCGGCGAGTTGTGCCCCGGTGGTGGCGGCGTGTTTGTGCGCGGCGGATGCGTTGAGCTCGGCCGCCTCAGTATAACTATAGTAGTGCAAGTGAGTGTGTACCTGTGCCTCGGCGAGTTGTGCCCCGGTGGTGGCGGCGTGTTTGTGCGCGGCGGATGCGTTGAGCTCGGCCGCCTCAGTATAACTATAGTAGTGCAAGTGAGTGTGTACCTGTGCCTCGGCGAGTTGTGCCCCGGTGGTGGCGGCGTGTTTGTGCGCGGCGGATGCGTTGAGCTCGGCCGCCTCAGTATAACTATAGTAGTGCAAGTGAGTGTGTACCTGTGCCTCGGCGAGTTGTGCCCCGGTGGTGGCGGCGTGTTTGTGCGCGGCGGATGCGTTGAGCTCGGCCGCCTCAGTATAACTATAGTAGTGCAAGTGAGTGTGTACCTGTGCCTCGGCGAGTTGTGCCCCGGTGGTGGCGGCGTGTTTGTGCGCGGCGGATGCGTTGAGCTCGGCCGCCTCAGTATAACTATAGTAGTGCAAGTGAGTGTGTACCTGTGCCTCGGCGAGTTGTGCCCCGGTGGTGGCGGCGTGTTTGTGCGCGGCGGATGCGTTGAGCTCGGCCGCCTCAGTATAACTATAGTAGTGCAAGTGAGTGTGTACCTGTGCCTCGGCGAGTTGTGCCCCGGTGGTGGCGGCGTGTTTGTGCGCGGCGGATGCGTTGAGCTCGGCCGCCTCAGTATAACTATAGTAGTGCAAGTGAGTGTGTACCTGTGCCTCGGCGAGTTGTGCCCCGGTGGTGGCGGCGTGTTTGTGCGCGGCGGATGCGTTGAGCTCGGCCGCCTCAGTATAACTATAGTAGTGCAAGTGAGTGTGTACCTGTGCCTCGGCGAGTTGTGCCCCGGTGGTGGCGGCGTGTTTGTGCGCGGCGGATGCGTTGAGCTCGGCCGCCTCAGTATAACTATAGTAGTGCAAGTGAGTGTGTACCTGTGCCTCGGCGAGTTGTGCCCCGGTGGTGGCGGCGTGTTTGTGCGCGGCGGATGCGTTGAGCTCGGCCGCCTCAGTATAACTATAGTAGTGCAAGTGAGTGTGTACCTGTGCCTCGGCGAGTTGTGCCCCGGTGGTGGCGGCGTGTTTGTGCGCGGCGGATGCGTTGAGCTCGGCCGCCTCAGTATAACTATAGTAGTGCAAGTGAGTGTGTACCTGTGCCTCGGCGAGTTGTGCCCCGGTGGTGGCGGCGTGTTTGTGCGCGGCGGATGCGTTGAGCTCGGCCGCCTCAGTATAACTATAGTAGTGCAAGTGAGTGTGTACCTGTGCCTCGGCGAGTTGTGCCCCGGTGGTGGCGGCGTGTTTGTGCGCGGCGGATGCGTTGAGCTCGGCCGCCTCAGTATAACTATAGTAGTGCAAGTGAGTGTGTACCTGTGCCTCGGCGAGTTGTGCCCCGGTGGTGGCGGCGTGTTTGTGCGCGGCGGATGCGTTGAGCTCGGCCGCCTCAGTATAACTATAGTAGTGCAAGTGAGTGTGTACCTGTGCCTCGGCGAGTTGTGCCCCGGTGGTGGCGGCGTGTTTGTGCGCGGCGGATGCGTTGAGCTCGGCCGCCTCAGTATAACTATAGTAGTGCAAGTGAGTGTGTACCTGTGCCTCGGCGAGTTGTGCCCCGGTGGTGGCGGCGTGTTTGTGCGCGGCGGATGCGTTGAGCTCGGCCGCCTCAGTATAACTATAGTAGTGCAAGTGAGTGTGTACCTGTGCCTCGGCGAGTTGTGCCCCGGTGGTGGCGGCGTGTTTGTGCGCGGCGGATGCGTTGAGCTCGGCCGCCTCAGTATAACTATAGTAGTGCAAGTGAGTGTGTACCTGTGCCTCGGCGAGTTGTGCCCCGGTGGTGGCGGCGTGTTTGTGCGCGGCGGATGCGTTGAGCTCGGCCGCCTCAGTATAACTATAGTAGTGCAAGTGAGTGTGTACCTGTGCCTCGGCGAGTTGTGCCCCGGTGGTGGCGGCGTGTTTGTGCGCGGCGGATGCGTTGAGCTCGGCCGCCTCAGTATAACTATAGTAGTGCAAGTGAGTGTGTACCTGTGCCTCGGCGAGTTGTGCCCCGGTGGTGGCGGCGTGTTTGTGCGCGGCGGATGCGTTGAGCTCGGCCGCCTCAGTATAACTATAGTAGTGCAAGTGAGTGTGTACCTGTGCCTCGGCGAGTTGTGCCCCGGTGGTGGCGGCGTGTTTGTGCGCGGCGGATGCGTTGAGCTCGGCCGCCTCAGTATAACTATAGTAGTGCAAGTGAGTGTGTACCTGTGCCTCGGCGAGTTGTGCCCCGGTGGTGGCGGCGTGTTTGTGCGCGGCGGATGCGTTGAGCTCGGCCGCCTCAGTATAACTATAGTAGTGCAAGTGAGTGTGTACCTGTGCCTCGGCGAGTTGTGCCCCGGTGGTGGCGGCGTGTTTGTGCGCGGCGGATGCGTTGAGCTCGGCCGCCTCAGTATAACTATAGTAGTGCAAGTGAGTGTGTACCTGTGCCTCGGCGAGTTGTGCCCCGGTGGTGGCGGCGTGTTTGTGCGCGGCGGATGCGTTGAGCTCGGCCGCCTCAGTATAACTATAGTAGTGCAAGTGAGTGTGTACCTGTGCCTCGGCGAGTTGTGCCCCGGTGGTGGCGGCGTGTTTGTGCGCGGCGGATGCGTTGAGCTCGGCCGCCTCAGTATAACTATAGTAGTGCAAGTGAGTGTGTACCTGTGCCTCGGCGAGTTGTGCCCCGGTGGTGGCGGCGTGTTTGTGCGCGGCGGATGCGTTGAGCTCGGCCGCCTCAGTATAACTATAGTAGTGCAAGTGAGTGTGTACCTGTGCCTCGGCGAGTTGTGCCCCGGTGGTGGCGGCGTGTTTGTGCGCGGCGGATGCGTTGAGCTCGGCCGCCTCAGTATAACTATAGTAGTGCAAGTGAGTGTGTACCTGTGCCTCGGCGAGTTGTGCCCCGGTGGTGGCGGCGTGTTTGTGCGCGGCGGATGCGTTGAGCTCGGCCGCCTCAGTATAACTATAGTAGTGCAAGTGAGTGTGTACCTGTGCCTCGGCGAGTTGTGCCCCGGTGGTGGCGGCGTGTTTGTGCGCGGCGGATGCGTTGAGCTCGGCCGCCTCAGTATAACTATAGTAGTGCAAGTGAGTGTGTACCTGTGCCTCGGCGAGTTGTGCCCCGGTGGTGGCGGCGTGTTTGTGCGCGGCGGATGCGTTGAGCTCGGCCGCCTCAGTATAACTATAGTAGTGCAAGTGAGTGTGTACCTGTGCCTCGGCGAGTTGTGCCCCGGTGGTGGCGGCGTGTTTGTGCGCGGCGGATGCGTTGAGCTCGGCCGCCTCAGTATAACTATAGTAGTGCAAGTGAGTGTGTACCTGTGCCTCGGCGAGTTGTGCCCCGGTGGTGGCGGCGTGTTTGTGCGCGGCGGATGCGTTGAGCTCGGCCGCCTCAGTATAACTATAGTAGTGCACGAGAGTGAGTACCTGTGCCTCGGCGAGTTGTGCCCCGTTGGTGGCGGCGTGTTTGTGCGCGGCGGATGCGTTGAGCTCGGCCGCCTCAGTATAACTATAGTAGTGCAAGTGAGTGTGTACCTGTGCCTCGGCGAGTTGTGCCCCGGTGGTGGCGGCGTGTTTGTGCGCGGCGGATGCGTTGAGCTCGGCCGCCTCAGTATAACTATAGTAGTGCAAGTGAGTGTGTACCTGTGCCTCGGCGAGTTGTGCCCCGGTGGTGGCGGCGTGTTTGTGCGCGGCGGATGCGTTGAGCTCGGCCGCCTCAGTATAACTATAGTAGTGCAAGTGAGTGTGTACCTGTGCCTCGGCGAGTTGTGCCCCGGTGGTGGCGGCGTGTTTGTGCGCGGCGGATGCGTTGAGCTCGGCCGCCTCAGTATAACTATAGTAGTGCAAGTGAGTGTGTACCTGTGCCTCGGCGAGTTGTGCCCCGGTGGTGGCGGCGTGTTTGTGCGCGGCGGATGCGTTGAGCTCGGCCGCCTCAGTATAACTATAGTAGTGCAAGTGAGTGTGTACCTGTGCCTCGGCGAGTTGTGCCCCGGTGGTGGCGGCGTGTTTGTGCGCGGCGGATGCGTTGAGCTCGGCCGCCTCAGTATAACTATAGTAGTGCAAGTGAGTGTGTACCTGTGCCTCGGCGAGTTGTGCCCCGGTGGTGGCGGCGTGTTTGTGCGCGGCGGATGCGTTGAGCTCGGCCGCCTCAGTATAACTATAGTAGTGCAAGTGAGTGTGTACCTGTGCCTCGGCGAGTTGTGCCCCGGTGGTGGCGGCGTGTTTGTGCGCGGCGGATGCGTTGAGCTCGGCCGCCTCAGTATAACTATAGTAGTGCAAGTGAGTGTGTACCTGTGCCTCGGCGAGTTGTGCCCCGGTGGTGGCGGCGTGTTTGTGCGCGGCGGATGCGTTGAGCTCGGCCGCCTCAGTATAACTATAGTAGTGCAAGTGAGTGTGTACCTGTGCCTCGGCGAGTTGTGCCCCGGTGGTGGCGGCGTGTTTGTGCGCGGCGGATGCGTTGAGCTCGGCCGCCTCAGTATAACTATAGTAGTGCAAGTGAGTGTGTACCTGTGCCTCGGCGAGTTGTGCCCCGGTGGTGGCGGCGTGTTTGTGCGCGGCGGATGCGTTGAGCTCGGCCGCCTCAGTATAACTATAGTAGTGCAAGTGAGTGTGTACCTGTGCCTCGGCGAGTTGTGCCCCGGTGGTGGCGGCGTGTTTGTGCGCGGCGGATGCGTTGAGCTCGGCCGCCTCAGTATAACTATAGTAGTGCAAGTGAGTGTGTACCTGTGCCTCGGCGAGTTGTGCCCCGGTGGTGGCGGCGTGTTTGTGCGCGGCGGATGCGTTGAGCTCGGCGGCCTCCAGCTGCGCCGCCGCCGTCTCCGCCTCGCTCTGCAGACGCACGCACTTCTCCTGCAGCTCCGACCTGCACAAGGAGATTTGTACCATCGTCAGAAAGAAGATATCTTAAGGAACTTAAGCCTCGTCTTTAACCAAAAAAAAACTAATTTACCAAAAATTGGCCAAAAGCACTGCAATTTATACTAAAAGCAAGCATAATATTTATGAGAGAGAAAAACTACAACTCTGCATCTTTTTGTGTTATTAAATGATGAAAAAATTAACTTCATTTAGTATAATGTCCCATCGAGGCGTTCAATGTAAGACTAGTAACGTACCTGACGCGCTCTACGTCCTGCAGCTTGGCAGCAATCTCCTGTAGTTGTGCCTCGGCCTGCTTGCGGCGGCGCTCGCCCTCGGCCCGCGCCGCGCTCGCACTCTTCAGCTCCGTCGCCAAGTCCGCATTCTCAGCCTCCAATACTTGCTTGGCTTTCTCCAAAGCTACAATATAAAAACAAACATTATATACCATCTATAAATACCCTTTATAATAGCTGAAACCATTTTATAATTAACCTTAAAAACACCAACGCGAGACTTCGACGAACGAAGGCTTTATATTATACAGTTTAACTCCATTAAACCTACAAACTATAGACAATTTATTTTAATCACACGTAAACATTTAGAGAAGTTTACTACAGTTCAACTTTTGGCACTATTACGACGAAATACAGCCTTGATAGTAACTGCAATACCATTACATATTAAGGAGACATCGGCCCTGCGATCCTCGGACTCTGGGTTGCGACACATGTGTTGCCAGTAGTCGCGCGCCGAGCTGAACGAGTTGCCCGGGTCGCAAGGGAACGCTGAGTTCTCCACTTCAAAGTTATCATCCTTCGACAACCCAAACTTCACATTCTTCTGTCTACGCTCCTTCACACACGCCATTACACATAATAATGTAAAACTAAATATCTAAACTAAAATAATTTTATACAATTTTATTGATTCGTGTAGATGTTTGATCAAAAAGATTTTGACGTTTTTATTTTTTGACTTTACGTTTGGATTTGGAAGTTGTCATTCTTTTTGCTCGTCGTTTTGGAGTGTCATATTAGTTTTAAAGAGGTTTTAGCTACTGTTTAGTAAACCGACCTTGTAATTTTAAAGGATTGATACATCCTGTAATAGTTAGGAGGGCCAATTTAAGTACTGCTGGTAAGACGCCGCTAGTTAAACAAAGAGAAACAACTAAAATACGCGAAAAATAGTTTGGCACCCACTTTCAGTCGTCGCTCAAGTACGTTCATATTTTTAACCTGTTTAAAGAAATAGGTGCAAGTAATACTGACCGGCTTTAGCCTTCTTGAGCTGGTCGTGTTGTTCGTTGAGCTGCTGCAGTTCCTGCGAGTGCTTGTGCCTCTGGTCGGCCAGGCTGGCCTCGTGGGCCGCGGCCTCCTCCTCCAGGCTGCGCTTCAGGACGGCTACTTCTTGCTCGCGCTTGGTACGGAGCTCTTGTTGCGCTGGAAGGAGATAGGTAGGGATTAAAGTATGTAAGACATTAAGTCAAAATAGATTCAATGATCCTTTGAAATGTATTGTAAAAACGTACGAAATTTTTTTTTTAAGTGAATATTTTGTTAATAAATAATTCAGGTGTTTTTGTTAATTTTCTATCAAACTTTGTTACAGAGAGAGACAAAATTTCAGTAACACGCTGTATATTTGCACTCTGATTCAACAGAGAGTCATCACACTGATTACAAAAAAAAACTGCTTTTGTTCTTAACATTGTTTACCTATAAATGTAGTCTCCATAACTATACAAAAAATGTTTCCTTACCAGCAGTAGTATCAAGAGAATCCAGCAGTTCACTCTTGAGTGCCTCGAGTTCCTCGTTGAGGTCGCGGCGCAGCTTCTCGGCCTTGGTCCTTGCGGCGCGCTCTGCATCCAGGTCCTCGTGCGCGTCGGCCAGCGCGGACTCGGCCTCGCGGGCCGCCTTCTGCGCCGCCGCGCGCGCCGCGCTCTCCTCGTCCGCGCGACTTATCGCTGACGCTAGCTCCTCCTCGCGCTTTGCTGTACGGGTATTGGTAAGTCAGTGATTTGTTTTATGATTGTTTTGTGTTGAAAAATGATTCGAAACTAAAAAATATTCGTATAAAGATACGATTAGTAAAATCTTTCAATACATAAAAAAATAGGTTCTTAATGCAAATACAGTCACTTAACATCTTCTATGTAGTGAACAATATTTGCAAATGTATAGTATAATTTAATACACCTATATACCATTTTTTAAATATCTAAACTATCCAGAAGTGGAGTCTATATTCAACAATGAATATTTTATGGCTGAAATAGTGATGATATAATTTCAAAGTAAATATTAAGATAATATTGTCATTAGTATACATACTGAGTACAATCTGCAACTCCTCGAGCTGTGCCTTCCTCTCGGCGAGTTGTTCCTTGACGTCCTGCAGCTCCGTCTCCAGCTTCCGCTTGGCGCGGTCCGTCTCTTGGCGCATTTGGTGATCCTGGTACATGATAACGAGATATATTCTACATTCGTAAATAATTGGTGCTTCCAAAGTCATTAAAAACATAAAATCTTTCAAAGATTTGGCTGGTAGAGAATGCCTTGGCATTAAACTCACTTTGTGTACACATTTATATGCATGAAGAACTAAATAAATAATTAAAGACATCCTTTATATGACAAAGAAGTTATTAAATTTTGATTCATCAATTAAGGCAGTTGTCCCACCGGCAACGATGAACGAGTAACGAGTAGAGTTAGAACTAGAAACGAGTGAAAACGAGTGAAAACAAAAACAAACAAGTGAAGCGAGCACTCGCCGGCAGTGTGAACAGTCAGCGATCAACTATTTGTATATGCATCTCTTTTGTTTACACGGAAAGTATATCTATTGTACGTTTCTTGAGCGAGAAAATAGCCGATAGTTAGTCGTTCACTCGCCGTTGGTGGGACAACTGCCTTAATGATTATTTTTATTCATCAATTCTCTAGTCTTCTTTAACATTGTTTATAACCTTCCGTTACAGACTGTTTTTACCGACTTCACAAAAAGGAGGAGGTACTATGTTCGGCACGCTCCTGTATGATCTGGAAAATATTTTTTTTTTTGTATAGTAACGCTTCATCGAATACTCCGTCAATTGTCGACGGATTTTCAAAATTCTTTTTTTGTTCGAAAGTAGATAGTTCTGAGGTGGTCCCATTGTCACCAAGTTAGGATCTGATGATGGGATCTTAGAGAAATCGAGGGAACTCCTCAAATATTATAGGGAACTATATAGTGATTGCATTGGTATATTCATCTAGAATCTGATAGCATTTACAGTCAAAAAGTAACCTTTGAAGAGGTGGATACATAGCAACTAATATACTATTGTTATAAAGATAAAAATAAAAAGAAATATCGTTAGTTACTTTTAATCGATTTATCATTGCTTCTTATTACCACTATTATAGGTGACTAGTAGGCAAAATTTCCAAGTATACAGAATCGGACAAAAACAATATTTTATCACAATTATGAATATGTTATCAACTAATAAACTAATTCACTTAATCCAGCTGTTACTACAAAAAGTAACCTTTGAAAGGTGGAATTGATGAAGAAGACCAGAAATGGCCAATTTCCTACTCAATAGAAATCACAATAAAGTTAATTGTTTCTACAGAAAAATAGTGCTCAATTTCTATCTCTCGCTATCCGACTGATTTTGATTTTCGACATCGTTAGGTTTCGATACGACAAAATCTTTAACCGACTTCACTAAAAAAGTTCCCTCTTAATTTCGGAACTCGGTGTAACTTTTCTCAATATATTTACGTGAGAACCAACTTATTAGTTATTTAGTTAACTTTTTTAGTGTCTCACGTTTAGTTATTGTAAAAAGTATTCAGTTATTACTACTATTTTGTAAACCTCACAAACTACCAAATTCTGAGTGTACATGGTATTGAATGACTAGAAACATGAATAAGAAGCATTTCTTCTAGTGCGATTCGGACTCCTACTTGGAAGACGTAATTACCTTCTTCTCCTTGACAAGTTTCTGGTTGGTATCGTCGCTGAGCGCGAGGTCCTCCTCCAGCTTCTTGATCTTGGAGTCGCACTGCACGCGCTCCAGCTGCAGCTTCTGCCGCGCCGCCTCCTCCTCCTCCAGCTGTTCCTCCAGGTCCTGGATGGAGAGAGAATAGAGAAGAGTGTTAGCTGACGTTGATATATTATTGATACTAGCTATGTTGTGATGGTGAAAACATGGTGTTATTACCTTATAGGTATGTATAAATAATTATATTTATGGAAAATGTAATGATTCATACATTTAAGGATAATGTACTAAATTAAACTTCAAACAGTATAAATATGGTTAAAACACTCATTAAAAACTATTCAATGTGGCAGTAGGTATTAGCAACAAATTACATTTTTCACAAGGTACCTAGGTGAATACCAACGTATTCTACCAGTGTTAACGTCTATCTGATTAAGTGTATTATAGTAAGAGTAAGTTACCTGAATGTTGAGCTGCAGCCTCTTCTTCTCCTGCTGCAGCGCGTTGCAGCGTTCCTCCTCCTCCTCGATGCGGCCCTCCAGGTCGTGCAGCAGTTCCTCCAGCTCCTGCTTGCGCGCCGCCGCCCGGGCGCGGGACTCCTCCGCCTCCGCGCACAACTCCAACTCAGCCTGGAAATCAACATAATATTTTAACGTATAGCTCGCTATCACTTATCTATTTTTCTTACTTAATACATAAGTAAAGGTGAAATAGCGTTAACTTAAAGAATATAACAAAACAATACACTTTTCTCTAGGCAGTGATATAAGAACGAAGTACTACCAAATTAATTAAATTGGACTGATGCTCTCAATCTGATAAATGTTCATCATTATTATACTTATTGTATAGACAAGAGCTTCATAGTCATGCTGAAGTATAACTATTCAGGTAACAATGTGAATTATAGAATAGAATGAACATGTTTTATGTTTATACTTTAATACAGAGTGTTCAATTCATCTAATCTTATCTGTTGGAAGATTTTTCCCATAAATCTATTCGGAAAATTAATCAATCTCTATTATAATAAAAGATATATTACTTTTAACTGGTCTTTTACAACTTAATATATAATTCTTCTGTAAGTGTGTATGTCACTGAACTTCTCTTAAACGACTGGACATTTTGATGAACTTTTTTCTGTGTGCAGGGATCTGAGAATGGTTTAGATTCACAATTTTGTCCGCTGGACAATGTTTTTTTAAATGTTATTTGTAATTTATTAGTAGTTGTTGATTTTGGAATGTTTTACATCGGATCCGACGGACGGCGCTACCATCGCAGTGTCAAATATTAATGACGTTAGATATTGTCATAACATTTGAATAATAATTTTCATCAAAAAGGTCCAGAATTTTTTTCTTATTAAAAAAGTTTAAAATTTTCAAATTAACGTGTAGACAGGACAACGTCTGTCGGGTCCGCTAGTTACAACTTATATTGTTCAAGAAACTGACCTGTAGCTGTTCAGCCAACTGTGTCTTCTCAGCATTGGCCTGCTGGTACTTCTGCTCGTACTCCTGGCACCTCTTCACCTGGGTGTCCAGTCTCTCACGGATCTGACGGAGCTCGTCCTCCTTCTGCGTCAACTTCTCTTCTTGCTTCGTCACTTCCAGAAGAGGTTTGACCTGAAAATCGGGTTAGGGTTGGGTGATGGGACACGCAGCATGCAAACACAATATACACATACAGATAGGTTAATGGTAATACTGGTTTCATATACAGGAATATTGGTATACTGTATTTTGCACCTTAAGGCATAAGGACCAAAGTGTATTTTAGTTGTTTAGTACCTCGGCCTTTATGCCTTTAAGGTGCAGTATTGCTGCCGTAACAGTCCGGTAAAGTCGTTTTTGTTTTACCAATAATCCTGTATAAATCTTCGTTTAGTGACATGTTGGATGAATGAAAGCGTAACATGGTAAGCTCAATGCCTTTAGTATGTGCTTGCTTTACGTTTAATAAAGTAATCGAAACGAGAGCGCGTTCGGCGCTCTGATTGGCCGGCTGGAATAAACCAACCAATCAAAGCGCCAAAAGCGGTCTCGTTAACGTTTAACTTTAAACGTAAAGCAAACTCTTACTAAGGGTACAGTTGCATCCTTGCAACGTAATCAATATGCAGCTTGGAAACAAAAATATAATGAAACATATATTTTTTAAATAAATGTGTTATGAAAGTTAGGGATGACTTTTTATGCGTTATCGCATGTAGAAGGTTACATGTAATTTTTTTAGGTATAAGTTAGAATGATGTTTACAAAACTGTCGTTAAATAAAAATAAAGAGTATGTTACGTTGCAGCTCTTCCCTGCATCTTACTCGACGTCTCCTTATTATCTCTGTAACTCTTTACACTTATATGTCGGTACTCTGTAGCATTCGCAGTTTAATTATTATACAAAGGAATGAATACATTATACATTTGTTATGTATAGGCGTTGGAATATTTCCAAAACACGTGGGACATGAAGTGACCAGACAGAAACAAGTGTATTTCATGGAAAGTGGATTTGAAATGATACATAATACGAGAATGGTGATGGTGTTTACTTACCTTGATGTACAGTCTCCACCACTGCCAGTTGCGCAGCTTGAGGTAGGCGGCGCAGTTTCTCTGAATGATGCGGATAGCGTTCAGCTGTTGCAGTCTCTTCTGGTAGTTCCTCCTAGCAAGGTAGCCTCGGCAGAACGCTTGGAAGTTGACTATCAAGTCAGTGATCTTGTAGTCCCGTTCCTCCTCAAGATGTGCCAGTACACCAGCCCGGAAGAAGATCTTGGACTGACCGACGCGGTACAAATTGTGATCTAACTCTAGAGCCTCGATCATCTGCTCACAAGCCTTCTTTCCATCCATGAAACCTTTCGGTATAATGTTAGGAGTCAGCAGCTCATAGCGCTGTCTGAACTCCTGGAAGGGTATACGGTTGGGGAAACCTTGTCTGCAGATCCTGATACCTTCAAGCACACCATTGCAACGTAATTGGTCGAGAACTAGAGGCGCTTCGATCTTTCCAGCCTTCTTCTCGTGGTTGGGAATGATACACCTTACGAAGTTCGGGTTAGTGTTCCTTAGCGTCGCCATCAGTTTGGTCAGCTGTTCCTTGTACAATTGAGAGACTGTTCTGAACATGCCCTTGCGGGTCCTCGCGCCGAACTGTGTGTCCGTCATCGCCTGCTGCGCCATGCCCACGATCTCCGCGTCCTTCCAGATGTGGCACACGAACGGATCCTGGGATGACTGGAGAAGGGATACGACGTTCTCGTTCAGAGGGTCCATATTCTTCATCAACCATTTCTCTGCGGAGTAGTCTACTTTGCCAGCGTAGTGAATAATCGCGAAGTCAGCAACTCCACGGAAGTCAGTCTTCATGAACTTGGGATGGACGGAGTGTGCTGATACCAGCTTCTCAACAAAAGTCTTATCAGTAGCCTTAGGGAACCAGCACTCCTCGTCCAACAAAGCCATTATTCCCATAGGCTTGTCGATCAAGTCGATGGTCGGTTGCAAATCGAGACCGAAATCGATGAACTTCCACTCGATACCTTCGCGCTGGTACTCTTCCTGTTCTAAGATGAACATAGTGTGGTTGAAGAGTTGCTGGAGCTTCTCATTAGTGTAGTTGATGCAGAGCTGTTCAAAGGAGTTAAGCTCAAAGATTTCAAAACCAGCCATATCGAGGATGCCGATGAAGGAAGCTCCCTGTCTCTTGGTCCTGTCGAGGGAGCGGTTGATTCTGTTCACGAGCCATCTGAACAAGCGCTCGTAGCAAGCCTTGCCGATAGCTTCCACCGAGAACTCCACTTGCTCCTTGGTCTGAGCTTTCGTGACGAAGTCGCGGCCCACTTTGATCCTAGGTTTGAGGAACGCCTTAGTCATTTCTGTGACGGAAAGACCTGAAACAGAAAAAGCAATACGTGAGAACAACTACACCGGCGACTATCTATAAGTGACATCAAAATAACAACAAGATTATTTCTTACCAAGTAAATGCGCGATCTTTTGCGCGACTGTGTTGTCAGGCAACGTGGCCTGGTCGGAGTTCCTTTCCTGCTTGAACTGCATGGAGCCGAAGAGTAGAGTTGCGGAGACTATCCTGAATATCGAGTTGAAGTCCTCGTTGTTCATGCCCATGATGTTCATGGACTTGATGGTGGCCTGGAACTCGGCTGCGTCGTCGATGCCAGGGACGGGCAGTGCAGCATTGGATAGGAATGGATAGCTCTTGGGGTCCTCTAGGATGTACTCGGCTCTCTGCTGTGTCGTGGCACCGGCAAGGAGCTGGTAGAATATGTGGAATGTCCTCTCGTCTTTCGCTTGTCTGATAGCTCTCGACTTTTCGAGTAAGTACGTTTCGATGTTCGCGCCCGCTATGAAACCTGACGCGTCGAAGTTTATTCTAATGAATTTACCCTGGAATCAGGAAGAGTGAGTATTAAAACCAATACAATACTATTTTATACATGTTTTAAGATGGTGGTTATACTTACAAATCTAGAAGAGTTGTCGTTTTTAACAGTCTTGGCGTTACCGAAGGCTTCTAATATGGGGTTAGCTTGTAACAGCTGTTGTTCCAGTTCACCCTAGAGAAAATAAAATATGTTAATTATTTCTAGTAAACAACAGATGTTTACGTAGATGAAAATAAAAACAGGTTTATGAATGAGCTTTTAGTAATGGTATCTAAATGCTGTTAAAATAAAAAATGGATCAATGGATGTTAGTAAATTAAATTAATGATACCAAACCAAATTCAATACATGATTTTAAGATCTGATTTTGCTAACTTGACATAAATAACAGCCCATTTCTAATTCAAAAATGAGTTCTATTGACTTGTGTCAAGTTGTACAAAATATTTAACATCCAAACAATGTTATTAAAGATCATTATTGTATGACAGGGTTTAGAGCAACGTTGAAAACGAATGGTTAGCGTTCCATTACCTCGAATGTTGGTCCGTTTGTCTACGAAGGGATTAGCAGCGTGAAATGAAATGTTACAGGTTAATGTTACAGGGTTAGTATGGTACATGATATATAACAATACAATAGCAACGTCACGTCACAACACATTCACTAATATACCTCTTTGAATAAGAATTTGTAGTTGCATCGCATGTTACAAGACACGTTGCCAGACGTGTTGCAGCAACATAACAGTACTTTATTAAAAAGTTACATTTATATATGTTTTCTTGTAACTTTTCTACTAATTAGTCAATCATAAAGTTTAAGATCCCATAACTAAAACAACAATGCTCATGACGAACATAAATTAGGCACAAAATATACCATAAACGTTCGTCTTGCAACATGTTGCGTAACACGATCTCTTAACGTATGTTCTACAGTACTACAATATTTGTTTACGACTCATAAAGAGGTATATTTTACGACTGTTGTCGAGAATTGACCATTGTTATGCAATTTAATGACAAATTCATACATTTAGGTTAGCACATGACGCAAAGCTGATTACTTGTTAGGGTGTGGGAGTGGCTGTACTAAAGTTAATGAGGTATACTGAAATGTACATACTAGGGAATAATGATTACGATTAAACAACAAAATAAAATAAATACATAATTCTGAAAATAAGAACTAATATCACTCTAAAGGAAATTAAAGCATTTTTAATTTTGTAAATAATTTATTAATGTAATTGTGTTTACGTATAAATTAAATAGGTGTATATTAATGGTGGTAAGGGACTATTGTTTGTATAAGAACGACGAAAGAAAAACGAAAATATAATATATTATAACATATTATCACATAAACATAATTATTAATCAACCAGTATACATAAATAATTATACAATTATGTTTCTTATTTGTAGATATAAAACACTTTCGTAATAAAATACAACAAATAAATAAACTAGATCATAAATAATCGCAGGGTATTAAACGAACATGCAAGCATCATATCTCCAACTTAGTAATCAGGCATACGCATAGCATTTATTAAATAAAAAAAAGATAGAATTCACCATGTAAGAAGAAAATTGATGAAACCTTTCAGCGCAATGCTCCTGCCATGCCAAACCCAACCATAATCCGTTGTAAAAGCACCCATAATTCAATCCAAGTTAATCGTGGTAAATTATTCTCTGATGTTTAATTAATTTAATTGATATGTAATATATTAGCATTGAATATATCTACATTCCATTAAATGTTATTCATAAATCGCATATGATTCATTCATACTAATTTCTTTGATTTAAACGTTGCCTAGACGATAAGTATTGAATGAATAGTCTAAAACGTTTAGAGCACGCGTTCCTGCGGCGTTTAAAAATAAATAAAATTGTAGGCAGGTAGGTAATCAATCAATGAATACTTTTCATACTCATCTCAGGTAGTAAAGAGAATAATGTACCACACCCATATATCCCCAAATCCGGCAGGCGATTAGTGGTTATCCTGTTTTTGTATAATTTTTCCATGACTTACTATAATCAACTGTGGCGACGGTCCCTGTTGTGGTCGAATCGATATCCAGGTTCACGGAGAAGAGGAAAAATAAAAAAAATATACATCAGTGTGTTGTAGAAGAGATATAGGTACTTAATTATCTACATAATTGTGTATGTTGCCAGAAAAAGAATGGAACTATTCAAAAAAACTTTGTTTTCTAGCAACACAAAGAAATAGTACAATGTTTGTGCTGTACATAACATATGCCACCTCCATCATGCATGTGTCGAAGTGGTAATCAAGGTACATAGCGTACAGTAAACCAGAAAAATTACGCACTCTCTACATACAAAGTCAAAGATCTAGCTGTGAAACTTTTGCGATATACTGTAACAGTAGAAATAACACGAGTCTAAATAATAAGAACAACAATTAGCATCAATTAGCAGAATAATGTATAAATACAAGAGCTAGCAAAAACACTAGCAGTGGCCTAGATAATCAGTATTAGTAAGTAGTTTTTTAATTATTACACTGAAGAGAAAGTGCCTATAAAATACTGTATTTGTAACAATTTGCTAGCCGATAACAAATTGTTTTAATTCGCTCACCCGAACGCGATAGTCGAACCAGTATACGTGCGAACGCTTATAACAATGCAATTAACAATTAATTTTATAGATAATTAAAAACGTATAATAAAACAATAAAAGTAGCTTCGTTCTATAGATAGAACGACAGAATAGAAAGAGGTAGACCTCTTTCTGGATAAAAAAAGTATAATGACATTTTGAATTTAGTAATCTAGTAAAACAATAAATTATATGAACACTAGGAACAAGGAGTATGTTTCTAACGATAATATAATCCAACGGTATACGATACACATCCCCAAAAACTCTATGTTACTGCCCTCACGTGGACTGTACTTAATTTTGACTGTCATATAATTCACACAAATTACCGTTTAAAATGACAATCAAAACGTCCCCTAACATAAACCATCCCTAACCAAAGTTATAACATTTAAAATGCAGCAGCAATTCAAGTTACTCAATTATTTAACCGCGTATTTATTAACTCCACGCAAGTGTCGTGGAGACTACAGTTTACGTAAACCATAGTTAAGTTACAGCTTTAGTTAAATAAACATTGTCATTTCACTGTGTCGTTACGTCTAGGAAGGGAGTTTATTTAGAATAACTAGACACCTGAGTATGTAACTTGAGATTGGTACTCGTAGAATAGGGGATAAATCACAATGAAATGGAATTTGTGTGAAAATTCTTCACAAATCACAATGTACTGGATAAGTAGTACCTACTCGTATATTTTCTACTGAATAAAGCTATGTCAATGAGAGGGTCCGATAACTATCACTATAGTACTTTTTATATCATGAAACAATACAAGAATTGAAAGAGAAAATATAAGGTCATTATTTCACACATTTCACTGATTTGTCATATAAGTATTTTTGTAAACAATGTAAACTTGTAAAGGAAAAATAATTGCATAGATTTCCAAACAATAGATTTATTTCACATTGTAAACTTATATTTAGCTTTTCATTTAGATACACTTTTCTCTCTAGATTAAAATATGCTTTTTAGATATTTTCCTCTGTTTTGTCTATTATATTATGCGTTCCTAACTTTAAACAATCCTATTATAACATTACGTTCTGTTTCTAACCAAAAATCTCAATACTCAATTCTTTATACCTGATATCACCCTACGCAAGTTACGGAAGGCAAATAGTTACTACATGTAAACACATTGATATTCTACAATCTCCTACCAACGCACTCACCTCATTTAATGGTTACTTAAATCAGTCCTTAGCAATTGTTTTCGAAACAAAATGGTTACTAAGGAATAGTTTAAGCGATCATTAAATGACTGTGCGGCAGTTAGACCAGTTGGTCGAAAAAGTTACCTAACACCTATCTACTGGTACTTTTTTAAGTATAGGTCATGGTGCTTACCGCTCCAGATCCCTTGGGTTTTGATGCGGCGACGTACGCGAGATATTGTATCACCTTCTTTGTGTTCTCTGTCTTACCAGCACCAGATTCTCCTGTGCAAAGAATTGACTGGTCCTCTCGATCTGGAAGTTAAGGGGTACTTGTATTAGTTTATGGCTTACACACTTTTTTTAAAGGGGAAAGCAGCCAATGACTTCTCCCGCCCGTAGCGAGAGGGAGTCTCAGACTCTTACTGACTAAAAACCACACCGTTCCTACTCCTGCTTTTTGAGCCGGAGACCCGGTAAACCCGCTAGGTAGTCTGCTTACGCACCGAATCTTTAAATTATGCGAAAGGAGTGAACAAAAAAAAGGATTATCCACAATCCAGTATAAGCAATAACATTTGAAATGGAATGCGAAGTATGTCCCCTGAAAATTGTATAAATTTTTCAGTCTGCTTTAATTTGGAAAACATGACGAGGGTAGCCGGGAGGCCCGACGCGGTGGTTTCATTACGACCCCTGTATTTTAATGAATACGAGTTGTTGAAGGGGAAATTGTTTGGTCGGGTAACAAAAAACAGATAAGTAAGTAAAAAATCTTGTAAATTGCCTTTACTAAGCTGATCTTATTAAAAATGCGTTAAGTATTGGAAATAAGATCTATGGTATTGTAAAGATTAGCAATGGAGATGATTTTAAATATTAAAAACAGTGTTGAGATATCGTATTGTAAATATCGCTTTAATTCACTTTGTAAGTGAAAAAGGCGTGAAGATTATGTTGACGTATTTGATACGGACTAAGCTAGAACAAACTGAAACTTAACTAGTTATTTCTAGATTTTTATGTAACAATACCTACTTGTTTTCATTGAAAATGACTGTTAACGTAAACGAAAACTCGGGTCAGAGCCCATTCGTCCCCTAAGATTCGCACCCTGTGCCCACTTGTCCCCTGCAACTTTTGAGGGGCCCATTCGTCCCCTGAAGAATATTTATTTTTTCTGGAGAGTAAGTACTTACCCATTTTAAACACCTTATCTATTCTTAACCCGTTATTTTAACATGCCATTCGTAGTGAGACAATTTTACATCGTAAGCCTATCGACAGGTTATATATTATTTCGGGCGAGATTTGTTTCTGTCAGCAGTAGTTAAGGCTATGTTGGCAGAGACAGAAAATTGCGGAAGTGGCTTCCTTTTGTGAGACTGTAATGTCCCAAAAGGAGGCTGCTGAGCGGGATCGCGGGAGGGCCCATCCTGTTCGTAGAAGGCGCCGAAATTCCACTTGCATCAACTGCAAGAGGTCCTTTGAATAATCTAATTTTATCTCAGGGTACCAATAGGCACCAGAATAGGTGCCGAATCTTTAACTTATATTGTATAAATATTAGAGGGGACGAATGGGTACCCTAAAAATAATATTTTTAATTAAAATATTAATTGGTCCCCTACCAGGTGACCAATGGGCACCTATATAGGGGCCGAATCTACAACTTTTATGCTGGGGGACGAATTTTAGGGGACGAATGGGCTCTGACCCAAAAACTCATTAGATTTTATTGTTAATGAGGATTTGAGAAATGAAATTGTTATTCTCTTAACTGAAGTAAATTTATGGTTCACATGCATACAAATGAAAACTAAAATTCCGACCTGTAACATCCTCATCCTACTGGTTAAATACAGGCAAATCATTTTAGGCATATGACTGATCAAAATCACCTAATTTAGTAAATAACTAACCAGGATATCGTAATATTTTTTAGTATTTTTATTAGGTACCTAATAATAGTGTACAATTACATGTAAGTATATTAAGTATATTATGTATAAGTATATATGTATCTCTTCAATATGTATGTCTTGTCGCTCCTTGAACCACCGTATACTCCTCTCTGAATCACCCAAAGGGTGACACTGGAATCCACCTCATATACGATTGTTCATAAAGCTTTACTAAACAAAAATATTTTTCCTTTTAACACAAATAAACATACAATACAGAGTTGTAGTACGATTGTTGTAGGTTGTTACACAAATAATTTTCCTTCCCGTAAGTCGACGTCCTACAGCCATAGCTACAGTGGATTTGCATTGTATTCTATGGTACAATTCTGTCGCCGTATCGTAGTTAGTAGTTTCGAAACGTTTTGCCGTTGACGTGGGCGCGGTCCCTTAGCTGTGCTAGGATCATTAGCGGTGTCGCAGTGTTGATGGGATATTGTAGGCCAGTGATGGGGAAACTTGCAAGAAAAGTTTCAAAAGATTTTAAAGGAAGGGTTGAGTTATTGATGAGGAAGCAGTGTTAGAATAACTAGTTCCTTTACTAACGTATCGATGTTATCATATTCGTTTATGTTTTAAATCCATAGAAGACAGAATGTGTATCCATCTTAGGCTAAGAGTAAATCCCGATTGACATGAGATTAAGGTAGATGTTAAAACTGTGAAAGTGGTTAGAAGCCTAAAGGCAAGAATATCTATAATTAATATGCTTCAAATATTTTTCCGAATAAACAATATAATACAATTTCGAGACAGTAAAACTAGACTACGATAAGTTACTAGGTCGCTCTAATTGTTTAGTAATAGCTCGATAAATTACGACGCAGCTGTGAGGGGACAAAATGAGTAATAAGCCTTTTCCATATTTGTCTATTGTCAGCAAAATTAGCCAACACTATATTGCCTAGTAAGACATATTGCAGGGAGCAGGTTTTCGTATCGAAAATGGTACTATTAATTGACTTTACGGTGTTTTGCAATTAATTTTAACAAAGAGCCCATAATGGGACAGCCTCAATAAATAGAATATTCTGAACATTTTTGTAAGAAAATTTATGTGAAAAGCTGTAAACTTGGCAAAAGTTTACCCTAAGAGGTGGATCGCTCCCTTGGGGTAACGACCAGACGCGAAAGAACCGGAGTGCGTTACCCCAAAGGACCTATCGATCTGCCCGTCTGGATACTTTAAAAACGAAAACTTTTCTTTGAGAATCCCAACTCGTAACCTCGTACGTACGTATACCTCTTACCGAGTATTCAATCAATTTCCTTTCAATTTTGAATAGGTACAGTTGTAAGAACATAGTCTAAATTAATGTGGGTAAAACTTAGTTTTTAATATATGAAGGCAACCTTCCGTAAAGTATGTCGATACCGCGCCCCTCACTAGCGACCACAGATAACAAACGTTCGTCTAATTGTTCTGTAATGGCGCCGATACGGAATGACTTATGGCACAACTGTCGCATACCACTTTATTTCGTACAAGGCGAGAGGTTATTTATTGCTTGAACCTGTATTCTTTCCATTACGGATAGCTGTTTTAAAATTTGTTGAATATTCTAGTTCTTTTTAAGTAAACATTTGACTAAATTAAGGCTGCGTGTGAAAGCTGGTAGTAAAACTAGTAAATGATTACTCATTACATGACTTATTTGGTCTCTAATGAAAACAACTAGATACCAATTCTGTAATTTCACAAGACCTTTTAATTCAATAAGGCCTTTTATAAGGACTTGCGTCTCTTATTGTACCTTTATGTATAAACCCTAATTAAATACATTTCTGAATGCTCTTTACCTTGTAACATAGAACGGTAGGCAGTGTCTGTGATGGCGAACACATGAGGAGGTACTTCATGCCGCTTTATCCCCTTATACCTCTCCATAATCTTCTCCGTGTAGATGGGCAGCTTCTTGTAGGGGTTCACCACTACACAGAAGAGACCGGAGTATGTCTGTGGAAGAAAAAAGAGGAGATTAGTAATTGATTATTGTTGGATATTGTTTTCTAAAGTAAACTAAAAAGTTCATTGGCTATAACTTGTTTACCGCCATAGAAGGCACCAATAGGAGGGTGTTCCAAGAATACGTGCTGTCAAAAATTTTGTATCAGCAAACTTAACATTACCTTACTAAGGTTTCTGCTTAAACTACTTATTTCCTAATAAAAAAGTGTGAAGTTTATTGAATTCTTACAAGTATTGTTGTTAATCTATCCATTAGTAAAGAACAAGGAACAATGTGCTGTAACTACACTAATTCAAATAAATCTTCATTGGCATTTCTTACCGAAGACAGGTAATGTAGTCATTGGATTTACGTTCAAATATCACGCAATGTGAAGATTACATAGGAGAAAGAAATAATCTCGAAAATTGAAATCTGCGAATTATAAACTAACAATAATTTCGAAAGTAAGGACCAAGCATTTGAGAAGTTGGCAAATGTAAAACAGCTTTCTCCTAAGGCCTAAAGTCAACAATAACGGTTACTCTCTATTATAATTTACAACATTAATTGGGAAAAAAATTCGGTATACCTATTTACAAAGATTGTTAACTTAATTCAATATGGTCAATGAGCTATCTGAAGTTTACAAGACGAACTTTCTAGCTGATGAAACTTAAATTATAAGTCTCTCTGCCTTTGCAAGAACAAACAAAAAGACAGGAAACATCAGAATAATGTCTGCATAGGAAGAAAAGTAAAACAGTGACACAAATAAGCGTTACTTAACAAGATGTCGACTAAATACCAAGTAATGCTAATTTAACAAGAACATTAATGAACAATCACGCTACTTCTTTCCCACATACGCAAGGAACTTCGATACTAACAAGACATATCAATGTCATAACATCACAGGGAAAAAACAAAACGAAAACGAAAGTATCCGCATCCGTAGAAATGGCGGCAAGAACAAGAAGCGCGCAAGAGTGAATCACGCGCAACAATCGCGTACATCCGCGCATCTGCGGCCGCGCATAAACTATTGTGTTGTTTCTTATAAGAAAATTGGCTTTTGTTATGTGCTACTTTTTGTGTTGTCTTGTGTTACATGGAATGTTATGTGTTATGTATACGCGAGTTATTTATAGTTCCTCTCAGCCTTTTTGTAAGGGAAGATGCTGTACTTGAGATCATGCTGTTTGGTATGGAGATTTGTTCCTCGTAAATGTTGTAGGGAACGTGTAAACCTAGACAGCTTTTATTTTGCACCAGAAAAGTAATGTTGCAATGATTTTTTCGATGGCTTTTAAATCTATGTATCCATCCATTATTCTAAACCACACGTAGATTTATCTAATGAAACGGTATAAATCTAAAAGATATAGTACCTACGTATATTACGCAGGCAATTAAAACCTATGCCCACATCATGACATTTTAATACACGAACACTTGAAATTCCAGTCGACATAAAGCTCTATGGAGCGCCCAGATAAAATTCAATCAAACTTGCTCAGCCTACTATCTGTGTAAATGAGTTTAACACTAAAACACTAAGTTATTCAGGTCAAGTGGATAGTACTTGTGTATCTCAGAGCAAACAAGTAATTAGTAGGAATAATTAACTAGATGCTAATTGGTAGGATCGTTATATTGACGAGATGATATAGTGAGATTGATTTCTTAAATTATTAGGGTTTTGTTTACGTTTTGAGAAAGATAACAGATGAAGTATAGCCTGTAGATTGGTGTTACATTGTCTAGTATACCACTTTCAAATATTATATTAAGCATTTGATTAGGTTTCAATAATATTGTTATGATTTTAGAAAGCACTAGGAAGTGCAACTTATTTGAGGATAAGCTTTCGTTAAAGTATCAGTCTGATTCATAGCATGAGATCACTGTAGCATAGTCACCCAACTAATGTTACGTATCCACATTTCGTGATATTACTGATAAATCAGTTTTACCAGATGATATGGTTTTATTATACCAAAACCTTTTAAGAGACAGGTAAGTAAGAAAAAAGGGAGAAGCATTTGTCCATCAGCAGTAGACGTCTCCCGAATGATGAAGAAGTAAGGAAACATATAGTGGGTCCATAATTTGTATTTTCCTTCAATATTTATAGTAAATCACCGTGTTTGCCACTGCTACAACTACCGGCGACATCAAAAGCTTATCCGAGATATGTTATCATTGTGATAAACATAATTATATCAATCAATTTACGACGTGACCCGCGTCCGGGGCTCCGGCGTACTGCGCAGGAACATTATCGATGTTTGTGTTAACACCTGACCTGGCTGATCATCTACGGATTGATAGCATACTAGGGAATATCTGTATGATTACCTTGTTGATCGAGGTAATCGAAAGACTATAGCAAGCGCACCTGTCAAGAAAGGAGTCAAAGTGTTATTTAGCTTCTGGATTCTGAGTGTAAGCCTATTTCTTACATGAGCTATCTGGCAGTTTCTTCGAAAGATTTTGCTTTGATCCCAGGATCAAGCAGAGATCATGAAACATAACATGAATACTTGGACATCCTTAGATTTCCGAGTATTCCATGTAGCATTTTGGGCAATTTGATTTCTATAAACATATTCATCCCATCTAGGGATGAATAACTGGTGAAAGACTTTTGCCTATTTGTTCAGCGATGACAATATGACAGTCGTGGTGCTATGTTATGATTCTATAAAATATGAGACGGTTTCTAAGTAGGCGTCGCAGTTGGTGTCCAAGTTCTATGAAAGTGTAGTATACGCTTACAACGCTGCGTGCGCTGAATCCGAATAGGTTTGTTGCTAGTACCAATAGAGGGATTAAAGATCACGTTTTGACTACGTAACAAATGGCAAATGAAGTCAATTGCTGTCTAGACAAATCGAGGAAATTGTTCTTTTATTTCCATATTTATATAATTTTGTAGATGTATAGGAATATTAGGAGCCGTTAATAAGTTGTTTTTGCAGATAATCTATATCAAAAGTTAATCTTTAAAGCATTAACTGCCGAAAGAAAACTGTTGAAGGCAAATCCTCCGCTAAGCGTCGATCACCAGCGTCTGACGTAGCGGTTAATATGTTAAGTAAGAAAAGAATATTATAAATTCATATACGCGACTGATCACATGATTTAAACAAATCTATACACGAACAAATTCCTTCCATTGTTTAATGTAAACTCGTTAATAGCCAGATACCTAAAGCAATGTTAATTAAACTAACATTAGTACGAAACGATAATACTTTGAACGGAAAAGATAAATCCAATTAAATATTGTTTACCTAACGACTTGTGTTAAGCTATTAAATGTTTTGTTATGATAACGGACATTTAGGCTTCAATTTTAAGAAGAATAGGGAGACAGGGGCTTTTACAGCACCATTCTTCTTTCTTCCAATACATGTTAAAAATATCGTGAAGGTCGATAAAGGATACAACCGCATTATTCTTAGTAAGTAACATAAAATGTTCATAAACAAACGGTTGCTAGGTGAACTATTTAAAAATATATTAAAAGAAGGTAACAAGATAATTTCTAGGCAACAGGAAGCTAGTCAGATAACGAACACACCTATTTACAATGCCATACCATTTCCACAACATTTGTATGCAAACACATTGTCTTTTCGATCGCAATTAATATTAGAACCTGGTGAAATGAGGTAAATTTTAAGGAGCCTTGAAAGGCCTCTAAAACATCTAAGAGGTATGAAAAGTACTTCAGTAGGATACTCCCCAGTTTCATCGCTTAAGTATAGCTTTGTGCGCAAAAGTGAGCTGAAAGGGTCGACTTTCTTCATCGAAGATCGCTTAAGGTATTTTCAAAGAGGACCCTCAAAACACATTTCTTCTTTGTCTTATGACAAGTCAGTGTCCAAAATAACTCATACTTAAAGAATTTTATTTGCAGTCGTTTCCAAGACCGCAAACGAAAATTCTGCGTAACGAAATTATGACCTCAGCGCAAAAATTCCGACCTCTGCGGTGACCTCATATAAAAAGGTATTTCGTCCCGGAATCCCTAACGGCATTCCACTGATCCTGCCCACCTTTAGTGAGGACCTATTATTATAATCATAGCACGAACAACTTACAAGGTCAACAAAAGAGAATTTTATCTAGGCAAAGTCCTTTAACAAGAATACAAGTTCAATCTGCTGAATTTCCAATTGTAAGGTGTGTTGCAACTTGCAAAGAGTACAAAAAGTAAAGCGACACAGTTTCCACGAGACCGGAGCCTTATTAGGTCGTGTTCAACGATGCCCATATAAGGAATACGCTAATAAATACTTTGGTAATGCGCCGAACGCTTTAAAAGTACTACTGAATGACACTTTACAAGATCTAAGTGACAAAATGACAGCTGGATAAGCGTAAACGTTGGAGTTTTTTTGGACTGATTTATACGCCACCTGAGGATAGGTGTGAAGGACTTTCAACTACTTGAATGCAGCTTATGTTTCCAATTAGCTTCTAATTACATTACGTAAAAACTAAATCAATTCTGACAGCTGGTCATGAAGGATTAAAGTTTTAAGTGCTCTAGATTTCACAAACGAAACCTTATAAAAAGTTAACGTATCCGGGCAGGACCTGACCCCACAATCTTAATTTGGTTGAAAACCGTCGTTACCTCCGATGTGTCATCATTAGGAACGCAATCAGCGCTTGCGCACAATGGGGAGGTGAGTTACAACGTAACGTATGACTCACCACATCGACATTCGCCAAACGAAAATGGCCGCAAATATATTTTATGGACCAGTTTACGAGCACGTTCAAGACATTCTTTTGTATAATCGCAAATGTCCATATACGGAATAAGATTTGCAACGACAATCAAAATTATTTTAATGCATGTATCAATATTTTAACACATTGAGTAACAGTAGGGTTCAAAATTGCATTAACTATCAAAACTCTAACAAGAAAAACAAAGACCAAAGAAAACAAACAACAAAACAAATCTAAACAAGCTGAAAAGCCACATGTAAATAGAACCATAAATTTAATTCCAGTGTATGATAATAAATTCATAAAATGTGCTAGTTGATAATGATCATTGTTTCGAGAAATGATCTTGACCTTGGAATACCACAACAAGAGAGTTAATGAGAGCCATCGAGACGTCTCCGAGACTTGTACATTGTGAACGACACTGAACTAATTGACGGCCCCACACTTATTAATATTGAGCAACCGCGTAACGAATGTAAAATTGTACCAAATTCCAAATTTGTAGGAAATAAAATCTTGAATGGCAAACGTAACGTCAAATGCGAAGGTGATTGTGTTTAAGAAAATCCTGTGCAACTAACCATCAAGTTCATCCGGACTAAAAACAAATGGTAGAAATGTACAAACATTTATGCAATTTCTCTATTGTTTCCAACATCTAAATATTGCTAAAATAAATAAAGATACGTTAGGAATTTATTAATATGAATATTGATACAATAAATGTTATCTCAAGTCAATCCTGAGTCATAATGCCGAACGATAGCTCGGTGTGGCGCGAGCGCATCTGTACAAACGGTGGGCAAGGCCGCGCGAGGCCGCCTTTTAATTATTGCATTGCTAACTATACCAGTATTATCTGTTATTAGAACGAACTGATGATTGAGGCTTTTACTTTGCTCATTACAGGCATGAGCTCCATGGAAGAGTTATAATGATACACTTCCATTAGTGTTTATAGCTTCTGCTAGAATATTTTATCCTAGTTTTAAGCTTTTATCAACACAGATGGGAGTTCTGATGATTCTGGATCCATATGTCTAATGAGGGCTGCCATTAGGCCCATTACAGAAGAATGTTAAAGTCCCATAATAACGCTCATTGCTATCAATATGTTCGAATGTAGAGTAATTATAAATATTAACGATTCAGTGGGATCCTTTATTGGTATAATGAATAGCGTATTGAGATGTTAAGTTATAATTGGTTTATCTAATCACCATATAAACTTGGATATTGCTTTAGCCTTTTAAAAATGAAGAATGTTTGGGGTAGCTCAAGATGGTGTTGGAATTTCTTACCACAGCACTTATCATGAATTACTGGGTAATCTATTTCAGAACTTGGCAAAACCAGTTTTTCTCCAATAAGTAAGTATTTTATAACTGGTTGTCCTTCATTATATGAATTTGCGAAAATTTTGCAACTGCCTGAAAATTTTCCACTTATCGACATTCAAAAGTAAATTTTAAAGACGATATAATTACCCAGCGCATTATTACCGCGGCGACGGTAATCCTTATCTATCGCCCACATTGCTTCATCCATCACGGCAAACTCATCCTTATTGGCTTTAGATACTTCAAAACTCTAGTTTACTTTTGCGTGTACGTGTGTGACTAAATATGTAAACAGTGCATGAGTCATGGATAACAGAGGTATGGTGAAACGTTTGGATCACGTAAGTACGTGACTCGAAGGTCTCCTTATATGGTCATTCAAGTGTTTTGATACAAAACTGCTGTAGTAGTAGTAACTGCTATTTATATGAAAAATACTGTAAGTAATAGAATGAATACCGATGACACACTATGTTTAGACTGTTTTACAGTTACTATTTGATTCACGGACATGCTGCCTTAAAAGGTCATTATTTTCTCTTGCTCATTTAGGGAAAAAATCCCAACAAACGAAATGAATATGTATTACAAATTATAGGTCGTTACGAATACAGCATAAAGGACATTTTCGAGCTTTGTCTCTCCTCTCACTCTCTTGTTTCCTTCTCAAATTGGTTTATTACACGATACTTTATAGCCATAAATCGATAAGTTACTCATAAATCAGTACAAGTTAAGACATCAGTCTATTCCTATAGCGGTTCCATATAAGAACGAAGTCTAATTATCATTCAGTTTATGTTAATCAATGCTCTACTACAAACAGTGATCGTTTAATATAAATCACCCAAACTGTGTTCCCCGATAGGGAATCGTGTGGGCTAAGTATCTATTGTTTGAGACAAAACAGTGCTACGGTCTTAGATCAAGATTAGATACAACAATTTGTTTGATGATAGCATTAAGATTGGCAAGCGATTTATTGATTGGTTGCGAAGTTATAATGCTTTGAGATTTGTAGGTTACAATTTTCTCATCGCGTACAACTTTCATTTAATTTAACCTATTTTTATATTGCAGTTTCTTCATCCTTCATCCAGTAACTGAGACGAAATTGTAACTCCATTTGATTTTTTTGCCATTCAGTAATTTTAGTCACTTTAAGGACCAGATAATTTTTATCGTGTCCCAATACACATTGTTGTATGGAAAATCTGTCATCGAAGCTCTAAGTAAATTAGACGCTACATTTATTTACCATGCACTTCCCAGTACCGTGCAATCTAATCAGTGACTAAGCTTTACGTAACTATAGGCTTATCAAAGGAAGGACCACAAGCATTATTCACAGCAATAAAAATATTTTCAACAATTATAATTAGCGTTGATAATTAGCTTATTATCAGAGGAATGGCAGGGGTCGTTCAACTGCGGCCGCAGGATATAAGCTCGTTTCGTATCGTAGCATCCGTTGTGATACAAGTGCATTTTGTTCTTACGTTACTCTTTTGTTTTTGTTGACACTATGACAAATGATGGACAATAGTTTAACAAAAACGTTCCCATACTTTTAAATCATCGTTGCAAGCCAAGTCAACTAATGTCCAGTTGGTTACACTCCCAAATCTTGACGCGTGTCATGGTGTCTCATACTCTTGCGTCCAACATTTACATTAAGGTTGCGAAAGACGCGTGTCCGGGCTCAGTACATGTTGGCATTATAAATAAATAATACATCAATCATTTGGGCCGTTGGGCTGCCGTCCGGTCCTAATTCAAGGTCTGTTTGCTCGCCCTGGAAGACCTGATGTAATGCTCTGTAATAAAAAGTCGATACACGTCACCATGACCGATATTTTTGGCTTCATGTCTTTTGTTGTTATTGTTTAATCATCAATTACATCATAGTAGCTTAGTCTCAATCTATTTGCGCCATCAAACTCAGTACAAAAATATTTCAAGAAGCTTAAAGTGCAGGATTTTCATTCCAAAATTGTTAAGGTGTCATGTTTTTAGGTTACGCCTACACGGGTCCAATAAGGCAGGTGGCGTCTGTCAGTCGCACACATGTTGGTACACCGGCGCACACAATGGCCAATCATCAGCGAATTCAACATGAATACACACAGCTATTTAGAAGACAAGTCAAGTTTATCTCTCTTGGCAGCAGACTGCAGGTCAAAGTATGTTGAGTGCTGATTAATATTGAAAGATCACTTTGATATCGTTTACTTTATTATCATTAGCTTCACCCTTTGGCTTTCCAGTGTACTTGCACTGGCGGTTATGGAAATGTCAATCAGTTATTTGCAAATCATCATCTTTATTAAACAAAGGTCCTTTTAAACTTCGGAAAGCCATCAGATTTATTTTTCTGAGCTATTCTGAATTAGTGTAGTCATGATGCATCAGATTTTCGACTTCAAAAATAAAATGTTTTTACTCATGGAAGATGAGAGCCAAGAATAGCTGAAGAATCATAGGACATCTAAATGTAAGAAAGAGCTCTAAAGCATGAAACTACAAATACAAAATGACGCTAACATGAGCATACTATTTGTTTACATTACACAATATTCGTTAACGCACATTGTGTGGATTAGGATTGGATAATGGATGACGTGATCATGTTTGTGGTGACGTTACTCTGTATCCCACGATAGCCGTATTTGTAGTTAGTGATGAATACTTCAATGGTTTACGGCCTTCCGAAGCTGGTGGAAGGTCGCCTAATATACCATGGATTAATCGAGATTTTGGAGGTTTTAATACAAATATACCAGCTGTTTAGTAACCAGATAAGACTATAAACGGTTTGATGAGTTCTGCGACTGAGTCACAATCGTGTAATTATCTAATGGCTGGATCTAAAAGCTACTGTATCGCCGAGTCGTGTCGCCAGTACACTAAAGCTTAAAGGATTTGTACGCATTACCATTTATTACTAAAGTATGGCCATATATTAGAACCACATACTTGAGTGGTAAATATTGTTGCAGCCACTTTACTAATTAGCCACTTCATTTAATTAATAGAGAGGTGCGGCAAACAAAGGAAGAAGCGGAAATTAATGACAATGTAACTAGGTGGCTGACTGCTGTGTTTACCAACAATATTTTACCAAACTATCGATGCAAAACATCTCGAATCGTACGCTACAACCAAAACAACAAAAACGGACTTGAATGCACCAACTAAACATTAAAACAAACAAAGAATTATAAGCCACAATAAGTAAGATAAACAATGTATCCTTTACATATTTCAAAATATTAACCCGAAGCCCTCTTAAAAGGACACGAGAGGACAAAGTTCGATAATGCCATAACGTCCTCCGTCTTTTGAACATTCGACTTTCTACAAAGCCTATAATCTCTGAGACGGGTCGAGTTTGGGGGGCATTGCACCTGCACCAGCCGGGGGCGAGGGGGTGCCACCACCTGCCGCTACGGTGTAAACATTCAGACACATTTTAATATTAAACTGGATTGCCATCGTACGGCTTCTATATTAATTGCAGGTCGTCTGACATTGGGAGGTCGAGTTTAAAAGGAATGATTTAGGTTTCGTATTTAATTTGGACAGATTATAAGATTATTGGATTAATGGCTTACATTAGTCTAGTGTGAAGGTTAGACGGAGCAGATTTTTTATTGAATGCCTGTACATAAAGAGGAGCTTGTATTGGTACACTGATTTTATTGATAGGTACGTTATAGAAACTCTCTGTCTCAATAGTCCCAAGTATGAAACATGTGTCCTTTACTAATGTAGACTTTCCTATTCTGTCAACAATGGAGACAGATCAATAAAGTGTAGCCCCTTACTATACAGACTATACTGCAACTTCACTTCAAACATTAACAGTGCCATTAACACCGGCATTTTGCAGTTCGTCGCCTTTAGAATGCGCATTGCTGGGGTTTTTCCTTTTTCCATTAGCAAATTGTCAGTTTCACTGTGTACTTAGATGTTCAGTTCAATCAAAGCAAAACATGTTGTTATGTTAAATACCTTTCTTCGAAGACTCAGTAAAAAAATATTGTAATACAATTAGACTGCAGTCGCGCCGCAGCGTCGCGCGCCAATTTTCCGGTCTAACGCCGAACCGGTCCGATCAGGGGACCCTTCTTGTACGCGAGCTATTTCTTATTGTGCTTTTAATATTCAATCTGATTAAATCTTTATTTAAGTGATGGCGCGTGGCTTTGGCAACGTGAATATTTTTAATCTTATTTGAGATGGTCTCTAAAGGCTTATGGTTCCCTTCAGCTCATAATGTTTATCAGTAAGGTACGATGTACGCGCGGTAACGTACTAAGTTTTAGGTGACTTTGGACTTTTGTCTGAACCATAATTGGGATCCATCACCACCCGAATAAAGCAATTCAATTGTTGAAAGCATCCAACGCCCATTTTCTGGTCTGATGATAAAAGTTTAAATAAAACAACACTACACGCATTTTAAACATCAATTTAGGGAGTTACTGCTGAACCGTGTCTAACTTTTCGAAAAACAGCTATATTTTGCGATTACAAGTCTTAATCTTCGTGTGTCTATTGTGTTTTTGGGTGAAATACCTAAAGATTTTATAGAAACGATAGCATCTTCTGCACTCCATCTCTCGACTAGTAATTAGTGATGTTCAATAGCAATCGTGCGACAATCACAACCATCTAATACAATTAGGTCGGTGTCTTGTCGCCGGCGTCATGTCGTCGCGCGCCAATTTTCCGGTCTATCGCCAAACCGGTCCGGTAGGGCGCGCCCTTGTCGATCTTCGGAAGGTGCGATATCTTATTGTAGGACTTTTTATTAGAATTTTTTACTACAGTCAGTTGTGAACTGGTCAGGTGAACGCTGAATATTTTTTCTTTTGAATAGAGAAACGTGATAGCAGTTTTTACGTGGTATCGATCTATCGGAGCTGTTGGAAACCATTTTTTGCTTCGTACAAACAAATCGTTATCAAAGAGGACAATCGTTTCTTTCATTTGGACGTATTTCTTCGAATACGGGGAATCCCTGTGAGTGGTTGACATTCATAATCTTTGCGGATGTACACTTGCTGTAGGAAGATGTTAGCATACACTTTCATTACATAGTATTGCAAAACATTCAGTCTATCCTAAACGGTTACATACACGTCAAGACGATCAGACAATGAAACAGCGTAATAAACATTTACTTACACAACAATTGCAGCAAGCCACGGCATTTAGATAAATCAACGTTGTTTACAAAATAGATAAATCATCAATATTCTGATGGAATAGATGTCATTACAATCAATTAAAGGGAATACTGATTAGTATACAGATCTGAATCTGATCAAATGTTAATGTGGATTGCGGTTCGCTGAGTTTAACTGATGACTTTGTCTAGATTCATTTGATCTTAAACTATGTGTAGTGGTTACGTAGACAAGTATGGCATCAACGAACGATAAAAAAAACACAATCGAATAATTCCATACTTTATTTACTTTAGGAAGTATTATTACTCTTCGAGGAACAAAAGATAAAATATTACTAATTGTTTGTAGGACAAATAAGGAAAATAGCTTATTTCGCTGCTTAGCCCGATACGATCCATCACGATTTGCACCACTTGGCCGATCAAACACGACACGTCAGAACGTATGACCTCATGTCAAAGAACCTATTGTCATAAGTTGAGATATGAAGTTGAAAAACATGACCATAATGTGTGTATTGTATGTAAGATATGGCGAGGCCGTAAAAAGGTTACTAGCGTTGAACAAAAACTGACCACTATTCTTTGTAACGGACGGCCACTTGATGGTCAGGTCCCTATGAGCAAATACATGCATAGATTTATCATTAACTTACATAGTTCTTCAAATACGTAACTGACGTTATTAATTCTTTACATAGTATTTTAAAATCAATTCTCTAAATTCTACGTCAACGGCGCGCTAATTCCTATAAATCCATCGTCATTGCGACCTAAATTAACAACATTTTGCCCGCAAAAACGCCACAAAGTAAAACAAACAGTTGATTCGGTGAACAACCGGAGGATTCTCATAAAATCTACGTAAAAAAAAAGATACCGAAATGCGTCACACACATCGTACGAGAAACTAAGCAACTATTTGAGTCACTGGAACCCAGAGGCTGTTGAGTGTTGCAAGAAAGAGCTTGTTAATTATGACTTAGTCATCGAACTAGTTAATGAATCAAGATCCGATATAGAAAACCACTTGAAAACAGCAGATATTGTTCGTAAACAACAGTCCCGCCTTTGTGGAAGCGTCATAGCAAACTTGTTCAACCAGAGTTATTAATGAAGTAAAACTGTAATACCAATTCTACAAAGATAAGTTAACTATTTTACTAATCAATTTTAGTAAGGAAGGCCTAGTAAGGAAGAACCTTACAGAATTTCTATCGATGATATAAAACAATGGTATGGACCTTTCTGCGGGTTTAAAAACCAGTCACTGACTGAACAACTTAAAATTGAAATTGACACACGATGTAACAGGGAAAATCCGAATGAATTCAATTACTTTCTCTTGCAGTATAAAGGAATGAGTAATCAAACATTTTCCAGAATGTTCTCAACTTAGCCAAAGTTGGTCCTGCTTGATTTTGGGGTACGAAAGTATTTTCAAGAAAGCCTTCCAATTAAAACACTTTGTGGCTTCTCACTACAGCAAATCACAATTACGGCATGATGGAGATTCATTAGAAGTCGACATGACCTCATTACCATACATAAATAACGAGTACGAACAAAAACCGTCCCTTCGTAAGTAAACCTTCAAGCAAGATGAAATGATTCACTTAACAATTATCCATGTATCATTGGGGTCAAGCATCCATCTCGAATCTTGAGTCATCGCAGGTACGAAGCCTTTCCCCGGTGAGCCAACATGCGAAATATTTACGTTACGTGCTTACTGTTCATATGGAAATATCTGATAAGCGGAAGGAATCTTTATGGCCCAGATTAAAATGGCAACATTGGAATGAGCTGTCAGATGAAATAACATCTATAACTTTATTTAATCTACAAGATTAACTCGAAACGGTTTCTGATTTCCATACCGTAACGGAATAGTTCCAAGTTCGCAAATTAAATCAGGCTCGTATCCGTATCGATCGTATTAATACTCTCATTGTTTTCACTGTAAGAATATTTATAGAAGTGCTAACGTATAAAGTACTACCAGGATCGGGCATCGGCACCTAAAGAATGAATTCGCCCTAACGGCCGCAGAGACGGACTGAACAAGTGAACATACAATCATTCACTGGAAAGTCAGTTATTATTATTTTCGCTTAAAATGGTCATGCTCATTTGAATTTGTGAACCGCTTCGGCGAATTTTGTAAACTTAAACATGCAGCGTGAGTCACCGGGGTATTCTTCACTTCCTCTGTTACTAAGCTCCAAAAATATAGATTCTTGACAATATAGGCAGGCGAGGATAAAAACCTTGATGTTTTACTTAACTCTGAATCATTTTACACAATGATACTACGTATTTTAACAATGAAAACTTGAGTATTGTCCCGAGAACTTAAACTAAACTCAGAAATACCAGAGCAGTGACAAGTCCAATAATGTAGTCTCGTTTAACATACAGGTAAAATTAAATTGAAAACTATAATTACGTACAAGTAAGTCATCGTTTCTCGAAAATATTGTCACCAAACTAGGCAATAACTTACTCATTGACCTGAATACATTAATTCTGTATAAAAACAATTACGCAAGTAAGGTTTTGTACGTGTAAGCGTATTTTTATGCCAAATACTTAATTTTATCGGCCCCGCATATAATCGTTGAATTATATTGGAACGTGTTCAATTGACGCATGAAGAATTTTTAGCAAATCATTTAAAATGTCTTTCTGCAGCCATTTTAGTTTTACCAATTTGCAATGTTCATTTATTTTCTTGGACCAATTTTAACATGAAAACCACTTAACATCATTTGTCAAGGAGTTTAATTTGATCTGTACGACATGCTGGATAATCCCTCATTGTCAGCGAGTTCCTTTATCCATATGATTCTCATGTGAAAAACAACACAAACCCTAAGTCACGCAATTAACCAGTCCTCTCAAATTGGTACCACGTGGCAAGTTGTAAAATCAGCTTTGTTTTGACGTTTGCTCCGCTGTGCGTTGACCGCGCAGCATTGTTCGAACGGTAACGACCGCCCAAACGCCACCAGGGTTGCCAACAACAATTAAATTCGAATTTACACGAGACAAGCGTAATACCCTCAAAATGTTTAAGGTTATGTCACTATTTTTACCAAGCTGATTGCTGTAATTGGAATCGTTTGTGGCGGAGTAAGTTATAAATAAGGAAAAAATACTGATAATTGACAAAAAGACCTGCCAAAGAATCATTACGTTTTGCATGTAATGTCAACAAGTAGAAGCACACGTACCTACATGTGTGATTCAAATGTATTCTCATCCTCATTTCTTTTTTCAATTCTTTAATATCTTCAATTGTAGTGTTTCCCTGTAACCATTTTCATACCCACATCGAGGCAACCCTACATCATTGCAATCATCATCTGCAACAGCGTTCATTGCCTCTCTGTTTGTTGTTATAAACTCAACAATTCCCATTAACACGTTACAATACAATAAACCTTATATTTGGAGCTACTAAGAACTTGAAGAAACCTCGGTATTGACGATTGAGGTGTTAATTGACCAAAGCTTTAGGAAAGGTACAGAAGCCGTCTGATGAGCAATAAGGCAACAGAAGTGATGATTTTAACAGCTGTTCATATGAGCTGAGTGTTAATTGACTGTGATCTTAACTGACCCTACTATTAACTTAGAACAATAGCTTTTTCTGAACTGATTTTTCTAGAGGGAGAAGATTGGAATATAATCTATTTTCTGGTTCTAAAAACCACTTAAAATTCAGCACGTCCTAACTACTCAAGTGAGGTACAAATAATTAAAGTATGATTCGCAACAGTACAATTTTCGCACGTCAATTTGTGGGCCCCCAAATCCGTACATAAACGGAAACTATTCAAACACAGAGCCCAATGATTCACCGGCCATGTGTTACTGTCTAGTTTTATTAGATTGTTGTGTAAAAACTTGCCGAGCGACCGTTAAAATGAGTCACCAGCTAGAGCTAAATATGTCGCCAACTGCGCTCAGCACCAAAGGTACCAAAGGTCACAGCAAGTTGCCATAACTTAATAAAACTGTAAACGCTTATTTGGATGATTGGGTAATCGAATTGGATATTAAAATGTTAACGATTACCAGTTATCTTATAAGTAAACTAGGATAGTTTCTGATGGGAATGAAGAAATTGCGATGTTTATGATTATTAAATCGTACCGTAATAGTAAATCTGCGTAAGACATGAATGTAGGCATTTTACTCAAGCAGATGAACAAATCTGAGCGAGCGAGTTGGAAACAAGAAGCTTCGCTAAACCATAGCACAAAATCAAGAATTATATTCCTATCGATTTCTTCTTATACAAAACTCCGTCTTAGTCCTGATTCCAAATGCAGGCGCCACCACGGAAGTATTGAATACCAGAATGGATCTAATTAAATAGCCCTCGTCTATTAACACTGAAAGTTCTGCAGGAGGGATCCTTAAAAGCTTAGCTCTAGACAGTTGGCAGTCAGCCAGTCGCAACTTGTCGAATAAATAGATATGGCTCCGTCTCCTGAATGTCCAGACATAGTTAGGACTGATATGTCGGCTTAGTCAGCTTCGACGCTAAGGAATATGGCAGGAATTACGATATATTTGTCATAAATGTCACTTTGATTACTTCAAGTTAGTGGAAATTGCTATTGCGAAATAGTAAAGATCGTCTTGACTAAGTTATATGATTGGCCATTACTGTAAAGTAACGTGATGTGGTATCTGTCATTCAAAATTATAGAAGGTTGAACAAACCTGTATGCATTTTCATTTTTTTATGATATCATCAACAATTTTGTTGCATATAAGGAAATTTTAAGATTTTTCTGTATACAAATACATACCTAGCGAACCTGCTTTACCTGTTAGATTACTTACCTTGTTATTATAGAGTTTCAATAAAACAAAAACAGCTAACGTAATTAACCCATATGTGCCCGATTCGCAGAAATCTGACATCTTTTTCCGGGACACTGAGTAAAGCTTAAAATTCAGCAACTGGTTTGTAGCTCGTGATTTCCGTTCATATTTGGACTATAACCTAAATTGGAAATGGTAGTCCATAAACACCATATTTTCTATATGTAATTTATTTGGTTCTCCCAAACAATTAGGATGATCAACCAGACAAACAGACTCTCCAACTTAATTATATTTAGGTTAGGTAAGCTTGGTGTTCTCACGGAGAGCTAATGTGTTCACTTACATGACAATAGCTTGTCACGCGTGTTTGCCTGACGAAGTTGAAGTAATTACTTTACTTTTTACACACGAGGAACGAAACATTACGACTGCATGAGGTAATCGTGATAAGAAGCGAGATAACTTTCTCCGAACGTGTACCGAGTTTAACGAGTTATAGGTTTATGTACATTGAAACGATTTTAAATGCATTTTTGAAATAGACTGATAATGGTCTTTAACTCCAGATGTTTGTCGTCCAAGTACTCTAATTCCGATCTAATTAAGATGGAATGTTTCCGATTTGATCAGGTTAACCAAACCTTAAGTTCGAGATTCGATTTTTTACGAGAGATTTTTGTCTAATTATGGCTAACATAGCTCAATACGATGTAAAACTCTTCAAAAAAGCTAACACAGAAGCTACCAAAGAGAGTAATAGACAAGAAATAATGTGTATCATTACAATCGAAGTATTGGCCAATGATCATAAGTCAGAAGCTACAAGACAATACGACTCCGTGACCCCAATCCTTGCGGCTGCGGCGCGGTTAAAAAGTAATTATTACCATTGTAGCCACGACACGTACTGCAAACAATTCGTGTTATTATGTCAAAATCGAACTGCTACATAAATGCTCAATGCATACAGGTTATGGTTGTGAAATGGTAACGTTACGTTTTGATCTCAGAGAGATAAAGTCTAGATAGATAGATAGTTTTAGTTAAAAATTCGTTATACTGCTAAAAAGTTGCATGTACAACAAGATGGCATTAAATGGGACTAAGGAACTTGTAATCAGTTTTGTTTTTGTATCATTGTTAAGAATTGGAAACACCCGAGGTCCAATTTCGCTTTCATCATTATCAGACAATCACACCAAAAATAAAATAGGTAAAAGATAATTTCAACTTTGAGTAATTAAACACCAAGACTTAGGTATTTCAATGCACTACGTACGCAAATTAATCTTTAAAAAATTCTAGAAATATACACAAATATTGAACAAAACTTCGATAAAGCGAAATCTTATCAAGGGATTGTGTACTCTAAGTAACTGATATTTTGCACCTGAATAGAATAACGCGCAGTTATATTTACGTTGTTATTATACTCTAATAAAATGCACTAATTAATTAGAGAGTGGTTCCATGCATTGATATCTTATTATCGTTAGATAAGAGCTACAATGTCAAGATTCTTAGTTTATCTAGTCCAGTAAGATAAGATTGGTCTCCTCTTGAGATTTCCAAGAGTTCTAATGAAGCACTTGAAAGAGGAACAAATATTTAACTTATAAGGTGACACTGTTGAGTAAACTTTCATTATGACATTATGTAATCAGGACTTCTCATCAATCGCTAGTGATCTGGTTCAGTAAGATAAATACCCTTTCTTGATTAAGGTTAACAGATAAACATCGATTTGTAAACCAAAACATATCCTACAAGAATACTGTGACTGTATGATAGTAAGGTTGTTAGGTTGAATGCACCAAAATCCATTTTCTTTCTTGGTTATGACAAAGTTCATCGCACATCAACTTCTTTAATCCTAGACCCGGAACTTGAAGCTAAGCCATAAAAATCAATGAACAATATATAATGGAATTATGTACAAAAAGTATACAATTATGCTGTTATTCTAATGTGGGGCGTACACAATGACATTCGCACATTTCAGCACGGACATTGAACCGGCGCCTGAGCATGTTACAACCCGGTGGGTGGGCTGCCTGTACAAAAATTTAATTATAAGAATTTGTCCAACTGTTTATGGTATTTGATTTTAGGTGATGCATTCCGGGAGAATCCAATAACCGAATTCAATAAAAAAATCTCGAGTTTATGAAAAAAATCTATTAAACGGGTGCTCAATGTGGAATACCTCACATTATTTTCCTTCGTCCTATGTAAATCACCAAAATATTAATATGGATTGAGTATTGGATTTCAGTTTCAATTGAATTTACCTTTACAAAACAGTTCGTTGTCTACCTAATGGCAGAAACGTAGAGATGTTAACAGATATTCAAATAAATGTGCAATAATCGTTTGAATCAAATCGAGTAATTAAACTTTTATATTAGAAACTTTAGTATAAGTCTCTAGAAGATTATTGTAATATAATAGACCTTTTAATTTCAATGTTTGAGGAACATTATGGTCTAAATCTACGACTTGTTATCATTATGTAACCGGTATTCCGTTTTATAGCATTTTAATGGTCACCATAACATAATAGCTGCATTTCTGGTTCAACTAGATGTTCGAATGTTATTTTAAAACTTATACATATTCGAGTATGTTTTATATAAAAAATCTTTTAATAGACATATTCGTTATATTTTAAAATCATAACAACGCGTAAAGAAGCATCAATTAACTTTGACCCTGGTTCTTTGAAGATTTGTTTGCAGTCTTGTCCTTGTCCCTGTATTACAATTAAAATGTTTTTTTTTTTTTTGAGGGTGGAAAGTCATCCAATAACTCCATCCATCCGCCTTGGGCGACGCAAGAGGGAGTGTCAGACTCTTACTGACTGAAACCCCGATAAACCCGCTAGGTAGCCCTCGTACCCTAGAGGAAGTTCTATCAATTATCGTGTTAAACAAACAAACAAACTCATCGATTATACACAATATCAACGTAAATTCGCACAAGCGACATAATTAGTCGAAATAATTAAGTTTATCCGCCACAAGTCAATAATAACGCGTCCAATTAACATGTTCTGCACAATTAATATTACTATGTTGTTATTCAATTAGGCGCCGATAACAATGTGTCTGTCACTGACCTTTTAACGGTCACAGTCATTATTCTTAAATGTTGTATTAATACCTTTAATAATACTGTTTTATAATCGCGCAATCAGGGCAACGAAACGTCGAAAAAAGCTTCAACAAAATATAAGAGCTTCTAAGAAATCAACGTCTAATGGAGCATATAATCATCGTTCAGTTCAAATACTGACCGTTATAAAAACAACCGTATCCAAACAAATTAATTACAATCGAAATCCATGTTACAGCAACTAAAACGAAAAAGAATCTTACTAAAAAGTTTTTATTACCAATTTATTCGGAAATAACTAAAACAATAGATACAACATTTGAATTTGGCGAATCGTTATTGTTGACGACACATCCGGTAACGAAGCTGCCATATTGTCGTTGGTACCATTCAAAATTCGAAGAGGTGCGTGCGCGTGCACCGGCCTTCGACCGCTGAGGACGCGGAGGAGTGCGCAGGGAGCGGAAAAATAAGGTTGCCACTACAGACAGAAATATTTATGACTATAACTTAGTGAAATATTCAGAAACAAATTATGACAAGAATACACGATTTATTAAAGAGAAATAAGTTATAAAATGTCTTTCACTTCTTAAGAACGACCTTGAAGTAAGCTTCAGAATATCATGACGATGAATTTAAAACAAGTTGAAAATACTCCGACACTAATCAATAGATCACGCATACCTGCCTACAATATTCACAACAACGTAGCAGCCCTAATATCAAGACACGAACTGGTTAAAAAAAGTTGAAACAACCACAGTCAAACGTTAAGTGATGTCCTTGACGCACCTTGTTACATTTCCAGTTAGATCACCACCAAAAACGTGTTTAATCCTTATCGCTTTGTTTTTGGGTTCAAAATCCTGTGGATTCAAGATTATGATTCGGTAAGCCAGGACATTAGAATTCAGAATGGGTGGGTACTTGAAGTATGATAGTTATTGGGCTAGCACAGCTGTGTCCAAACAATTCATCATGGCGCTCGCAGTGAATTAAGTAATCCAAGTAGTTGACCATATGGTCGCAAGCCAAGATGTTGTAGATCTTATTTTTCCACGGCAAGTACATTAGATAAGTACAAATAAGTATGAGATCAGATGTTTACTAGGAATTGTGTGGCATAATGTAAAAACTTGCGAGAACCTGCGATCGATTGTGGAGATACATTAATGAAGCTTACTAAGCTAAGCTTACGAATAGTTACGTTATACAATTTGTGTTGAAAACAAATGTTAGATAATATTGTTGATTAAAATACTGTAAAGAAGTATGGACAAAAAAGACTAGCCTCCAATCCCTCATAGATATCGAAAACGAATCCGACAGAACATTGTAAACAGAAGAAATCAACCATAAAGCTACAATAAAGCCTCGGAGTCGGAACCTATGACCACAAAAAGTATAAACAAAGAAAGTTCAGGGTAGACGGAGAAAAGAGAACAAAAATAAAATAAAACGCCACACTACAGTGGACCCCGACTCGTTCGGCGAGTGACGACAATGACCGGCGACCACGTAACGGAACGACCATTATGAGATACTCAATTAACTGAGAATGGAAGGATTTACTTAGTTTTCTTCACGCTTTAAAAAGTTTAGAAATAGCCAAAACACAAGAAGAGGTAACAGCAATATTTACTTCCAAAAACTTGTTTTAAAAACAGCTGGATTTGACGGCCGATAATGATGATGTTGATGATAGACCAATTAGGAATTATGGAATTTGAATTACACAGTTTAAGAGAACCAGTTAATAGATGATCATCCAGAAACTCAATGCTTAATGACCTTGATCGAAAGACGTCAAACTTGCTGGGCTTGTAGAAGAAGATCAAGAAGATTAAAAGAAAGTTAACAAATTGAAGATATGGCATTAGACTTGGTTAGACATGTGACGCATTACCTAATCTTCTCGCAATTGAACACTTGGTAGCAGTTATGCAACAGAGATGGACTACTGTACACATTACTATCAATGAAGAATGGCAATAACTGTATTGTCTCCCGTGAACTTCACACAATGACCTTTGTTTTACATACTTCTGTCAACTACTTAATGTGTGTCATGTTCTAAGTCATTGATCAATGTCTTTACAACAGAAGTATTTGATACAGACAAAAGAACTATCCAAAATCAGGACGTATAATTTATACATCTCAAAAAAAATCCCAATACCGCCGTCTGGTTCGAACCCGCGACCCATAAACAAAATGCCACTGGCAACGGTATCGATACCGGTTTGTCGATCGCTCGCCTCGACATATTATATCGATCTTATAGGGAAAGAGTATTGAGATGAGAGAGGGGGGAAATTGTTGCCTGTTCCTTACGAGATTGATATAAACACGTCTCTAGAATCTGTAAACACTTCTGCTAGAGATCGAATCTAACATGGAATTTCAGATTACACTAAAGCATACTAACGAACTATAATATACCATCAAACCTTCATTTCATACTTGCTGCTTCTGTGAAGAAAAATCTCAACGGCAACTTACCTGTAAAGAAAAGAAAAATAATGAAACTTATGTTACTCAAAACTTATTTAATTTAGCTTTAGCCCGCGGCTCCATTCACTTTAATGTTCAATGCTCAGCTACCGCATATTATTACACCACAACTGAACGGAGCCAGATTTGAACTCACGACCTTTTTGATAGGTACTTAACACCTACCAGATAGTTTATTATCGCTTTTGATATTAATTTCAAGTTGCTGCAGAACTGCAGAACAAGTTAAGAAATGGTTAAAGTAGCCCTGTTGGTTTTGTCAAAGGGCTTTACGTCTATTAGTCGAGATGTTTAGCATCTGAACTTAATCATCAGTGAGAGTTATAACATTGTGATTTGCTTGTACTGTAAAGACCTACATAGACTGTAGGTTTTTACACTAATTTTAAGAAACCTACATGGTATACATATGTGATGAACTGTCACATCTTTCTGACTCAGTAGCACTAAGTGAATAGCACAATAATGAAATACATTTGGAATCATAACAGCATCAAACAATTTACCTCTCAGAAAAGAACCTCACGGGACATGCCATAGAGTTACCATGTAAGTATTAGATTAAAAGAGAGAGTATAAGTGCAAGTATTGGCGCAATAAGGATGTATAGCACGTCCGACACAATGCTGGGAATCAATGAGCGACCGGTAACATGATGTCACCTCCACACAATAGATATTAACAATAGGAAGAATAGTGACACCTGTGAATATTGTGCTATAATAATGTTTAACATATTATATTCAGGAATCCAAAGAACGTACAATGAACATGGAAACCGAACAATGAAGGAAAGCATGTTCGCAATAGGCCAAACACAACATCAAAATATTTTAACAGTTTGCAGTTTGAACCTTCGCATTCTCTATCCTATAATCTCTTGTTAACATTATTCACTTTCCAAAAATGGTAATGTGTAGTAAAGCAACAGGACGAATGACTTCGTTGAAGGTCATATCAAGTCACACATACATAGTAACAGCCCATATGTTTTTAACTTCCCTCTTAGGCCCTTGAAACGATCAGTCAGTCGCTTCTGTTGTTCCGATGACGTACAAAGCTTCCAAGTAACGTTGATTCACGATACTATATCGATTTGCAAATTGACGGACGCCACTTACTATTCTTGGCCTGCATCGATTGCATTAAATTATTACGATTCCTTGTTCCCTTCTATTTCATCAACAAATTAATTCTAACTAGATTAATGTTTTATTATATCGGATAAATTAAAGATCGGCTCTTCTCACTATTACTTTAGTTTAAAAGTAATATAACTAAAATAAATAACCATAGAAAGATTCAATGATTCAAGCGATAAAGTTACCATGACTGATTAAAGCAATCTGTTCTCGCAGCGCTGTTAATAACAAATAAGGCTTGGACCTTCACAAGGACGTTTACATAATTCAATAAAAATTGATGCAAAACGCTATCGCATTGCTGATTAAAAAAGGTTGGCAACAACTACAGCTTACTATAAAATATACACCAACTGTAGTAATTTAACGAGTCGTAAAAGGATCAAAAACCGGAATGTCATACCGTCAGAAAGTTAATTAGCCCTTAGTTCTCTCGCACGAGGCATTCTGGTACCGTTACGGTGGTATTACACCACGGAGTGGTTACATCGCGCCCTGTCCTGTCTGACCAGATGGCATTAACGGCGACCCACTTCTTGAAGGTCCTATACCGGCCTGACTTATGCCATGTAAGGCATTACATGGTTACGCAAGCCACTGATTCTGCGAGAAACTCTCGTATTGTTCATATTTTATTATATACAATTAAATGTTAAAAACTTTACCATATTTGGAAAGTAAGTTTCATTTGATTAAAACATAAATCTCGTCGTAAAATTCAAATATGGTAAAAAAGCATAAAGGGCGAGAACTGTCTAGATTGCTATCAGTAACGCAATGATCATAATTTTGAGGCTTTATGTGCAGTGTCCTTTACAGTACAGTAAGACTATACCACCACAAAGTTGAAACCGTAGCCAAAAAATGCAAAACTTAGGCATTAATCGTCTTTAGTAGCAGAGAATGCCACAACACGATTTCAAGCGAGGTATCAATATCAAGCTGGGAACCAACAAAAAATGGCGCTTTGCTTTCAATGCGATCGTTGATTGCGCTCCAAAGCCGTTTACAGTTAATCAATGCACCATGTGTAATGACCAGCCGTGGTCGGCACACGGCATGGCATATGGCGGCTAAAACATGGCCATATAAGGTCTCACATATGGACGACATGGTTTGTTCGACGAATCCAGCGGTACATGCGTTTGTGACAACTTTTACGGACATGATGAATGGACGTGTCAAAGTTACGAATATTGAAGTCAATGAGGCTGATGTCGATTGTAATGTAACGCTTTCGAAACTGTTTCGGACAACGCTCAAATTGATGTATTACAGCGTTGTAAACAGCTTATCGTAGGATGGAAATGGTAAAGGAAAAGAAACTATTGATGTAAGCATGGCCCGGAATATAACTGTAGCGAAAACCTGGCAAGGTTTAAGATGATTTCAACGAAACAAACTAACGAATTGACCCTAATCTCCCAGCCAAGGGCGATTCATGACTATGCATCGTGAACTTTGACCGAAGTAACACTCTGTATCGTGAACATTTAGTTGTATTCAGAGCATAAGGGCAAAGCACGGAACACAATCATTGTGTCTCAAGTTGTCTAGTTTGCACGATTTTTGTACAGTGCTACACAAATTGTTTACAATTTCTAGTAACGTTCGAATAGCTTTGATTGATCAAAATTACGGTACGGATCAATTTAGACGATTAGTTTGACTGCAGAACATGGTACAGTAATCAAATAACAATTTAGAAGCAAATATAAACACTGATATTTATAGAGATTGTAATAACAACCTCATATAGTTAATAGACTGTCAGATCCCTCATGGAAAGCAATAAAGAGTTTAATTAACAGATGTCCTGAACAAAGACAAGAGCTGATTATGCTGAAGTACTATTAGGTATGTGCTAGGGAGATTTTCAACCTTATTGTAGTGTAGGTATTTTGTTACGGTTGGCAAGTCGAGATAGTAGGAACATGTGCTTTGCTTGTACCTCCCGCGTTGGTGTACAATCAGTTTGGTAAGTATACAGTTGCGATTATTGTAGGAATTTCATGTTTAAGTCTAAAAGCATTAGAGAGACAAAGGTAACATAAAAAACATTGTTCGAGTCTGAAGTTTTACTCTGATTCGTTTCACACATTTTCCTTGGTAACCAATTAGCTACTAACTAGTGCAATACTATCACTAAAAATGGCTGTAGCCTCAACAAATAACCTTTAATGTAAAGCCAGTGAATAAAAATAATCAACATTTTTATGCTAACGAAGTAACTACTTAAACCCAATTTGATTAGAGAACTGACACAAGGTAAAATGGTCTGAATTCTTTAAATTACAGAATAACGCCTTAACTGTGTCGGTATTGACAGGTACATTTTTATTCCACAAAACAAAAAAAAATGCGTACATTTCCGATATTAAAAGGAAATTATACAACTTTTAAACTTTCGACTAGATATCAGTCAGAATCAATTAAAATTACATATCGCCTTGAATAAATTATTAAAATGAATAATTTACAGTTGAGGCAGTAAGTCTTTTTAAATGACCCGATAAATATCTACCTAGGTAATGTTCGATGAGTGACCCAATTTCACCATGGTTTATGGTAAAAATTGGGTTATATACACCCAATATAGGCATATAGATTTGAATGTCCTCGGGAAAAAAATTATGACGAATACAAGAAAACAATATTTAGTATTTGATATTATGTAGGTAAGAAACAACGGAAACATGAATTGAACAGTAAAAAAGTATAGGAACAAAGAAACGCAATTATCTTGACAAGCAGCAACAATATTTGCAAAGGCTTTAGTGAATACCGTTCCCCAAGGCTCGAGGCGGCTAACGTGAACGTCTAGCTTTTACGACGCACCGTCTAGTCTAGACACCCAACACAACAAATTAATAATACGTAGTAAAAGTTATAGTAAGGCGTTAACTCTACTTTGAAGTAGAGAGTAGAGAGGAGGATCTCAGATTGTATTGTAACAACAAAACATTTGATTTTTGTACTGAACTGAATTAGTTTGCTTTCAGAGGCCAACGGAATAAACAGCAAGTCATAAAGGAATACAAAACAACTAAAAACAATATCTGTTCAAAATATTTACTTCTCAAACAAACACACAAAACGTGAATGTAGATTTAACCTCGGTCATTCAATGAACTAGAAACAATGATGATCTAATTTAACATTAATAACGTAAACACTGACTTTATTGCAGCTTCCGACACAAACACGAGGTGCTATATTGAAATATTTTATAATAACTATGTTAATCATTATTAAATATGTCATAAATTATAAATTAAATATCTAGTCCAGTCATATAATAATAAAACATGTGAAACATAGGTTGTGTTTTTGAAACATAATGTCGTGTTCACCAAGGCGGTATACTGGGTCCAATTTATTTTAACGAATTGATAATTGCACATTATAATATTGTTAACATCTAATAATATCTGCTATTTAATATGTAAGTGTTAAGGTTTGAGCCTTTGATTACTAAACGTACTTAAAATTTCAACCAGGTCTTAAAGAAAATTGCGTACTATTTCAATCGGTCACGACAATATGCATTCCATACACTTTAGATAACATACCAACGTGACTGAACCAAAAATAAATGTTCTAACTATAGCAACTAGATATGGTAGAATTTATTCCTCTAGTGTAACAAGGAGTTTCATTCATAGTCAATTATTCCATATTAATTTTGCACGCACGTGTGGCCTGATCGTGGATCACGACTATCAGAAGGTCGCAGATGGTACAAGAATGGGTGAATTGAATAGATTTACATTAAAAAATATACGACCTTCTATTGCATCCCATATTATCCCGCTGCTTACGATTGAAAGCTATCTTAACAATTTCTCTCTCAATCAAAACAGTTAATAATAGAAACTAGAACAAATCGACAAGATTTTAAAAATATTGAACAAAGCTTTTTCTTAGGATATTTTCAAATCCATTAACATCTCGTTTTGAAGCCAAACGCGCATAATCGTCTAAAATACAACCTTTATCATCATCATCGTTCATATTCCTGGCACGTTTCTCCAAAACAGAAAACGAATGATAAGTCATACGCTCGAACACAATATTAGAGCGAAGACCTTTCCAATGTTAAAACAACGATTGCATCATCTGTCTTTAAATAGACAGCCTGGACTGGACTATTAGAAACAGATAAATTCTATATGGGATGGACAGTTTTAGTAATATCATGAATCTTTCAAAAATATAAAACAATAAGAATATATCGTTTACAACGATAAATTTAATTAATTATTCCCTTTATTGCTCCTTTCCTTAGTATGTCATTAAATTAATTCCCTGGCTCGAATGAATTGCAAAGGACTCTCCCATTAAGCCTGAAGAATAAGTATACGCTTCACAATACAGATGGAATTGAAAAACCTAATCTTTATTCTAAGCAAATCCATATGGATTAGACTAATCGATAGACTGTGACCCTGGCTAGGTAAAATCTGACTAATTACGCCGTAATTATCTATCTAGTAACGGAACTTTAATTAAGACGAATAGAACTTGTAAAACCAACCTGTTTTTATTTATAGTTTCAAAATAACGTATTCAATATCCTAGTAATCTAAATATTTAAAGCTTCAAGCATTTAGAAATTATTGGATCTAAATAATTATATGGAGCAATATAAGCACCGTCTTAAGAATATTAAAGAAATAAAAATGTCTAGAAATAGCCAGTGATTCAATAATGGCAACCATAAAATTATCATTAAAAAACAAATTAGGTGTGGACAAGTCCATAAACAAACTTTTACCAAACCTAAAACTAAAAAAAATATATAAAGTTTGAAGATCTTATTTTGGGTTGCGGATAAATGGTCCATTGCGGTAGACCGTAACTGCAGTGCAGGATAGGACTATACATCAACATCCATAGCTAAGCTTTAGAGCGGCATACGGCAATGCAAAGCCGCAGGCAACATTTTTGCAACTGAACGAGCTGAATGCATTTGCGCAGATAAAATTTTTAGTGAGCGCAAGATAAAGAGAAATACGGTTCGCTTGTTAAAAGTTGTTTACTCGTGCTGATGCAAAACAGTCCATGGTCAGATCCGTCATTATTTGTCTGTTAGCAACATATGAAGTACATGCAGTATTTTGTTCTGTACAATGGCTTCTCAACAAGAAATCTTCCAAGTTGTTTAATTTGGTTAACGCTAATCACTTCAGACTACTCTACCCATCAAATTATTAAGTCCTGATCTAAAGATGCATGTAAGGCGATCTGCCGAATGACTGCAATAAAAAAAGTCCTTGCAATATCATTGGCAGACCATATTCCATCGGTGTTATATTTCAACACATTACCATGTAGTGCGCTTGCCAAAACAAATATACTTTTCTTCGTCAGACGTCAACCATAATGTTTTTGACGACCGCAAAATGGATCGGTGATTTTTATTGAGGTATTAAAATGACTTGTACGATGTAATACAAATGGGGAAGACACATCGACTCTGTGGGTTGAATACATGATGGGTCAGTTTGAGGCCGAGGCTCCTCCAAGGTTTACCACATAGAATTCTAAATGTTAAATGACGTATTTATTGCTTGGTTATAAGGAGAGACTACAAGTAATGACCAAGCTATGTCGCTTACTGGGAAATATTATTCAAATTGATTTCAAATACTCAGCATACATCACGGTGGACAACCACAATATTTTACCACTGCAGACCTTAAATCTGCGTTTCCGTGAAAACTTTTCACCCTTACAAATCGTATTTTATTTGGGTGGGAAGCCCCTACAAATTACATGCCATATGTCGGACATATCCTGTGCAAACAAGCCGTCGTCGTCTGAAAGTTTCATAACCCCGTCTGCACCTACCCTGCACCCTTTACAACCCCTGTCTACGAAGGGTTCGGCTCGTTCAGACTTTACTGCTGATTGGTTTTAAACTAGGGGTAGGGAAATTAATGGATGACTAAGTACTAAGTGATGGTAGTGCATTCAGAGGTGCGGCGATGAAAAGTCAGTTGCTAAAATAACAATTTTATAACTAGGTACTTCACATACCGTTTTACTTGTAAGGCAAATAATAATGAGAATGTAATGTTTGTTCTTTCTATATCATAATGTGTGCTTTAAGTAAGACGTTCGATAACTTATTTTGTTATTGTCATTCCTTAGCAACTCGTACCTATTTAAACAGTATGTAATTACGGTCGCATTGCGATGCTCTTACTCATCCTCTCAATAGTGCACTTATCTAAACAACAAGGTAATTGAAATGATACAACTGACGCATTTTACTAATTAGGTAGGCTACTTCGATTGTATTATAGTTGTTTCTAATAAATGTAATAAGCAGATTCCGATACATATTTTAGTTTTAGAAAGTAATTTCAGGAATTTCTTTAAATACAACAATTTTGCCTAATGGTGAAATCATAAGCCACAAATCTCATACTTAAACCATAGAGTAAAGGTAGACTGACTTGAAAACGAAAACCATAGTCTATTAGAAGACTCGTTATCTAATTGAAATGGAGTTAAGAATCCCAACTGGTTCTGGACTGGTTCTAAACGACATTAACCCTGACCATTTTATAACTAAAAAGAGAACCAGTTACAACAATATTGATTAGAAAATACACTTCATACGAGATTCTTGTGTTATCGGACTGATAGCTAGCGGATAAGACGGATAGCGTCGATTGTGACTCGGAACAGTAGACTGTGTATCGGCAATCTGCATGTTCTATTTTAGATGCCACATGCGGATTCTGGCGCTACTTGGGAGAGGCCAGGTCCAGCGATGAACCGCGATAGACTGGGACGATTGAATTATTGATATCACTTCTAAAATTATGCGTATTGGCGATCTACGTGATGGGTTTATAAATTGTGTAACCTGTTTCGGAACAAGAATAACTAAAGAGATTTTTATTGTGAACATTTAGATCATACGATTGTGGTTTAGGTACAATTAATGTTTCCAAAACAACAACATCCTTAAATATATCCCCTGTTAAAGTACTTAATTGGTTTTTTATCAACATTGCGATATGTGAAATCCAAAATCAGCTAAATTAATCATTGGATTGCATTTATCGGACAACCTTGCCGATTCTGGCTTATCAATGCAAAAAGTCATTTGAATTTTCTTATCATAAAATAATGTATTTTATACGTTGTAAATACTTTCATGCGACACCTTCAGTAAAATAATCTCCAAGAGGAGAAAAATAATATAGTTTTATCGAATGCCTGCCAGACCACTTCATATAAAATGCTAGACGCAACACAACAGCCAATGGTTTGGCCGCTAATGAAAAATGGTATTGGAGGGTGAGGGCGGGACGAAAACACTTAATGAAATATCTATGATAATAACCTTCCTGGTGAGTAATACCCTGTGGTCCTGAAAGCTTAGTTTAGCTTAGTTCGTGGCTTTACTGAAAATCCTCCACAAGTTTGTATAGTTTAACATAAGTCTTTAAGATCTCATCTCAAATCTTTTAGATCTCTGTCTCAGCCTATATTAATAAGATTACTTTGGTTCAAAATAATGGCGGTTAAATTACAACACACATTGGCTTCGTGATATTTGAATTTTGCTCAAAGTCATCAAATCACATTATCATTACAGCTATCGAGTGGGTCCGAGGTCGGTGACATAAGCATCTATTATTGAACTATGAATTACTTGGCGATTATTCTTCCGTTCTAGAGACAAGGGATTGCCAATTTTAATATTGCTGAAATTGGTGAATCTCTCCGCAATGCCGAAGGGAACCCCTTTGTTAAGTGAAATGAGGTTTCGATGGCAAAGAGCTGCGGTGCTGCCCTAAAGCTAAACTCGATTACTTACAGACGAGTTACCGTCCGTAAACGTGACTAACGATAGTTACCATTAAAGCAGTGAGCGGATATAAGCGTAATTTCAACCTTTAGACTTGGCAACATTTCGTAAACAGTAGGATCATTGATGTTTTTATTCTTGCCAACTTAAGACAATTTCTTTTATAAAAACGTGAGATTTATTTTGTTTTTCGGAAACGAAAACTTTGTTTTGTACTGTTAAATGAAAACAAAAATATACTACGCGTTTCCATACGCGGTTCGTCTGCATATTGTTAAGTTCTGACTGAGAACTACTAGTCCATTGAAATGTTACATGAGCTTTACATTTTTTAGAGGACGCAATTTTATTTTTTGATCATGTAGGGGGGGTCAATAGAAGCTTAACTTGAAGTTTGTGGGGTCGCCACCCTTGTCCCTCGGCCGCCATCTTGGAAAAAGGGATGGAAACACTTTTTTTGCTATATCTCGGAAACTATGCATCGTAATAAAATTTTTTAAATCATAATTTGTAGAAAATTATTTTGCCTACAAATATGTTTAATAACTTTTTGCCCTAAATTAACAATTAAAGAAGTTATAAGTAAAAAAGTGAATTTTTTTTAATAAAATAATCTCTTTTGCTCTATAACTTTTTTTACATTTTATAAATAAATGGCTTCAGACCAATCTTGTAGAATATTTTTCGAGAATTTTTTTTCCCTACAACTGTTTTCAATTTCATTCATCAGAAACTCAGTTACAGCGCTCCCAAGTTAACCGGGTTCGTCAAATTAGTCCAGTCAAATAAGCTTAAATTAGGTAAGAATCTCGGAATGCGAGATGACCAGCTGTAATTTTGTAAATACTTGTATATTGCCCCCTAAACCTTGTCTCAAAACCATGGTATATATGGTAGGGTGTAAGCAACTCTTAAAATTCAGGGTCAAAGGTCCCAAAAATCATTCTTTTGCGGTTTTTTGGAAATATCTCATTTCCTATGAGTTTTTGGTATTTGTATTCATTATCAATATTGTAGAATACAAAATTTTCTACAACTTTTGTCTAAATTTTTTTTTACATCATGAACCGTAGTCGAGTTGCACGGTCACTGCATCACATCAGACATTTTTTTTTTCAGCTAACCTACCCGTGATAGTTGGTTATGGATAGGACATTAAAAAAGACGTTATGGTTTCTAAAACCATTTTTCGTCTAATTCAATTGTTTGAAAGATAGACGCTTCCAAAGTGGAAAATTGACCGTGCGTTCTCCGCTCTAACTCGACAACGGTTCACCATGTAAAAAAAAAATTAGACATAAGTTGTAGAGAATTTTGTATTCTACAATATTGATAATGAATACAAATACCAAAAACCCATAGGAAATGAGATATTTCAACCTTTACCCTGAATTTTAAGAGTTGCTTACACCCTACCATATATACCGTGAGACAAGGTTTAGGGGTCAATATACAAGTATTTACAAAATTACAGCTGGTCATCTCGCATTCCGAGATTCTTACCTAATTTAAGCTTATTTGACTGGACTAATTTTTCTTTCTAATGAATGAAATTGAAAACAGTTGTAGGAAAAAAATTTCTCGAAAAATATTCTACAAGATTGGTCTGAAGTCATTTATTTATAAAATGTAAAAAAAAGTTATAGAGCAAAGGAGAAAATTTTATTAACGAAATTTCACTTTGTTAATTGTTAATTTAGGGCAAAAAGTTATTAAACATATTTGTAGGCAAAATCTACAAATTATATTTTATTACTACGCGTTTCCATACGCGGTTCGTCTGCATATTGTTAAGTTCTGACTGAGAACTACACATTTTTTAGCCTTTAATATAAATATTTATGCGAAAAGACAACAAAAAAAACACACAAGAGTGAAAAGGACAGTCAAGTTTGCCACAAGTACCAGGATGTTAGAACGTCGGTGGAGGTTCGTAACGTAGCGTACATATTCGCGTGGGCCGTCCCCCCCTCATCCCCCGCGCCCCCACCGGGTCAACGACATCCGCAGCCGTTTCGGCCGGCGGCGCGCCTCACCTTGACATTCATCTCGAGCACGACGCTTTAGCCAAACGTTTGAATTTACTCGAACAACTTTCAAACGCCGCTTTAGAATTAACCCTTCTAAGGTATTAGCCGCCCACTCAAATTGGCTGCGTTGCATTTCGGCTGCTCGCGAAGTCGCGACAATCTTCACGATCTTATGTTACCCTGGTACGCGACGCCCGTTCTAATGAAGAAATTGAAATTAAATCTTTATAGTTTGCAAGATAAAGAATGTTTTGTCACAGTAGTGCGATGTTTCCTATCGCCATTGTGGGGGCCGTGACTCATCTGTTAAATTGATAAGTAACGAACAAAGAGCTATGTAAAACAATCTGCATATAATAGAAATAATTTGTGCCTTGGAAAATCCTTCGGGGAATGCATAGGCCTGCTGGTAATGAATAATGACGTCATCACGTCACATACACACTCGAACTAACAAATCCTCTAATGTCTAATCCTATTCACAGAGGTCAACAGTCTTCAAACAAGAAAATATTTTCGCTTGTAAGTACTCGTGTGTACGTACACATACGTGTACCTCGTTATCCATGATAATTATAATGAAGTAGTATTCAGAAGAACTTTAATGTAGGTTTAATTGACAAAGAGTCGAACTGTTAAAGAAAGTAAGAAAATTGACGTCGTAAGGTTGAGATGACTTGAAACTGATTAAGCACCTGGCAGTCTTAGAGGTACATCAGAGCTTTATTATGGTAAACTACAAAAACTTTTAACATAAAAGGTAACATGTACAGAATCGAACCGGTTAAATGTCTTGGATTAGCTACATAATATAGCCAATATAGGTGGCTTGTTTTTGTCGCTCAATAAAAACGGCATAAACCAACAAACACCATAAGGAGCAAAGAAAATGCACAATAAAAGCAAAAACGTGGTCGAATGGAGAACACCATTGTTAAAAATGTGAGTCACTAAAGGAAGTTATGGCCAGAATGGGACCACCATGGCTTTAAGCGGATTTGCATGGAGGAGTGACCTCTGGAATGAGGTAAGCGATCTTGATGAAACAATATTCTCTATATACCTTTGAGCTTTCATGTATTAATTAATAGAGTAGATGCATTTAATATTATCAAAAAATAACTAGGCTCAGATACGATCTCGATCAAGTAATCAAGGCACAATTTATGCAACTATTTCGGAACTAATCATAATTTACCGTTAAGAATCCCACGCCATTCGTGACGGATTATAAAAGGAATAAGTTCGTAGGCGATCAAGTAAATAAGCAAGTTATCATTTGGTTCTTTAGGCTGTGTTCGTCATTTACCGCCGTGCTCAGATTCATTTAATGGTTACTTAACCCATTCCTTAGGAATTGTTTTCGGAACAATATCGTTACTAAGGAATAGCTTAAGTTATCATTAAATGTCTCTGAGTACATCAGTTAGAGACTTATCGTAGGGAAGAGGAAAAATATAATTGTAATTAACTAATATTATTCAACCGACCATTCTAAATATTTTCGTTAATTCAAATTAAACAGATCATAAGTAAATCCACTTCGAACCCACAAATCTCGCAAAAACCCAGCTAATAAATAGTCATCTAAGTTATATTTATCTAAGCGATATTAGCCTAATATCACAGATTCAAAATACGTCGCCACTAAATGTCCTTAGTCCATTCAAAGAAAACAAGTTCGTTGTACTTTGAAATATTCAAACACGTTTGACGTTATTTCATTCTGTGTCGCTAGATTAGAACATTATTGGGACTTATGCAAGGCTTTAACTCAATTGGGATGATGACGGGGTCTGAATTTTTTTGTCATATAAGATAACAATATCTAGGCAAACGAATCAAAGTTTTGGTGTGGGAGCAAATACGTCATTTCTACGTATAAAATGTACCTAGAAGTGACGTTACGTCACGATACATTTACGAAAGTATTTAATCCCGAAAAAAAATAAAACATACGTGTCTTCTATTTTTAGAATAATCTACAAGACGGGCATTAAAACAAAAATAAGTCATTCACCCTATTAATAAAAATTGGGAGATGGCAAGAAAATCCTGAAAAAGTGTTATGCTAGGCTGATAGTACTGCTAGTTTATTTTTTATCTTGCAGCTGTGTACAGAGTGGCTGAATACCTTGTCTGTCTACTTGACTAGCAACTGTCCGGACAATCGGCTGGCGGTCACCACCCGACAATGAGTGGTGGCAAACCTTTGTTATGTAAATGAAAGGATTTCTCGCTCCATTAATATAGCGAACATGGCTTTAATTGATGACACTTGCGACTTACGATTGCATGCGGACTAGTACTTAACACTTGGAATAATTAACCAGTGTATTGTTCGATGTTAGGTGAAATATTCCGCCATCTTGTTTTTATTTTTAGCGCCAATTCTGGACATTTTGGTAAAATTGCGAATTGCGATGTGTTATTAACTTCAAATTTTAAATGTTTTGGATTTTGATTTTAAGTTTTCTTACCAGGGTCATCGAAAATTAGTACGTTTTTAATAAGACCACCACAGTCATTGTTGATGAACCTTAACACTGGTAAATTGAAGAAACAAAATTAATGAATCAATATTATTGCCAATTTCTTTTTTCCGAGAATATTTTTGCAGGACAAAAACTGTCACATCAAATTACCATTGTAACTTTAAATCCTATTCAAAAGTTGGTTCTTATAAGAATTTAAGCCCGAAAGTACACGCAACAACGTTTAATTAAGTAAGTACATAATTTATGAAGAGGTCGAACCAATGTGACTTGTAATAAAAATCATGTTGATATCAGAATACGGGACTAAATATGGTTGGCAATAAGGTAAATAAAAGATCTAATAAACAACCTGTTATGACTCACATAAGGAGTTTCAAAATAGACCTTAAACTGTTTTAAATAAGAATAAATTTTATTGTGTCTAGGAACATAATACAACAGGAATATTAGAGACACATTAAATTCAATAACAAAGCAAAAATCTGTTCATTATAAATTGCATTGTTGAAGCAATTAAATACAACCTCACACACAAATTGAAAGAATTTAATTATTAAACAAAATAAGTGGGCCAAGGTAGGCAGACATATGCATCCTTTACAACAATTATGACAAACTTAATACATTTAATTGTCTGCAAAAGCATCATACTGGCAACACGCAGGGTAAATAATCAGTGTTGCCAGCCATATAAGAATTGTAAATTGGTAACATGTACTATGTATGGTGTGCGTGTATGTGTGACCTGGACATATTAGGAGAACTATAATGTGTCATAAGCTTCATGCTTTCATGAATAGCGATGGATAATTTTATAATGGACCATATGGTCGACCACACAGTGTTGTAGTGGAGAATGGTGACCATATGTTTGCTTGACTGATCTTTACTGCTTGTCAATCAACTTGAATACAGTTTTTATATGTTAGCAATAGATTTTCTATACAGAATCGGAGATGGCATGTGATATATAGAACTGTTGTATATTACGAGACTATTTTTCACTTCTTTTTCAGCGAAAGGAAAACAGATTAGCTATCTATTTAAATTATCACACTGTACTTAGAGTACTGGCAAAATTCGTCATAATTTGATATCAATTCTTTTTAAATATTATGACTAATGATAATACTTTGATGATCAAATTCCGTGTAACAACAAAATTATAATAAACAACGGTATCAGCTGATAACAGATAATAATCCATTACTTTAGCAAAATAACACCTTTAGTGCTCAAAGGAACAGACAGGAGATTTTAAAGACCCACTCATTATTTTTTTCTGCCAAGAGCCGATAGTGACAAAAAGTGAACTTATTGGAATACAAATAAAATAACTTATTAGAATATTGGCAATGAATATTTTGAGGGTCTGTATGTAATATCACATCTCCTGAATTGATAATAAATAATTATTTTAGCAATTTGTGATATGCCAAAAATGTTGTACAAATTTATGTATTGTGTAGTAGAGTATAAGTTCATAGACCATACTGTCGCCACGCCATGTGGGACAACGTTGTCCAACACTAGTGGAGAAATAGCCTTTAACAGTTTTACAATTAGTAGCTATTTAGTTTAATTTTTTCATAAGTTATTATGATTTTATGGTACTGGACGATGTTGTCTGTAAGAGACAATATCCTTTAATAAATTAAGACATCTCCTGAATTGTTATGTTAATAAAAATTTGGTATAAAACTAAACAATCATTTTTGAATTAATTTTCGAGCAGAGACACATCTGTTTAGTAATAAATCGGTGGCAGTAAGGTAAATTGATGGATGTATGAATCTATTTTGAAACATGTTTGTGTAAACATTATCCTGTATTCCATTTATTGAATGTGACTCCGATACCGCAAAATATATTTATTAATAATGCAGGAAAATGTTAATATAGTATATTTGAAATAACAATGGAATTTGTCTTATCTCATATGACGCTTGTTACTAATAAGGGTGTGGCGATCTGAATTTAATAAAAATAGAGCCTATTGTCATGTAGGTATATACAGTTCTACAGGGATCATCAGTGATAACTGATAACTCTATAAAAGGACAGAAAGAAATGTCTGTACTACTTTTTTTTACTTGATAGGTCAGCACTTAGACAGTAACTTGCCTAAACTATGGACAATATTGATGAATTCACTTTTTAAAAGGTTTTGCTGAAATAAACCAAACTGAAAGTAATAAAATAAAGCCAGAATACACATAACAACCAGTGATAATATTATTTAAACATCACACACAATACATTAGTTACCAAAAAGGTTTTGTTCAAGGTATGACTTCATATTTATATAAGTTATGATTCATTGTAGCCTTCGTACATTCTTGAATTATGGTTATTAGTTTAAAAAAGTCTCATTAGGGAATATTACGCATGTAATTATGTATTTAATGATGTATGTTCATAGAAAATGTAGGTGTATGTGTATGCTGTTAGGTGTGGCAATAGATAAAAGGGAAAGGTATAATTATTGACTTTGAAGAATGTTTTAAATTGTTTAGTTATTGTTTCTGTTGTTCTAGTACTTGTTACTGTTGAGTATTCATATTTAAATGTCTTGGGTTCCTTTGGTTGAGAAGTAAATAAATTTTAAATTTGTACAAGTTCTGTTCTGGAATTTAACATGTTAACTGTCTCATAATTCAGCAGTAACCGGAGTTAATGTAGGATATTCCTCCAATAGCTTTCTGATGGCAAAGGCTTAAAAAAATATTGCTTATGTTTGGTTGTTGTATATAATATGTGACCAATGCTGTGTGTACTTTACATTTTAATCTAATCTAATGAATTAAAAGAGGGATTGGAACTGCTTCAAACAAAGATAAATATGCTGCACATTATTCACCTAGATATCTATTAGTATTTTACGAATATTAATATTCTTATAAGGTTCTTATTCAACAGTTGAAGTAAAACAGTAAACTTTAAAATCCTGAAAATTGGAAATTCTGTATAAAAAGTACCCAAAAGTTTTCATAGCTAATCATTATTCCAATATTGTGCTAAAAATATGTGCTTGAGTCAGTACTTTTACTTTATTTGGATGTAAACTGATGATTAAGAGTTCAAAGATAAGATAACCATCCTGAATTCAGTGTAACTGATAATAATATGATTAATTTCAGCAAACTGGTGCTAATGTTCCTGTAAATTAAAGCAAGTTTCTCTCATTATAGGGCTAGGGATGGAATACTTACATAGATCAGTCCAGAGTAGTATCTGTCCTTGATGTTGTGCAATACAGACGCCTCATTCAAACAGGTCAGCTCTGCCATGTCCTCTACTTTGTCAAACTTTGGGGGATTCATCTTCTGAATATCATCTATAGGAACAAGGATACGCTTCCCTGACTCCGCTATCTCCACTTCCACTTCATCCCCACGCTCCCCCTTGATCCCAGCCGCCACGAAACCCTGGGTCTCGTGGGGCACCCAAACTAGTCTCTTCTGCGTCCATTCTGCCTGTGTGGCGGGGTCGTTGAAGCTGTTCCTATCCACCGACAAGTACCGGAGCTCCGGGTCGTTCCTATCCATGTCCACCATCGCGCCGCCTGATCACGCCGCGCGGCCCGTACGACAGTTGAACACCGACACTAGATACCACATTAAACGGTCACTCAGACCGGCACACCACAACACACGTTTCTACTTATTGCTATCACACGGCGTTGTTCTCTTCGCGCTTGCCGTGTCGCGGACGGCGCTGATTCGTACAAAATGACGATAGCGAACGACTGACAGCAGGCGACGGTTACGGGTAGAAGGGATGGACCGGTCGACGCCCGATTCACGTTGATTTAAACCGAAATAAGAATACAATTTTCGTTGTATTACTAAACTAGAAAGTTGAACTTTATATTATCCAATTGATGAACATGCATTTAACATGTTCCCGCCGCAAATAACCAACTAAAATGCACTTTTGTAATAGAAAAACAACTAAAATAAGCCAACGACTTATCGCCGACACTTCTTTCTTGTCGTCAAGGTTAGATTTCGATTACAAAAATTGTACTATGACCGTTGAACTTATACGTGTTGTGATTGGCTTATAAGACAAACTAATTCACTAGAATGCGAGCTCTGGCCAATGACGACTATAGATTTGCCATCTGTCACTAGGTTAGGTGTCGAGAACAAAATATGAACGCGTTCAGTTATTCCGTTGCGTTCAGTGAGGATACTGCTAAAAATTTAAATTCGGATACACCATGCGTACTTTTATTACGAAATAAAGTAAAGTTGTGTTAAAAGTCCAATCTTCAGAGAAAGAAAAATTTAAAATTTAACTATAATAACTATAATTCCGAGCTTTTATACTCGCTATAGGAATCGAGCGACCTTATACAAAAAGTGGTTTTTAGGGTTCCCTGTTACCTTTTATTTTCGTTGCCCGTCTGTCTGTCTATCTGTCTGTCACCATACCAGGTTGTTTCTCATGCTAGACAGTTGAAGTTTGGTTTAGATTATGTATTTCTGTTGCTGCTATGTACTTACACCGACAATAAAGTTGAAAGTTTATTGCTAGAATGAATAAATGTACGGAATCCTTGGTGCGCAAATCGGATTTGCAGTTGGCCCTTTTTCAAGTCTATTTATGCCATAGCTGCTTCTTCTTACAGTGCAGCAAACAGTGGATTGTCACGCACGGGCTGTTGTATTGATGATGAATAATATGTTTGTACTTTTGTAGTATTGAGTGAAAATGGTGACTTAGTTAATTTGCATTTAATAGGATGTAGTACGAATTTTAACGACTGCGAATATGTTTGATACTCAGATCAAAGTATTATTCAGCAAAAGGGACTTACCGCTGCAATGACAGCGAGCCCACTCCCAGGATTTCGACAGCCGTTGTTGCTTTTCCTCCATGAGATCGCGCTGAGCTTGTCCCATCACGCACTTATCTGGCGCGGCAGCGGAGCTTCGCCCCAACGACACGCGTCAGCGCGATAATCCTGGTCTGTAGGCTGGAGTCTGGATTTATACTCGGTGTTCAGGACATCTCGTCCATATTATATAACATGGGACTAAAACATCCAACGGATGCTATATTTAAATTGTGCAACTCTGCCAACCTGTATGTAAAAATGTGTAGTTTAAAGATTCTAACTTTAATGTTATTCTGTGTTACCCTTTGACCATTTGACTACCGGTTAGTGATACAATAGAGAATTATTCGTGTGGATACTGCAGGTAACCGACTGCCCAAAACGAAGGAGGTTCGAACAAATGTTTTGTTCGTGTCCGTGCGGGAATCGAACTCCCGATATTTTCACTTCTGGGTGCCCTTTTCAAAAAAGCATACGTATTGTGTTATGATTTCCGGTTCTACATTAATTTCTTAATATTTTTATTTTATTTAAAAATACAGAAATTATTCACAAGAGATAGTAATTTTGAATATCCGAATGTAAGTAATGATACCAACATCATAAACATAGCAACAATGTCACATTATTGAGCTTTTACACGAAATTAGTCCTTATCACCAGGAGATAAGGTAAATTTTTTATTAACGTCTGATTGAAATTGGGATAAGGTAGAGATGTCCAATCTGTCCAATCATCCAATAAATAATAAACGCGTCAGATACAATAAAAACAAACTACAATAGAGTATTTATTATGTATTCGGACTCCTTGTGGTTTTCATGAGTTATCGTAGTTCAAGGAGAGAGTATTGATATTTATGATAAAAGAACAGGAACCACTCGATTTTTATCTCAAATGTTGCTTATGTAGCGACGTTCAGTTGTTATTCGACACTTGCCTGCCGGCTTTCAATTGGAATAGTGGTTAGGTTACTTTTTATAAAGTATTTTATTTGTACGTAATATTATTTAACATGGCATACATAGTAGACTTGCGATCAGATACGGTGACGAAGCCAACTGAGGCTATGAAGCATGCCATGGTTAATTCAGCATTAGGCGATGATGTTTACGGAGAGGATCCGACGGTAAATGCCTTAGAAAGCAAGTTAGCAGCTATGCTGGGGAAGCAGGCGGCCTTGTTCGTTCCTTCGGGCACTATGGCCAATCTAATAGCAAGTGAGTACTAACTTATTTACTCAGTTTTTCATACATAATGTTATGTATTTATTTGGCCTTCAAACTTGCTATTTGTCACTTTACTAACTTATTATTACCTATTCCGAAAGTAAATAGGTAATACCTATTCTGTTAAAAGTTTAAAGTTATTTCGGTCGAGTCTCCCGCAGCAGTTAATTATATTTCAGCGACAGTCTAACTTTTTAAATTTTCTAATTAAGTATTAAAATAAAATTGCGTCTTAAGTTTACTTTGTGTACTTAAGTAACATTTGTTTATACAAAAGAAAATAATAATTGCATAATGTGAACTGACATATATTATAATTAAATAAAAAAAAATATTGCATAGATACTATACATACCTACATTAAAGGTTACATCACTATTACAATTTTTAAATCATAAACCTGTCATTATTTTTCAATTCATTGGTCCCTTGATCGTGACTCGCGATTTGCAAGCAAGGGCAGCAAGGGGTTCGATTCTCGTAACATGTAAAATTAAGTTTTCAAAATTTTTTGGTAACGGTATAAGGAATCATTAATCTCGATGTACGCCAATAGGCTCGATCTACCAGTGAACCAGTCATTATGTTTTTAAAACTGATACTCCAATTTTCTTATAGGTTTATTGTATTTTAGATTCCTGACGAAAATATATATTAATATCGACAATTTAAACAAAAGACAATTGATTCTAAGCGATATTACATTAGGTATACATCATTCGATGGAGAAAAAATCGAGAAAAACTCAATATCGCAAAAAATTACACTTATATAAAATTATAGTAATTAGTAATAAAATTAGTAATAAAATTACACTTATATACAGAAATTTTTGTAATGATATATTAAAAAAATGTAAAAGACAATATGATAGTAATTTACTTAAATCAGCAGGAAATAACAATAAAAAGATTTGGACTGCCATAAAAACTATAACCAACTTACAAAAACCTAATAATCAGCCGTTAGAACTCTTAAATATTAAAACCTCACCAGTAGACTCCTTAAATGAAGTAAACAATTATTTTTCGAACATAGGTTCTGAACTAGCCAAAAAAATTCCTTCCGGTCTTAGTCCACTTCCAAATAATGTCTCAAATACCGACTCTATCTCTAACTCTCTTGTTCTCCTCGAGACAACTGAAGAAGAAGTTGAGAAGATTATTATTAATTTACGTCCTGACTGTGGTTCGGGCTGGGACAACATTTCTCCAGTTGTGTTAAAGTATTTAAAAAATATCATAGTTCCTCCTCTTACTTTTATCCTAAATAGATGCCTGGCAGAAGGTGTCTTTCCAAAATGTTTAAAGAAGTCTGTAATCGTGCCTATATTTAAAAGTGGGAATAAAGAGGATGCCTCTAATTACCGACCTATAGCTATGCTTCCAATCTTGTCAAAAATATTTGAAAGGATAATAAATAATAATCTCATAAAATTTTTAGAAGACAAAAATATCCTTTCCAAAAACCAATATGGCTTTAGGAAAGGTATCTCAACCACTGATTGTTTACATAGTTTCAGCGAATTCATTGTTGACAAATTGGATAATAAGAAAAAATGTTTGACTATATTTTTAGATCTGCAAAAGGCTTTTGATACAGTTTGTCCACGACTCTTGGTAGATAAATTAGAAAAACTGGGTATTAGGAATAATCAACTAGCTCTTTTTCAAAATTATTTAGAAGATCGCACCCAAATAGTTCGAATAGGAAACACGTTAAGTACAGAAAATGACATTAACATGGGTGTGCCTCAAGGCAGTATTTTAGGCCCAACTCTATTTCTTTGTTATATTAATGACTTATGTAATCTAAATATTAACAACTGTCAAATACTATCATATGCAGATGACACCACACTAACCTTTTTCGGAGACACTTGGGACGAGACTTTTTGCTCTGCTCAAAATGGCTTTAATATAGTTACTCACTGGCTCGCTATCAATAAGTTAACATTAAATGCAGCCAAAACTAAGTACATCACTTACTCAATACACAATTTCTCAACCATCCCTAATAACTTTAATATTTACGCTCATTCTTGTCATTCCTCTGTTTTTAATTGTTCCACTTGTCCAAATATATCCAAAACCGACACAATAAAATACTTAGGCATAACAATCGATCAAAATTTAACTTTCAAAAAACACATTTTTAACTTAACGCAAAAGACTAGAAAACTTATTCATATTTTTAAAAACCTTAGACATGTTACATGCTGGAAAATAATAAAAACTGTGTATAAATCACTCTGTCAATCTATTCTCTGTTATGGCATTTCTATTTGGGGTGGCTCCCATAAATCTCACTTCCTTACAGTCGAAAGAGGCCAACGATTAATTCTAAAAGTAGCACTATCCAAACCCAGACTCTACCCAACTACTTCATTGTATAAAGACAGCAACGTCCTTACAGTTAGACAACTCTATATACTTGACATCATCCTCAAAAAGCACGCATCTATTGATCTCCCTTCAATCCAAAACAAAAGAAGATACTTTGATGTTTGTAATCCAGTTCCAGTCCACACATCCTTTGCCCAGAAATTCCTCAACTATAGAAGCAATAATTTATACAATAAAGTAAACAAAAAACTTGAAATCGTTAAACTGTCCAAATTAGAATGTAAAAAAAAGTTACTCAATGGCTTTTAGAACTAGATTACGAACAGACAGAACAACTACTCACTACTTTATGCTAGCGCATGTCAATCACACATTCTCACAACATGGTATACATGCATGCGTACATCACTTCACACACAAATATGTATTACTTCTCACCACATACACACGCACTCACCACACTCTTACAAACACACACAAGCAGTCGCACACACGTTCACTCACATACACACACGCACACGCACACACATACACATACACACACACACACACACACACACACACACACACACACACACACACACACACACACTCAGATTGGTACTTTTTAAATTTTATTACTAATATTTTTTTATCTTTTTGTTTAGAAGAAGTTTTAGTTTTGTTTATTGAAGTTATTTTCATATAAATTTATATAATTTGTAAAATAATAGTCCATATCCGTCCGTCCGAGGGAAAGGCCAGGAGCCCATAGTACAGGTTTTCCTAGTTTGGGTTCCTGAATCCCACCACTTGTCTTTTCAACTGTTTTAAACCTGGTCGTGTAACTTACTACAAAATTTATTATATTATTAATTATTATATAAGCTTAGTTTTAAGACCAATGTCTGTATTAATATGGTGGAAAATAAATAAATTTTATTTATTATTTATATCAATTAGCCTTTCAACCTTCGGTATCTATTCCCCACCCCAATTAATTATTTTAAAACTAAACACGTGGATTTGATGTATCTTATAAATTGCAGCACACTTCGGTAGGGTAGGTAAATAATAAACGTACCTAACCATATAAGATTGTTATGTATTGATTAATTTATTAAATCTACCTAAGTAATTGTTTTGCACGCGGTTTTGCAATAGGTACCTATTATAGCTAAATAAGGACATGCGATTTATCGGTACCTAAGAAGTATATCGTCAACCGGCTTTTGATATCCGCTAATAGGTAACTAACACTAAGCACTAGATAACTTTATGAAGTAAACCATTTTAATATGGTTTATAATCTAGACTATGGAAAAAAAAACAAAAGCTTAATTTTGCAATAGTCTCCACGATCACGGTGGCTAGTCTGTCTAACTCGTGTGACCACGTCTAACTAGACTAAACCAATACGCAGAAGATAATAATGCACAAGTGCACTCCTTATTCAATTACTTAGGTCTTTTATTTTTAATCGGGTGGGAATAGATCCGATGGGACGACAACCTGAACAAAAGCTCCAGTATAACATAGGACGTAATAATAATTACATGTTTGTGCCTATCTACACAACGTGGCAGGTTTGACAAACTCTAGGCCCCAAAAGAAAGATTCGTGTAGAGTGGGGATTTTAGGGTGCAGCGGAGATGCAATAGATAAGCTGTGAAACTATGTGACCGTTTCGCCGCACGTTTCCACAAGTGCTAAGCTATGTGTACCAATGAATATGAATGGTGGAAGCCAAACGCATCTACAGCAACGTAGCATAGCATATCTCTGGTAGAAAAGCACCCTTAACCAGCCAGCCTGTTTCCCAATCCCAATGACCTCATAAAAGACGTTGCCACAAATGGTCATGTGCTGCCATGTGGCTAAATGGAGACGCAGGCCTCCCTAGGGATATGCCGTCATAACTAGCGTTGTTGTGTGATCGATTTTGGTCAATTGATAGGACCCGGTGATTGACTGACGATTGGTGTTGTTTGAGTGAGGTAAAAATCTCACGCTATGTAGTTTGTCTCCCCAAAAAGCTAGGTATATCCCTTATGAAGGTTCCCTGATAATAAAAAAAAAAGTCCCAGAAGATAAGTAGGTACACTTATATACCTCAAAAAATTAAAATCTGTCCACCATCGCCTAAGTTTTTCTTCTTTAGCAAAAAGTGTGCACCTGTCGATTATATCCGTCAATGAACAAAGTCAAACAAAAAGAAAAAAAAAACGCGTTTATTCCTAATTTTGTCGCTTATTTTAGACATTCTGTGAGACCAATAACTCGCGCGCTGGTCAGTCATGACCTTCAAACTCTTTGGAGCAATATACTTAGGAATTGATGTCTTATAACCGGAATTTAGAGAAATAAGACATCGACCTATGATAGTGCGACACAAACAGCGGTTTGTAGAAATGCCTAACGGTAGCAACGATCTCGAATTCTTAATTAAAATCTATAACTATTATAATGTTGTGGTGGCCCGAAGGTTTAAGGCGCCCGCTTCTCATACATGTGGGTACGAGTTCAAACCTACCTACTGCAAGTACCAATGTGACATTTTCCAAGTTATATGTACTTCTTAATATTATTTAGACACGCTGACAATGACGGTGATGGAAAACATCGTGAAGAAAAACCGGGCTTATAATCTCTAATTATAAGTTTGAGATCACCAACCCGTATTGAGCCAGCGTGGTGATTAATGCTCAAAACTTCTCCGTGCGAGAAGAGGCATTTGGTCAGCAGTGGCCACTAATAGGCTGTTGACGTGATGTGTGTGATACTGATATCTATTATAATCCTAAAGCTGCACATAAATTACCTAAATTAACAACCCGTCTGTGACACTCCTGGATTACGGATCTCCTCTAGGTCCTCTGCATTAGATAAAAGGGTTTACTATAATGGCAATGTATTAGGTACAGATGAGTTTTAAAGGTTCAGGTTTATCTGAGAAAATTTCTGTCCGGTCTCTGGCAAATGTGTAGCTCCATAGCTGACTTAAAGCACCCACAGGAATGCACATACCTTAACGGTGTTGAGACATATATTCTACTGTTCCAAATACCACACCTACTTGAATAATATTAGTAGGTACTTTGTACCTACCTTCTAATGAAGTATACCTATAATTAATCTTTCTAGAATTTGATAGGATACCTAATGCCGGACGTACATAGTACCTACACGACTCCACTACGCTTGTTTGTTGCTCAATGATATCACATAAGTAAATCATCTTATTAAGTCATCAATCAACGTAACACGTAGCATTTTGATAATAAGTATCCAATTTTAGATATTTCATAGGCTGACGTGGCCACCTTGTGTTAAAGCCATGCTAAAAACACGCGAAAAACGGATGCCATGGAATGATAATAAAGATAACCACTAGGACTTTTAATTTCTTCCGTTTTGATTAGACACAAATCGGTAAATAATTAATTTTATCTGACTCGATCTTAAATCGGCTTACACTTTATTCTTTTTGCTGTCTCATTGTTATTCATTAATTAATTGTTTCTCAAAATATAAGGAACTAATTTAAGCCTTACTGCCGTACTCGGAGACATTTAATGATTATTTAAACTATTCCTTAGTGACGATTTTGTTTCGAAAACAATTACTAAGGGCTGAGTTAAGTAACTAAAGAAGAGTCATCTCTACTCTCAGGAGTACGGCAGTTAGAATTTAAAGCCCAAATTAATATGTGATACAAAGACTACGAAGCGAAAGACTCTTTCGCTTCGTAGTATTTCTCTTTCGGACAGAGAAAGCAATTAGAATCTTGTTTAGAATATTCCTTGTTGCAAACCAAATGACAATAAATTATATAATCAATTTAAATTATTCAGTATTATATTTTTAACCACACTTGTCTTGCAACATGAGTAAAAAGGCGATGTTTGTATCCCAATAATTTTCATTTTATTCAACTTCTCCTATTCAATTTATAAATCTCTCTATTTATATACTTATCAAGAGTATTAATATTAAAGCCTAAAATAATGTATACTTAAACAACAACTAGATAGAAGATTGGAGATAGGTGGACCCGTGGACTAGCCAACAGAATGGCACTGCGAAGTGGTTGCCCAATTTATAAGCCGATTGCGTATGATTGTGTCCATCCGCTAGTCGACACGACACGTGTATGTAATCATAACATAGATGTAGGTAACTAGGATACCTCATGTACCTACGTCATTGTTTCATGTTTTTTATTAATGTTCAATTTGCAATTTAAAATAAAATCTAGTAGACAATAAGCGCGCTATAATACTTGGTAGGAATCAATCACTTACGTTATGATTTGCATAATAGATACTTACCTACTTCATAGTTTTTTAAAGGATCAAAGGTTCGATACTTAAATGAAGCTGTTTTCTGTAGACAGAACCTTCTAGAATGTTGACGAATTTCTTTTAGCGAAATAGCGGAACTATAGACGTAAATAAAAGTGTCTAGGTAGGTAACTAACTAGTGATAATACAATTTGGAAAAATCGATTCGTTCTTATCTGGTACCTACCTATACCTAAGCTTAATGATATTATGATTTTACTAATGTACCTATACCTAGTATATTGTACCTGTTCTGAATGTGCCGTATGTTTGTTGACGTCTTCCAAATGAAATATGATATGGTCACATCACCTGTCTGCCTGTCCGTCCTTTCCTCATGCCATATTTTACTATTCAATTAGCGAACAGCCTTAGCTGTACCTACGTATGGCTCATATGCCTTGACTTATCCTGTGGAATATTCTAAATTCTGACAAAGTTGGACATGAGTCTTCGTGCCATTGCTGGCTGGACTATGGTCTTCAATTCTTCTACAAAGAAAGACTCTAGGTATCTCTTGTGCTATAGGTACTACCGACATTTTTTAAAATAAACAAAAGAAGTTAGGTGCTCTGAAACTTGGTGACGTCCCTCTTCACCCCTTGGTCACTCGTGCTTACGATCACTCGTAAAGCGAGGCAAATTCGGGCCCGTTTCAAATTCCGTGCCACTGGTGCTAATGGAACGTAAAAAAACTGTCTACAAACATTAACTGCCGAACTCAGAGACATTTAATGGTATGTAGGTACTAAAATTATTCCTTAGTAACGATTTTATTTTGAAAACAATTAAGTGTCTCTGAGTATCGCGGTTATTAAACTTCTAATAAATATTTTTACCATTAATACCAATTTGTTTACAGTAATGGTGCACTGCAACAAGCGAGGATCGGAGGCCTTCGTCGGAAACCAGTCGCACATCTACAAGTATGAACAAGGTATAAATGAGATTGAATATTTTGTTTATTATATATTTGTAACAGACCCTTTAGAAAAACAGCTTCTAACTGTAAGAAATTCAGGCCATTTCCATGCTTAATTGAAAATATTGAAATGTCTCATGAATATGATTGACATTTATTTCAAAACAACACCCCTATTATTCCCTAAAAGGATTGGAGCGTACAGGAAAATTAAAAAACAATGGTACCTAATAGAAAATATCACTAACTTAATTTGTTAAACATATTTGACATTTTATGATCCCCAGGTGGTGCAGCCCACGCAGCAGGCGTGCTCCTGTCGACAATAACCAACAAACCTGATGGCACCTTCGACCTGCAGGAGCTGGAGAGTCGGATCCGAGGAACTGACGTACACGAGCCCATCACGTCGATGGTAGCTGTCGAGAACACCCACAATTGTTGTGGAGGCAAGGTCAGTTAACAGCAAAATCTAGTACCAAATGTACACTCATGGACAGTAGTAGAAGGTAGAGGGGATAGCAAAACAAATGTTCCGATTCTAGTGCATATTAGTTTCTTCCACATCCATTATCGTGCTTGCATTACATGTACCATCGACGTCGATGACGTGTACCATCATTTTTATATTTTACTGTAAAGACTGGAGAAAGAAAATGGTTAAAGGTCCCGTCTGTGGTAGGCACTACTTACTACAACTAAGATAACAGATAGGAAGCACAATGCAGGCACTATTTAGTCTAACACTAAGTAATAAACGGTAAGTAGAGATGCTAGTTGTATATTTGGATGCAGAAACCTCCGCAAAAGAAGACGCGGGACCACGACCCTCTCACCTCGCTGGTCTGCGTCGAGAATACCCACAACTGCTGTGGTGGTAAGGTCAGTGTTCTCAGAATGGTCGATCACTGAACAGTGCAAGAGGGACGGAGCTATACAACCTACATAGCTCCGTCCCTCTTGCACTGCTCAGTGATCGACCATTCTGACACAATTGTAATAGCAGACTAAGGCCCCTGGCGTTGGTACCTAGACGTACCACTTAGTATGTAGTGGCAGGCTTTAGCAATAAACTTAAGAGGGCCAATGTCGAGTGCTGATAACACTACTATCTGTGTTTAGACCAGTGCCCAGTGCGTATATTTTGTTAAAATTAACCGAGATGTAAGCAAAACTTATTCACGCTTATCTTTTGTTATTATTGTAATAATATAATCGCTACTAAGCTACTATTAATGAAGCTTTATAAATAGATAGTAGGTAGGTATTGCAAATGCAAAGGTGACGTAGGCATTTGTACGTAGGTATTCACCTACCTAACATAAATTCACGCCATTCATTCTGTGAAAAAGTGCTCACCTCACATCCTTCGCGTAGGTGTTCACCTACCTAACATTGCTCACCTCACATTCTTCGCGTAGGTGTTCACCTACCTAACATTGCTCACCTCACATTCTTCGCGTAGGTGTTCACCTACCTAACATTTAATTCCGCGAGAAAGTGCTCACCCCACGTCCTATGTTAGCAGCTTCACTAAAAAGCCTTCCATGTTTTAACACATTCCTTCCTTTCGTTTATTTTCATTACAGATTCCTAACACCCACTTACAAGGACTCAAACATAATTACACAACTGTAGCTTATAAAACCCCCTATGAATTCTTTCCAGGCGTTACCACTGAAGTTTCTGGACGACCTGTCAGCCATCTGCAAGCGTCACAACATCCCGCTGCACATGGATGGCGCTCGGCTGTTCAACGCCTGTGAGTACCTGAAGGAGGACCCCAGCCGAGTGGTCAGGGATTGTGACAGCATCTCCGTCTGCTTCAGCAAGGGTCTGTCAGCCCCTGTCGGCTCCGGACTCGTTGGTTCTTATCATTTTATTGAACAGTAAGTTTATATACCTACTTTTCAGTTTCGGCTGTTATCTGCGCTTATAAAAATTAATATTGATAAATATTGGGTAAATGTCAATGGGAAAACCAGAATGGCACCTACCTACCAACATTTTATGTTTGACCCGAGGATAGCTAAGGGAAAGGAAAAGTAAATTCCCAAGTACTGTACTACCTAAAAGGTATTGGTTGGTTAGGTATTGTAGTTACTACCTAAAAGTACGATTTACCTATGAATCCTATAAAAATTACAAACACAAACAAACATGATAATGTCATAAAAAGCGACAAATCTAGGTAAATAAAAGTTATTTGCTAATGTATAAATAAATTATCTCGCCTCTATCTACTAATTTATTCTATCCGTGTTATCGACCCGAGATTAGGAAGTGTCAGATATCATCAGCCAGCCCAATACTGACCAACACTTCTTCTTACACTGCCAAGAATATCTTTTATTGTTCCTTGATAATGTATCTACAAAATTCTCTTCTTCAGAGCGCGTCGCATGCGCAAGTTGCTTGGCGGCGGCATGCGGCAGGCGGGCGTGCTAGCAGCCGCCGCCATTGTAGCGTTGGACGAGGTCGTGCCGCTGCTCAAGCTCGACCATAAGCGCGCGAATATCATGGCTAAAGGTACTTGTTGATATTTTTCTACTAGGTACTAGTTTACCTTAATGGATGTTATTATCCTTAAATTTCTAAAAAGCCGGCAACGCACTTGTAACGCCTCTGGTGTTTCAAGTGTCCATGGGTGGCGCCGATTGCTTACCATCAGGTGATACCGTGATACGTCTGCTCGTTGACCAGCGTGTTTCATAAAGAAAACATGCCAGGTGTGTTAAATGATCAAAGTCCTTAATAGGTTCCAAAACCAATTTCATTTTACTTGTAGTTACAAGTATATATTGTTGGCGTATAATCATCATCAAAACAGCTGAAAAAGTTCAATTTGAATCCCAAGTTTAAAATATAATTTTAAAATTCCAGTGATTGAGGGTATGTTCCTGAAGTCTTTCACAGTGGACGTAGAGGGCCAGCACAGCAATATAATCCTTGTAAGGATCCCGGAGACCAGCTCACTGACCGCGCAGAAAGTGGTGGCCAGGCTCGCACAGGTCTGCCTTGCGGAGACACAGGTATGTTAGACCATATTACGTGGTTTTGACTATTTGTGTGCACGGTCTTATGTACATAGGTACAATACCATTGCCTTTTTGGAATATTTCGTAGATGTACGTTTTGTCTTAAGACAATAAAACTTGTTACAATTTTACAGGGTGACTGTAAAACACCAGACGACGAGGGTGTGATTGTGAAAGCGATATACTTCAACAGTAAGACGGTGAGGTTCACCATACACCGGGAGATCACCGACGAAGCTCTCTGGCTGGCCATCATGAAGATTACTTACGTGTTCAAGGAGCTAGATGCAACAGCTTAGGAACAGTAGTTAATGATTAATCACAAGGGACGTTAGGCGAACAGTAGTTTAAAAGACTTTTTGCGCATGCTAGATGGCGCTGGCGATGTTTATTGTACTGTTGGTTCATTCATCAATTCATCCAATGGTGTTTGTTATCTTGTTATACTATAGCAGTGCCTCTGATGTTACATAAAACTTCATGTCAACTGATGACTTGGTAGGTACTACCTTGTTAGTGTTACACTTTGATATAATCAAATTACAATATACAAATTGTGCGCCAAAATATGGGTCATTCTTAATACCTAGCAATAAGGAGCAATATTTTTATTTAACAGTTGGCATAACTACTGTCGTACGTTTAATAGTTCCATGTGTATAATTTTTGGTAGAAATGTGTTCATTTTAAATGAGTCAATACGTCAATAGACGTTAATATTTTATGAATGAGCTTAATATACATATTGCCTATTTACATAGTAATTTTAAAGACATAAATCTGTATACAACAGGTGCTAAGTTATTGTATTTACTACCTTTATAAATCTATATCTACAATCGTAGAAGAATAGAGGATATTTTTATTGCCAAGGTATTTTATACCTAAATACTTAGAAAGATAAGCTCATAATGGCCTGTTTTAATAAAAGGATCAAACAGCTAAATTGTAAAGCATAGTTTAATAAATAGTTAATAAATAACAATTTATTGGTTGGTGCAGTTTTTTGTTCCATCTAGAACAAATCCAAGACGTAATTGTAGTCTAGTTTATACAGGGTGCAATTAAAATGAAATAGAAGCTCTTAGTATTGAGCCTAACTACAAAAATGTTTATGTTAATGTTTGAGCCATTCTAGAAGCTGAGTCACTTCAAAGCAGGTACTCAGTATACTACAAGTTAGTTGGATTGGATACCATTTTACTATTAGGTTCTTTGCTTCTATCTATTTATAAGTATATTGTATGTTATTTACCATTGTTATTATAACTATAAATACATTATTGTTACCTTTGACATGATGAGTTTAATAAAAATGCAGTTTTATTTATACCCAAGTACTTAGGTACAGCCTTTTATTTAGAACAGTGGTCATCAGTTGAATATTTTTCTATTTTTATACGAGATTCTGATGTCAAAAATATGAGAGATGTTAATGAGAGGAAGTGTCAGACACACTGGCTAAAATACTCTACCTCGTTTCAACTCCCGCTGCGAGCAGGGCCGCGGTAACTTCAGTCTGGTCGAGGATCGGCCCAGGCGGGCCCGTCTTTGGTAATCTCTTTGAGGTCCGCGCGGAAAGTAACGTTACACTTAATTATTAAAGATTCAAACATCGAGAAAAATACCACCACAACACAATTGGAAGAGAAGGTAAGTAGGAGTCACTAGACCCATTTTGATAACTAGGTGCATTAGTTTTCCTTGCTACTTCCAGGTTCTATGTGATTCTCTATGTTCAATATGGTGGGGCCTAAATAACGAATTCATCTCATAAAATATTTGCTATTCATCTCGTTCCAAACCCTGATGAGCTCGTCGTGGTCGTGATAACCGTGCGACGCTATCACGTTCTTGTAGGCGTCGCGGGAGAATTCTTTTTTGTAGAAATAAATGTGTGGGCAATGCTCTGGCGTGATGCCCACCTTCTTCGCCACTATGCCCAAGTAGATGTCGTCGAAACGGAAGTGTTGTACGAACAAACTGCCGATGTACATGACACGCAAAGCTTTGTTGGATAGGACGTAGGCTCCAGCCGTCACATAGTCCGGCCACCTGTCCCAGCGGTACTCCTCCAGAGACACGCGCCACTTGCTGAACCGGAACCGCTGCGGAGCCGAGTGGAACACGTACCCGGTGAACAGCAAGTCTCCCTGCAGCTCGCCAGGCGAGTCGAGCGAGCCGGCGGCGGGCGTGCGCGTCGCGTCCCGCTCGTAGAGGTAGCTCAGCAGGTTGTTGACGGAGATGTACATGTCGTCGTCCGTGAACAGGTAGTGGTCGGCGTGCGCGCAGTGCTCGTACACCCAGCGGAACGACATCATCGTCTTGATGGTGTTGTTGTAGTAGTAGTCGATGAAGTCCATCTGGATGATGTCGTGGAACTCCGCCATCTCCCTGTCTATCTGGCGCTGCACGTCCGACTTGGTCTTGCCGTCGACTCCTAAGAAGAACAGGATCTTCACGGTCCGTCCTGGCACATCCTCATTGCCGTATGTTTTTCTGATGGCGTCTCTGTGGCCAAAATGGTCCATCGCCGACTTGACCACGATCATTAGGTCTATCTTCTCGACGTTGGAACATTTCCCGGAGTTGCTCAAGAAGCTGTACGGGTAGTAGTTGATGGGAGTCACCGTGAGCTTCTGGTTTGTTAACACTTCATTCACTAGCTCTCTGACATCCACGTCGAGTGGATAGTGGAAATCGTTTTTGAAGCTCGATGCGTGTAAATAGTCACCGATTCCAAAATAATTATACAAGTACCACAGCACAAGCACACACACCATATATTTTAAATACTTCTTTTTCATTTTTACATTTTTAGACACTTTCAAATTCTATAAAGACGATTTATAGTTTCGAATTTCCAAAAAATGTTAATCGACAACGTTCGTGTGACGCGTGTTTAGTCGAAATATGTATTTTTTATGAATAACTGATAAAGATTATCAACTGCTGATAGGTATAATCTTTCTAAAGCCAAGTCAGCAAGGATAAAAAAGACGTGTGCCCTAAAAAAGTGTTGACATAATAATTTTAACATTTACCAAATATACCAAGCATTTTTACCAATAAACTATCGAATTTGCGCTGTGTCGGGGTGAAATGAACGGTGCTATACCCCAGTAAGTGAGCCTATGAGTACAAGTTACAAGTCAGTCAATTCCCCCTTTCCCAATCGTCCCAATCCCCGATTCCCCAACAACCCTTACATTCCTAACCCCCAAAAGGCCAGCAACGCACTTGTAACGCCTCTGGTGTTTCAAGTGTCCATGAGCGGCGGCGATTGCTTACCATCAGGTGATACGTCTGCTCGTTTACCGGCTTGTTCCATAAAAAAAGTCAGTGTAGCTTGAATTTTTCATTATAACAATCAGTCATGTTCAGTAGAGACAGTCTCGACATTTCTGAGTCTTGGACAGACTAGCTTCTTTCTGTCTTTTCTGGTCGAGTTGCAGAGCTTTTGCTCAGATTTTGAGATTGAGGGGAACCGATATAGGTTGTAAATTGTCTCAAAAGATTTCATTAGATAAGTCTTCTTCTGTGAATGTGGATAGGTTGGTTTTATATAAATCGACGGCTTCCTAATAAAGTAGCTATTAAGATGGGGATTAAAACTTGTGAATTCTGAACGGTCATTTAGATGGCTTGAAGCACACCGAATTGAATATCTTCTGAACGCTTCACACCAGCCTTTATTCTTCTGCGACTTCGGGTTAGGGCCAACTCACACCGAAAGAGCGGCGAAGGGCAGCGGAGCGCAGCGACCCGCTCGGTAGAGAAGGCGCGAGGATTCCCGTGACTGCTCGAGAAGTCGCTGGAATGCGCGAGAAGTCGCGGGACACCGCGCGCCATCTCGAGCCCACACGCGATGAATTCACGGGTCGTTCTATGCGCAGTTCACTTTCAATAAAACTCGAGGAAACTTGTGTTTATGCAGTGAAAATGAGTATTTTGGATTTAATTATTATTGCACATATAAATAATTATTATTGCGAGGGGCGGGATATTGCCAGCGGCCGCTCGTGACTGCTCGAGCATTCTCGGGAATTCCCGAGAATGCTCGCGCAGGCGCACGGCTCCGTTTATGGAATTCGCCGGAATTCCTGCGGCTCCGCGGGTATCCGCGCGCCTCGTTCGAGTTTCTCATGCGATAATAGTATTTATAATAATAAAAATTAAGTTAAAATTCTCATGACACTGAAACTGCGCTCCGCTTCGCTGCCCTTCGCCGCTCTTTCGGTGTGAGTTGGCCCTTAATAACCGATAAACCGATTTTTGTAATCGTATCATTTTTCATTTGATTATTATATTTGATTTGGCGTTCATGTATATCCTTAATGTTAAAACTGTTTTGGACTATGGATTATTTAATTTGTATGTAATTTTCATACAGTATTCTGGTTGTTTCCCAAATAAAACAAATATCATAAGGTTTTCACGTATAGATGAGTTTAAAATAAGTACTTACAAAAACTATAAAATAACAAGTAACTACCTATATATTGTAAAAACTGATTGTAAAAATGTATTATATTGTTGCAAATAAAACGAATAGCACTATAATTCAAGACTTTTATTTCTATAAATATACTTTTTTGGAAAATATACGGAGGGTATATACCTTACCCACTTTCACCTTCGAATTTACAAAGTCTTACGAGGTGAAAAATGTACTTTTATAAATACTGTGTACTTAGTTAATAACTGTCCTATATGTCTTTTATTAAATAGTTTACATCGTAATTTTTCATTCCCGCGCCATACTTGCTAGATAACTTGGACATGATACACCAGAATTGGCCGTGATACCTCCAGGGCCGTTGAAAAATTATAATTTGTAAATCAGATGGTTACAACAGCTGGAAATATCATTAAAAACTACCAATTCTAATGCAGGGTTATAGTCTAAGGGTTGTGTAGGACAGTTAATAACTAAGTACCGATAATTGCACACTATCACATAAGCATTATTTTCTTAAATATTACAAAAAGCGTATAAAATATATTGTACCTACTCGACTACAACGCTAGACATCTAGAAATATTCCCTACAAAACTACAACATCCAAACTATGGTATTGTATTATCTGTGGAAGCCAGCTATATTTGTATACAGTACCACTACTTACAAACATAAAGATAAAAAAAGATAATTGTGACAATTTCTGAGATTCTACTTCTTACCCCTGGCCTTTTCCTAACTATACATGTGGAGTCGGCACTGGGTCTTATCGAGATTCGGGATGAATATCTTTAAATTAACTTGGAGATCCAACCCCCAAAAATATTTACGATTGTGGTCAGCATCACCTAGCTTCAATTCAATTGAGCATTTCTGATACAAATTTTAAGAATAAAATAAATAAAAACAACCTTCAGAAGATCATACTTATCCTCCAAAATGGAGAAAAGTAACCCTATAACAGACTGGATCACAACGCAGGAATTTGAGTACTTTGTAGTTTTCTATTCACTTGCTATTCATCTCATGCCAGACCCTGATGAGTTCCTCGTGGTCCTGGTAACCGTGCGACGCTATCAAGTCTTCGTAGTCGTCGCGGGAGAACGGTTTCTTGTGGAAATAGAACAGTGGGCAATGCTCTGGTGTGATGCCTACCTTCTTCGCCACTATGCCCAGGTAGATATCGTCAAAACGGAAGTGTTTTACGAACATACTGCCGATATACATGACACGCATGGCCTTGTTAGATACGACATATGCGGCTGCCGTCACGTAGTCCGGCCACCGGTCCCAGCGGTACTCCTCCAGCGACACGCGCCACTTGCTGAACCGGAACCGCTGCGGAGCCGAGTGGAACACGTACCCGGTGAACAGCAAGTCTCCCTGCAGCTCGCCAGGCGAGTCGAGCGAGCCGGCGGCGGGCGTGCGCGTCGCGTCCCGCTCGTAGAGGTAGCTCAGCAGGTTGTTGACGGAGATGTACATGTCGTCGTCCGTGAACAGGTAGTGGTCGGCGTGCGCGCAGTGCTCGTACACCCAGCGGAACGACATCATCGTCTTGATGGTGTTGTTGTAGTAGTAGTCGATGAAGTCCATCTGGATGATGTCGTGGAACTCCGCCATCTCCCTGTCTATCTGGCGCTGCACGTCCGACTTGGTCTTTCCGTCGACTCCTAAGAAGAACAGGATCTTCACGGTACGCCCTGGCACATCCTCATTGCCGTATGTTTTTCTGATGGCGTCTCTGTGGCCAAAATGGTCCATCGCCGACTTGACCACGATCATTAGGTCTATCTTCTCGACGTTGGAACATTTCCCGGAGTTGCTCAGGAAGCTGTACGGGTAGTAGTTGATAGGAGTCACCGTGAGCTTCTGGTTTGTTAACACTTCATTCACTAGCTCTCTGACATCCACGTCGAGTGGATAGTGGAAATCGTTTTTGAAGCTCGATGCGTGTAAATAGTCACCGATTCCGAAATAATCGTACGTACACCACAGCACAATCGCACACACTATACATTTAAAGTACTTTCTTTTCTTTTTGAGATATTTTGATAACTGTCTGAGATGCATTGTAAGAGATTCCGTTTCTATTGAGATTATTTGAGATTCAAGTCGGGAGCCACCTGAAACTAAAGATTTTATTATAGGCACACTACGTCTTAGCGGTTATAACTATTACGAAGCAAATCTCTTGCATACTAAACTTAATTAACTGTGTCGTTAATTAACTTCGTTATCAGAGAGGTTGTGTTTAGCACACGTTTATTTCTTATTATCTCAGAGGTATATGGTGTGATAAGAGAAACGCGGCAGATGGAGGTAATGAAAAACGAACCTTTTTGCTTGACAATAAAAGTGTGTATCTACTGGAAACATCTTGTGTTGTTTTATTCGTCAACAAAGTATGTATCTAGGTTTTTGATTTGTAGTTTTGTTACAAGAAATGCAGTGGATGGTGTTTGTTTCTAACAGATAGCTACTGCTAGCTACCTGTCAACCGTTATATTTATGTTTTTCATCATGCTATACTGCATCAATCAAATTAAAAAATTTAACCATAAAAGCAATAAGCGCGAGTCAAAACTGTAGAATTTTTTGAACTGTGCTCTAGTGATATCATAATTAGATTAAATAATATTATGTATACATATGATGATAATTAATATGGATAAATTGAGTTGTCGTGGTAGCATATACATATAGGTATAATCTTTATTTCTAAACCAAATAAATGATTGGCTAATCTATTTTACTACTGAAATGATATTAAGCTGTTTTCTAATACTTTTATGTTCATAAATACCTAATACAGAGATTCGGCACAAAATAAAATAAGCCCATAAATTAATGGAATTTATTTAAAATATAAATGCTTACTTAATCAATACTAAGTGTAAATAATACAATTTGTGGCATGGCTAGATTTAAAATATGTTTTAACCATATAGTTCCCGATCTCGCGGGATCTCTTCAAAAATGAGATGTGGAAGATATTCCAGGGAACTCTTCAAAAATCAACATAATGAGCTCTGCGTTTGAATTTAATAGATGTATCACTCACTTAGGGCATTGAAAAAATAGTTTAAAAACGGACTTAAACTAACTTAAAACTAAAGAAAGCTACGAATTACGAATTTATAACAATTAAAAAAGAAACTATATTACAACCTATCCTCTATGCTATAATAACCAAGCTTAAACTAAATAATTTAAAAGAAACGACTTAAATCTAATCTAATTAAAAAAAAAATTAGACTTACAATTTTATTAAAAAAACTAACTACATAACTACTAATAATCGATATCAAACTAAGACCTACGTTAAATAGTTTAACCAAAAAACCAGGAAAACCCAACAATTTAAACTTATTAATTGACAAATACAACGAAACCAATTTAGAATATACGAAACAGCAGGACCACTACAGACAAATAATCATACGACTGATAATACACTTTTTCTACGATAGTACCGAAGCGCTCGGCCGATACCCAACCAAATGAATGTAACGAAACCATAGCGCGATCTATTTCGATCCCAACGCCATATCGAGGATAAAGACAACTTGGATTATTTATTTATACTCCGTTCGGGCATTTTCTTTGTACTAAAAGTTTAATTATATTGATATTATTTTTTTCATACCTTTTTACTATTTATTTACTTTTTTCGATGAATTAAAAACAATAACATGAACCGAAGTCGTGTAACGATCGACATAGAATTATCTATGCCGTTAGAGCATTTTCTTTGTACTAAATGTTTTATTATATTGATATGCATTTTTTTCATACCTTTTTACTATTTATTTACTTTTTTTCGATAAATTAAAACAATAACATGAACCGAAGTCGTGATAACGATCGACATAGAATTATTTATAAATAATTTATTTCTTGAATTTTTATTTTTTGATTTTTGAAATAAAAATATATCTATGTCCTTTCTAAGGTTCTAAACTATATCTGTACCAAATTTCAACCAAATCCGTCAAATAGTTGCGGAGATTAATGGTATAAGCATAGAATGTTCGACGTGATTCTTTAATTTGACATAACTTTTTTATTTATGAACCGATTGACATGAAACAAACACTAAATGTAAATTTAAGCATCCCACAATATATTCGTGAAAACCGCATCCAACTCGGATCAGCCGTTTCTGAGATTAGCGCGCACAGACGAACAGACAAACAGACAAACAGACAAACAGACAAACAGACAAACAGACAATCAGACAAAAAAAAAGTTAATTACATTTTTGGGTTCGACATCGACATAACAATAACCCCTGCTTCCGTTTTTTTTTTTTTATTTTCAATGTACAGACAGCACTTTTCTACGATTTTATTATATGTATAGATATAAATGCTTACTTAATCAATACTAAGTGTAAATAATACAATTTGTGGCATGGCTAGATTTAAAATATGTAATACATATATGTAACTATAACATTGCTTTATATTGTATGTTCTTTTGACGAGAACCATCGCGACGGCTGCGTGGCGACATCGACTCATCTAAAACATAATAATGATTTTATTTTACTTTTTAAAGGCTATATTTACTTAATCATAAAGAGAAGAAATTTTCTCTTAATTTATTTTTCTTATATAAATTTCATCATTGTCAAAACATAAAATATAAAGCATCTTATAAATGAAAAATGTATCCATGCTTTTTAAAATAATATTTTTACTAAATAAAAAAAAAAACAGTGAAGTGTATGTAGCCCTCATGCCGCGTTACTGCAGTAATGTGCACTTTTGCCTACCCCTTCAGGGATAAAAGGCGTGATGTTGCGATGTATGCCCTGAATTGTTTTTCATTAAGATCTAACCACTATAAAATAAATTGTAAAATACATGTAAATAATAAGTAAAAGAAAATTATTTGAATAGATCCTCACCATTCACAGAGAAGTGTCGACAGTAGAGCTGATGGACACAGGGGGCAGGTAGTGGCTTCTGATCTGAGTGTGCAAGCGAGCCACCTCACCATCTAGAGCCTCCATCTCGCGAACCAGCTGTGTGAACTGCACTATACCTGCAGATACCAGATAGATACTAGATTCTTGTTTTATATCCATGGTGGAAATGGTAGGAAGATTCTTAGTATTATTCATTTAATGATTTAATGCCATGCATGGGATAACTAGCAAAAACTAAGGGCCTGTTTCACAAAGTCTGGATAGTCACTATGTATCAGATACTTTGTTACATAAGTTTATCGAGTTTATATTATGAAGGCGGTGAAACAGGCGTTAAATTTGTCAATCTTTTACATAATAATAGGTTTAGGTTTAAAAATAATTTTAGTAAAAGGTAATAATATAAATATTATTTTGTTTCATAATCACCTTCTCTAGAGTTAGGAAAGCCATGACGTTTAATAGTTTCCATTTCAATCTGAACGACCATGGGGAACACAATCTGCATCATTTTCAGCATCTCATTGCCAGCGGCTTCTTTAGCTTCATCCAACTTGGAGGCATAGTCGGGAGACTCCAGGGCATCAATGACTTCAGTCAGGATCAACCTAACCTGGTCCACCGTGACATTCTGAGGCGATGCCATCCTGTTCTATGGACCATTTAGAAACTGTGAAAGATAGGGAAATAATTCAATTTTAGTTTGGGGGATTAAACATTTTGTGTCAGTCGGCCGAATTAGGGGCGGAATTTACGTTGCAAAAATGAACCATTTTCTTTACAGTTCAAAATAAGTAGGTAATAAAAACATCCTGATAAAGAATAAAGAAGTTATTTTACTAATGCCATTAAGTTACGCTGCATACCAAACGAAACATGTTTATCAGTTAATAGTACGAATAAAAAACATAACTATCAATAACACATACAAATAAGGTGAACTAAAAAAGAAAGAAGGATGTCAAAGAGATCCTTTGAATTTACACCTCAACTTTATATTGGGCAAAACGGATCATGAGTCATTTATGCCAAGTAGGGTAGCGTTTTATTTTTAGAACAGGCCATGGAGTCAGAATGCCTACATACATAGATTTACATAAAAAAAGTCTCACCCTAATCAAAGCAATGCGACGAACCGTACACGAGCTAAAAGGTGTTACACTTTCTATCAAAATTACGATTCGTGAGAACACTATCTTCATTTAAGTTCGATGATTATTAAAAGATTTTCCTTTTGCCTTATAAGAATCTTTGTTAAATCCTTTAAGTTAAACTTTAGCAAACAAATCCGCCCGACTCAAACCGTCTGCTTGGTTGTCGATTTTGACAGATTGCACATTGATATTTTGACATTGACTTTCATCTCGTTTGACGACTAAAGACAAGACAGAGACTTTACGGTATTTCAAGAAGAACAAGCCGAGTTTATGATATTCGAATTCAAAATAACACAAAATGTGAGAAGTTATTTATTAGGTTTTGCAAAGGGGTTTAAACTTTCAAAGCTTATAGTAATTTTTAGTCACCAAGAAAATCATTTACGCCATCTTCGATTGCAAATTGCACATCTTCTAACTTTCAAATGACATGATGGCTGACAGCTGATAGGTCGGTAATTTGACGTTTAGTTAATTCAGTTTTCATTTTCATGTAAAACATCAAACTATATTATGAATTCTCATTATTTAATTAATAATTTTAACTAGGTACAATATTTTTATAATGAATTACTGCAATAATTGATATTGAACGTTACACCTTAACCTTATTTTAATTTTTTGGTATTGTGTTATGAATTTGTGATTGTGAGCAGTTGACTGTTTATCTTTTTGATTAATTTGTTATTGTTAAGAAACGCCCGGATGTGGTTGTGTACCGACAGTAATTTTACCATTTATTAGAGGTAGGTATGTAATTTTAAATTTACTTATTCATTTCTATTTTCTAAGTAACTAATGAAGGCAGCAAGTCTTCTCTTTATTGTATGAGTCATGTAGTTTATCTGAAGCAAATCCTAGTTTTGCCTTTTAATGTCATAAATATATATTAAAAAAAAATTAAAGAAAGTTAAAACTTGAAACTTAACTTTGCAACAAACTTTTTTGATATTCTTTACTCTTAACTAAAGGTCTGGTTTCACTATTACTGGTTAAGCTACTCCCTAAAACGACCCACTGACCACTAATAGTTTCTGTTAACTAACATATTTTATATGAAAAGCCAGTATACCACACAAATCTTTTCGAGAACCATAAAAGCATTAAAGCATCAAGCATTAGTTTTTGTCGAATAAAAAAAAATAAAAAATAATGTGGTGTGACTGGGCCTTAACCTAATATAAGACTACAATATATAAGACTATACGACTATATATTAATTTAAGAAGTATATAAGCCACAATAGAAGACACATTATGTCTCACATGGATCTGTGTTCTGGCATACCAAGGGTTAAGCTTCTAATTCTTTAAAATGCAACACAAAGAAAATGTTTAACTAGAACACTAAACTGTTAGTTTTTTACCCTTGTCTCTATATACGTCAAAGATCTTATCATGACTTTGTTATCTCAATCTGTTGTTATCAAATAATCTATTGATCAGGTTGTATGTATGACTTTGTTTGCATTTCCATTGTATCAAAGTTGTGCACTAACATTACTGTGTTCTTTCTTAACCCGATTATTTATTTGGTTAAACAGAATTATAAAATTCACATCATTTTAATTTTACCTGTCTGTAGGAAGGGCATTGTTTTTGAAAAGGTTGGTATAGAATTTCCCCTGTAGCAAATATTGTTTGGTTTTGCATGTGTAAGGAGCATATTTCTGCCTTTAAAAATAAAACTCTTGGTTTCAAAAATCCATTATTGTTTCAATATAACTAATATGTATCTTTGTGAGAGATTTTTTCCTCAAGCTATTATTATGCACAATAGTCAATACTACTTCTGGCCGCTAGTGTTGTGGGTCTACTCACTTACCAACAGGAGTGTTTTTGTCACCTTTTTTATGGGATGAAATAAAGTTTTCTAAGTTTAAGTTTCTTCAACTTTTGTTATTTCAATAAGAAATCTATTTCATTTGGTTGACTTGCCAGTTAAAGTTGAAATTAATATAAGCAAGGGAGTTTCAAGTTTGTTTCTTGGACACAAAGTATTATTTCGAAACGAGCTACCAGATCACCTGATGGTACACAATCGGCACTGCCTGGATGGCGGTTTTCTGTGACATTGTGGTATCACTCTAGTCAAGCCATTCCATTTCACCCATTCGCATAGCTCTCCCACACTTGACTTGAAACCTTGATGTTTGAACATAATATATTTAGATTATGTATATAGATATATTTTATATATTATTATATATTTAGATATTTCTTGTATAATTTTCAGATATTGAAACATGGAGGATGAAATAGAAGAAGTAGAGGCTCGCCCTCCGAGTGCGCGACGTAACTTGACGCTAAGGAACAATGCGGCTCGGCAGGTCGCCGTCAACTTCATGCCGTCACGACAGCTGCCCTACAGTAAGTTCACGATGCAAAATCAACGTTTAAGTCATGTACTGTCAAAAGATGGCGCTATTGTTTAGAATATTACTAATTGAATTTTTTTTTAAACTGACATGGTCACTAGTAGTTTCATTAGAACTTAAAACGGGATATTTACCATGTTTATTAGTTTTTGTGAAAAACTAAATATTAATGTTATCATTATGATCAAACAAGAGGTGAAATGATTTCTACGATAAATAAACTTTAAAATAATATTTAACTTGATTTTATTGTAACTTTCGTGAGACATACTAAATTAATTATTATGTTATCGGCTTACTCACGTACCGTTTTGACGAGGAACTCGACTAGTTTCAAGCCATGCTAGAGGCTCATATTCATGAGCAGCATTTCGCGACACACGACGCGGCGATTGTCACGCTGCTACTGTGAATACCGATGAATATGATGAAACTAGTCGAGTTCCTCGTCAAAACAGTACGTGAGTAAGCCGATAACATAATAATTAATATTTAACTTAACAGGTCTGTAGAATAAGTTACCGACTAAAATTTAAAGGTGCCTGCAGCTCGATGGGCGTTCACTCAATTATCATTTAATAAGGGTTTATTAACTCCGTTATGTGTTACAGACGATGATAATTGTTAACGACCGCTAATTATCATAAACGTCGGTTTCCACTGCAGTGTAAGTCACGACGTGCAACGTTACATCTATCTACCATTATCCACTTTGACTTTACCCCTTACTCCGTTAAAGGTCTGCGCCAACTGGCGACTGAATGACAATCGCAATCCTGACTGACAATGACCAGTCATTTAGTTATTGCCATAAAATACGAAAGAAAAAATGTTTACAATATTTCTTTTATGAAAAAAGATTGATTTCGAAATCGCATAGCCTATTAACTTTATAACCTTATAACTAGCAATAATAAAAATTTAAAAAACCCCCGACATAAAAATTAATTTCCCTTTAAAAAGTAAAAAATAATAAAAGAAACTTAATCTTAAAGTACCTAAGAATATACTAATAATTCTAAAAAAAAATACGTCGCGTTGTGGACCGCTCCTATTATTTCTTACTTTTTTACGGCGCGGGGGCGGCGGTGTACAGTCCGTATGAATGCGGTCCCCCAACGAGACGTATTTTTTTTTTAGAATTATTAGTACATTCTTAGGTACTTTAAGATTAAGTTTCTTTTATTATTTTTTACTTTTTAAAGGGAAATTAATTTTTATGTCGGGGGTTTTTTAAATTTTTAATTTATTTTTTTATTTTATACTTTTTATAGGTAGGTTAGGTTAAGTTAGGCTTAGTATATTACATATACTTACTATAATTCCGATTCTTGTTAAGGTAAAGATTACATCTAAGGTCAAGCTCGCTCGCTTTTTTTTTGACTTATTAATTACTAGTTTTTGTTTCTATAAGTAGGCTAAAGATTACATTGGCGCAAGATTTCTTGTTTATATTAAAACGATAAATTAAAAATTTTATATTTTTGTTATTAAATTTTTAATTTTATTTTTATTTTTTTTAATTTTTTAATTTTATTTTTTATTTTTGTTAATACGAAACCATAATCTTTCAATATCTTCTTTCAGTGCGGTTTAATTTGAGACCCCATCCCAGTATATTTGCAGACTTTCGGCTAATCTCCCCACTTTCACCGCCCATAACTTTAAAACGGCTTAACCGATTTTCATCAAACATATCTAAGAACACTCGCACATAAGTCCCCTTTCATATGAAAAAAACTAAATTGAAATCACTGCATCCGTTCGGGAGTTATGATGCCACAGACAGACAGACAGACAGACAGACAGACAGACAGACAGACAGACAGACAGACAGACAGACACGTCAAACTTATAACACCCCTCTTTTTGCGTCGGGGGTTAAAAAGAAGAATTGAAGGTGTCTCGATTTTCGTTTGTGTTCCTGTGCTTGTCCAGTTAATCCACGCGAAAGTAAATGCCATGACTAATTACGTAGATAACTCACGCTGATGAAATATGAGTGGGTGTGCACACATAATTACATGATTATACCAATTTCCAGGAAAACGCGACAGTATCTAAAATTCTACATTTATTTTTATATCGTCATATTAATGTTCCTTGATCTGTTACGCTCTAGTTTACAGACACCTTTACATTCGAGATTCGATCATTAGCTCTGTTTCATACAGTGCAGTCGGTACTAACTATATGACAGCAGAGAATAGTATTTTAGTTTAGAACTGTTTTTATAACTGTGTGGAGTTGTCAGTGTCGTGTGTTTTAAAAATAGTGTAAATAGCTGTGTAATAGTGTGTAATGTGTTGTGAATTTGATCATGTCGCTTTTGGGTGACGATATCGAAGTTTTTGAGATGGATCCTCTTAATAGAGGTAGTTAGGGTGTTTTGTCACTGCTTTTTAGACTTAACTGAGATATTTAGTTTGAGATTTTTTTATATTGTTGTGTGTACTGTGTACGTTAAAAAATATAAATAGGTATGATGAGGTTTTTCTATTACTGAGGTTTTTCGGTTTTTCGAACATTTCTCGGTAGTAGCACGTAGTCTGGAATTGTGCCCAGTGTATGGCAATAGGCTCACCCCCTATTACATGGGACTTATAAAACAAATGGTGAAAAGTGGGTGTACATTGTGTAGCGGCATTACGTGCCGTAATGTGCACCTCTGCCTATTCCTTCGGGAATAAAAGGCGTGACGTTATTTATTTTCATTTGGAACAAAAATTTCCCAGAAATGGTGAAGTGTTAGATAAACTATTGTTGTTACAAAGAACTCAGGTATGTCCTGAAACTATTTGGTAGTCTGTTCTAGTCGATACATGGTGTATCTCTGTACCTAATTACCTATGTATGTACCGCTGATGCGTTTGTTTACATACTCCTTCTAGTTATTTTCGAGCATTGATTGACGTTTTTCAAATAAATAATGATTTACCTCCTAGGTTTACCAATGTAAAAATCGTAAGATTTTAATCAACATCTAGATTTCTCGGTACTAGCATAGACATGCTACTTACCAGATGGCAAGAAGCAAGTCACACCTTACTTTGCCCGCCTCTTCAGGGAATTAAACGCGTGATGTTATTGTTTTTAATACGTAGAAGCGTGCTCTCAATCAAGGATAATAAACTTAGTGCCTAGTAGTTTAAGTAGGAAAAAGTATTTATGTAATGTTGCGGGATACCTATAGCTCATTTATTATAGATATTTTTGTCTATCCCTATTATTGGCAATACATTTAGCTAAGCATAACATATTATAGTAAACATATTATTGCCTCGTTGTATTACTGTCGAGCGGTCACAGGTACGATTACCGAGCTCGGTTTAACGTTCGAATCTCGGGACAGGCAAAGTATTATTGGTAATTATTGTAATAGTATAGAGGTTGAAAATATGCTAAGTATGTGTGTATAGGTGCATTATACACACTACTAGGTATATATCTATTACAAGGCAGATCGTTCTGTTTGACGTTGTCTATCTAATTGCTAGCGATAACTCCTAACCATTTGTTTCGAAGGACGAAACATGGTCTATTAACTTCTATCATAAAGTACAATGTGACGTTGTACTTTATCTAAGAACCTCAGTTATGTACCTTATAGTTTTCTACATAGGGCTTAGTTTAGAGTAATTTATTTTGATTTACACTATTTATAAATATTTATACAACTTTGCCTACCTTTTCCTTATTGCATTCAAGTACAAGTTATTAAAATATAAGACCATTATAGTTAGTAGAGTAGAAGGTTCTGGATTCGAAAGATTTTTTATTAATTAACCTTATAATATTCTTTCACAGACACATTAAGACTCCGGCGTAATAATTCCGAGCACAATGCGTTACTGGAAGAGAATGACTCTGCGGAGACAGACGCTCCTGATGCAGTTGACAAGCAGGCTGACATCATCGTCCGGGAGATGGAACAGCATAAACGGCTCATGGAGGATGACCCTGGAGCTGAGGAGTTGAGGAGGTGAGAGATTGTATTACGTGAAATAGTTTATTTTTCAAGACTGCCTCGTTGTCTGAGTGGTTGTAAGCTGACTGCCGGGCAAGGGGTCTCGGGTTCGATTTCTGGGTCGGACGAAGTATCTCTGGGCTTTTTTTGGTTTTTCGAAAATTTCTCAGCAGCACGGAGTCTGGAAATGTGCCTGGTATATGGCATTAGGCCCACCAATAGGCTCACAACCTATTACATGGGCATAATGTGCACTTCTGCCTAACTCTTCGGGGATTAAAGGCGCGACGTTAAAAAAGAAATATCTAAACTTTTGAAACTTTTCAAGGTTAAACACTATCTAATATAGAAAATTACCTTAATCCACGTTGGACATTAACTGTATTTTTTTTTATTTTTAAATACATATATTTCGTTCAGCGTTTGTTCGATTTCAAGCTGTTTTAAGTCAAATCTGCTCTTTTCCTTCATACATTTGATTAACTTTCCAGAGAGGCCCTAAGAGATCTCCCTCAGGGGCTGACGATGAAGAGGAACGTGCGTGCCAAGCTGTCTGCCTCAGTCAGCCTCCGGTCCAAGCGGCGACCCATCTCCATGTGGAAGCGGATGAAGTATCGAATTAGTTTTACATGGAAAAGGGTCAGTTTCACTAAATACAATTACATTTAAAAGGACTGCGGAACATATAGCGCATACAATTTTACACAATGGTATATAAGCCTATAGTCGTGTTCATAGTAATGATGAGCGACTGACTGCTTTGCTCTATGTCACAAGTGCGATTTCTGCACGCAACAACTATGTGTGATCCATAAGATTGAATGCGAAGAGCTGAAGGAATATCGATCGCAGTGGCGTGTTATTAGAGATGCCTTTTTTATGGTAAAGCCGATAAACTAGTCGACAGATGGTAAGCAATCGCCGCGGTCTATGAACACCCGAGGGATTGCGAAGATTGAGCAGGGGGGTAATTAGGCCTCCGGTAACCTCAGTCTCATAAAGAAACACAACGCAAGAGTTGTTTCACGTCGGTTTTTTTGTGAGGCGGTGGTATCACTCCGGCCGAGCCGGCCCATTCGTGCCGAAGCATGGCTATCCCACACTTAAACTCAGCCTATGTACAGCAGTTGCCGTACACAGATTGACGATAACGGTAATGTTACATAGGTATAGGCTAATGATAAAAATGATATGACGATGATGACTAATGATCATGTTCCATTTCCAGATCCGCGACCGCTGTCGTGATGTAGTATTCTCCTTCGAGTTCTGGTACGAGCCTATCCGTCAGATCGAAGGTCACTTCGGTTCAGCAGTGGGATCCTACTTCTACTTCCTGCGCTGGCTGTTCGTGCTGAACCTGTTCCTCTCCATCCTCATCACCACCTTCGTCATCATCCCCCAAGCTCTCCATGATGTGGAGACTTCCAATAGTGCTAAGTTATCGTTCTTGGATTTCATTACTGGAATGGTAAGTTTGAGTTGAAGTTATATGGAGTTAAAAGAGTTTAATTACGGTATCGACGAGCACGTATAGGATGTTATAAAAATATTGATGAATTTACATGTATGAAGCGTAAAAACCCTTTGAATTAAAGAATTGTTCTATCATCTCTGAAGCAAACACTGATTACTCCAGCGAAAAACGAATGTGAACTAATTTTTACTCCTCCAAAATATACATAATAATCCGCAGAGTTGCTTTTGATATTAATTATTAAAATTGTCTCAGCAGTATTTGAGTTAACACGTTTAGACACAGTCGATATTGTTTCACATGTGAATCTTGGTCGTGAATCGTGAGTCTTGGTCACAATTTTAATACATATTGTGAAGAATTAGAGAAAAATAAAGTCCATATCACATTATTTTAGTAAAATATCATTGCCTCGCTTCCAGGGCGGTCTGACGGACTCCCTCCTGTACTACGGCCACTACCACGCGGGCGACGTCCGCGCGCACTCCTCCCTCACGTACAATATGCCGTACGCTTACTTCTTCACCATGGTCTGCCTCTATCTCTTGTTCTTCGGCATACTTTGCTATAGGTGAGTGGTGTTTATTCTATAAAAATACATTTAAAAACGAAGAATGAGAGAGTAAGAGTGAGAGTGAGAAAGAGAGTGAGAGTGAGAAAGAGAAAGAGAGTGAGAAAGAGAAAGAGAGTGAGAAAGAGAAAGAGAGTGAGAATGAGAAAGAGAGTGAGAGTGAGAAAGACACTGAGAGTGAGAAAGAGAGCTAGAGTGAGAAAGAGAGTGCGAGTGAGAATGAGAAAGAGAGTGAGAAAGAGATTGAGAGTGAGAAAGAGACTGAGAGTGAGAGTGAGAAAGAGAGCTAGAGTGAGAAAGAGACTGAGAGTGAGAGTGAGAAAGAGAGCGAGAGTGAGAAAATAGTGAGAGAGAAAGGGAGATAGAGAGAGACAGAGATCATACCCGTGTGGGTATGTTGGAATGTTCATTTCACAAGATCGCAGTTATATTTCAAAACAAACATTGGTGTTTTGTTACAGGACAGCGTACTCCTACCGGGTGAATTTCATAGAGACGTCAGGCGGACTGAGCCATGTGTTCGCGAACAAAGTGTTCTGCGGCTGGGACTTCGGGGTCGTCACGCCAGAGGCTGCCAAACTTAACGCCAACAGCCTTTATAATGAGTTCAAGGTAAAACCGCCATCTTGATTAACGTCATCATTTATACCTGTACCTTATTGATGCAAAGTAGATTTCACATGTATTTTTATGCGATAGGGTGGGCGATGCGTTAGACCGCCTTCATTCGAGCCGGCCAATCAGAGCGCCGACCGCGTTCTCGTTCCTATTTCGTTAAATGTAAAACAAACTAATTCGTTAAACGTATATAAAACAAACTACTTCGTTAAACGTAAAACAAACTACTTCGTTAAACGTAAAACAAACCTTACTAAAGCATATGAAGAGTAATAAATACGTTGCCATATTTTTGGTGTATAGGGATTTTAGAAGTGGGGATTGAGGAATGGGAGAGGGGCGGATTAAGCCTCTAGTAACCTTCACAAGCACACGACGAGATGTTATATCACTTGAAGTGCGAAATGATGAAAATGAGTGGAACCCTTTGCCGGAGTCTGTGTTTCCTGATGGGTATAACCTGAGTGTCTTTCAAGACCCGAGTGAATAGGTTGCTTATAGGCATACATGCTCCACCATAGGCAGTATCATCACTTACCATCAGGCGAGATAGCGGCCAAACGTCGGTCCATATAACATAAAAAAAATGATTCGTTAATGTTGCTAAAACGTTTTGCTCTATACACCTCATTATCATTCCAGGAGTTACTAAACGAGCAGAACAGGAACAAAGCGCCGACGTGGTGGTTGGTCCGCTTGGGGCAGTACGTGTGCAACGTGTGCGTGTGGGTGTTCGCGGCGGCGCTGGTGGCGGGGCTGGCGGCCGCGCTGTGGCTGCTGCTGGCGTGGAAGCCAGGACCCGGCCTCACGTACTGGCCACTACTGGTGTCGCTGGCGCTTACAGCTGCACTAACTATTTGCCCGCTCATGTTCCACGTGCTTGTCAAGTTTGTATATTTTCTTTTTTTTATTAGTGTGATATTGGTTAAAAAACAAAAAGTTTTAAACAGTGGAGTGAAAGGAGGGTAGGAAAGCCTTTGCCCTGCAGTGGGACGATCATGGCTGAAATTGAAATTGAATAGGGTAGATGACTAATTTTTATTTTAATGTCCGTCTTGTAGATTATTTTAAAATATTAGACACGTATTTTTTATTCTCTTACGGAAACAAATACTTTCGAAGATATATCGATTTGAAATATCGCGTGACGTCACTTTAGAGTACGTTTTATACTCTATAGTGACGTAGTTAGCTCCCACTCCTAAACTTTGATTCGTGTTATCTAAGTATTGTTATCTTATATGACAAAATAAAAAAATACGTGTCTAATATTTTTTCATTACCTAACTGACGGACTAATTAGATTTTTAATTTTCATACCCCGTCATCATCCCTATTGTGATATTCATTTAATTGTTATGCCATATAATGCTCCATTTACGCTTTAAACACAAATGTGATAATGTAGGCTTAAAAGCCAACTCATAAAACGAATATTTTGTATCAAAAACATAAATACTGATTATTGCCAATATGTCAGCACAGGATCGGCAAATCGCATAAGCCAAGTGTTGCAAGCGATCATAAGCCACGGTAACCACTTACCATCAAGTGAGCCGTGTGCTTTCTTGCCCCCGTCGTGGTATAAAAAACGCAAATTATTTAATGGCAATACTTGTACACAGAATTTCTGAAGACCACTTTCTTTCTTTTACAAAGTCAAAGTCAAAATTATTTTTATCAAATAGTTTTGACCGTCAAAGCAAATATAATAATATTAATGACGTCTGTCTGTCGGTCAAACCTCTAGTGAAGCTATTTGCTCGTTCCAAAGTGTAGATTCCTATGGAGAAGAAAGAGCAAGAAACTCCATAGGTTACTCTTTTTTAATCAGATTCACAATACAATTCTTGGTTACATTGTTTCGATTGCTTTAACTATGTGAGAACAATGTAAAACTAATATTCAGTCAAAGTGATAGAAAAATAATACATTTGGTTCAATCCCGAACATTGTGTTACTCCTTGAATCACCTTACGTTCCAGGCTAGAGTTCTACAACCCCCGTACGGCGCTATACGTGACGTTGGCTCGAACCTGGCTCCTTGACATCGGCATCCTCATGGTGCTGCTAATCTACTGGTCGCAAGCACATGCGGATCAGGTAAGGAAATTAAATTTAAAAAAGAAACAAATAAAACAAGTAGTAGCAAGTAATACCTTGATTATGTTACTAAGTTTTTTGTTGTACTTCGACACCCCACACTATTTTTATTGTACATATATACTATCATTTGATTTTGAAATCGCTTCATGATGATACTGGAGGCACAATTACCCCTTCCCAATCCCTGACACCCCAACAACCCTTATATTCCTAACCCCCAAAAGCCCGGCAACCCGTCTGCTCGTTTACCGGCTAACACCATAAAAAATCTTGGCAGGCGGCCTAGAGAAGTGAGTGAAAGGACCGTCACATGTGTAGTCGGATCTTATGATAACTGAGGGTTGATAAATGTGTCACCAACATTTTCTGATTATAAAAGTAATTGTTTTGTAAATACATATTTACAAACGAATTTTATGTAAATATTAATATACTAGTATAGGTATATGATTTATTCGCTTTCATAATTTTATTTCGCTTTCCCCACGTTTTTATTCCAGTGTTGGGAAACTTCGTTCGGTCAGGAGGCGTACCGGCTGGTGTTGCTAGACTCCGTCATATCTTTGCTTGTGTTGCCACTCTTTGAGTTCACTAGAGGCTTAATTTATAAGTGAGTTTTTTGTTATTATTTATTTTGTACATAATATGTATTTAACTCAAATGAACATATTATGTTCATTTGAGTTAAATACACCTTTTGTGTTTTGATATTTTTAGTACATAATACGTTCAATGCTTTGCATTTTTTATTAAAATTATGAAGATTATTTTTACATATCCATAATTACAAGAAGAAAAAAATCGTATAAAATACAACTTCAGATGGAGCAACAAAGGCAGTCCTCCAGAGTTCAACCTGGCGTACAACTCCCTGACGCTGCTGTACAACCAGGCCGTGGTATGGATGGGTGGCATGTTCGCCCCGCCACTGGTGCTGGGCGTCACCATCAAGTTGGTGCTGCTGTTCTACGTCAAACGGGAGGTGGCTAGGAGGGCCTGTCAGCCTGCTAGGAAGGTAACTGCTCGACCAAGGAGGTGATGGCACCTTCAAGTTGCTCCTAGTCCTAGATGCAAGTCACTTATAATTGACGATCTGGATATCATTAGGAGAGGCCAATGTTCAGCAATGGACGTCTTGTAGCTGTATGTGCAGCATGAAAGTGCTCAATACTCGTAAGCAACAAAAAATACTGAAATTGTATTGTATTGTCATGCCTTTTATTTCCGAAGGGGTGGGCAGAGGTGCTCATTACGGCAGTAATGCCACTGTACAATGTACACTCACTTTTCACCATTTATGTTATAAATCCCATGAAATAGGGAGTGAGCCTATTGCCATATACTGAGCACAGTCCTATACTGAAATGTATATTAAATAACCATTAACAAATCTGCATAAATAAACATTAATTTGTGAAGAAACATGTTTGAAATAGGTTTTAAACTTAGCTTTTTGTAATTTACCTAAAATGAACTACTATCTGCTTCCAGGTTTGGCGTGCTGCACAAACACAAACGGTGCTATACATGTTTGTGACCCTGTCTCTGTTCACCACGATATTCGGGATCGCTACATTTTTCCTACGGTCAGTATTACCACCACTAACGAATTATTTTGTCGATACATGATGATGTTCTATTCTGATATTGTATAAGTAGCTAAGAGGTTTTTTTAATTGCCTTAGTAAATATGAACTAAATCTCTTTAAATTTATGCATTTTAAATGACTAAAATCAAGCAAATAGATGAATTCAACTAGTGAACATTAAATAGAGAAAAAAGCAAACAGTTATTTAAGCAAGTCGTGTTATTTAGTGGAATTGAATAAATACAGCTGTCCATTTCTTAGAAATATTCTTTGAGTGTGTAGTACAAAGCAAAGGTAACAAAAAATAACCCCTTTTGTTATATTCATCTGGTTTCTATCGTACGCGCACCCTTGGTATTATTAGAATAGGGGCATTGTATAGCAACAGTCTTCAAAGGAGGGTGTAATATTCCCCTTCGTTTAAGCTGTCAAGTGTAGTTCCAGACTTGTGCCGCTAGATGTCACTGTGCGATGACGTCACATTTGTGAATCGCGGTGTTAAGATTCTCCGGCGTTTGGTTGGGTCCCTCGGCCGCTCGACGTTCGGTAACTCTGGTTTCCCTTCAAAACGCATAAATCTTTCGCCTTTTACTAAAGATTTCCGTGGAGGGGAACACTCAAATGAGTCTATAATATTTTTTGACAACTTCGCTTCGGCGGAGTTTATAATAACTTAAAAATTATTTATTATATTTTCTTAAATAAGAATCTTCTAACAATAAAAATCAAATCAGCGAAATTGGTTTTCAGCTGTTCTCTAGATTTGCGCATCGCAACACATTCAGTGATTTATTTTTATATTATAAATAGTCATTACCGCCATACATTATACGTTTTGTATCTGTTGAGGGGGAAGGTAGAAGCTACATTTACATTTATAAAACATTATACTAAGAAAGGCGGGTTCGAAATCTTTAACACCTGCTTTTATGCTGCAATGTGACTTTACAGTTCTTTGTACTTAGACAGCATTGACATACGGTAAAGGAAAATATCGTGAGGAAACTCGTGCTTGTAATTCCTTATAATTTTGAAATTGCCTAACCGTATTGAACAAGCATAGTGATTAATGCTCAAACCCTCTCCGCGTGAGATGAGGTTTTTGTACCTATAAGTGTATGTGCCTACAAGTGCTGTTGATGTGAAACAGTTTTTATAACAATAAGTTTCTAAAGCGAATAAACGTTTTTGTCTAATGTATAGCATGGACGACTGCAGCAACAATGGTACCTCGATAACTTACATAATGCTCGATAGATGGCGTTGTGCAATTACGTCACAATCTACATCGCGGTGTTAAGATTCTCCGGCGTTAAGTTAGGTTGCGCAGACTCATTGTCATTCTTGTATTGAAAATTGTATTGTATTGGTGTTGGACACTGCAATATGGCTGAAGATCCGAAGCCTTCTACTTCTAAAAGCCCAGTGGAAGAATCACCACGAGCTCCAAATCCTCCAATGAGGCTTCCTCAGCACATCATGACCATGATTGAAAGGAAGATGGAACTTCGCAAGCAGTGGCAACAGACCCGTTGTCCAGATACAAGGAATGAGATCGACCAGCTCAATGCGAGGATCAGTTCCAAGATTGATGAGGTCAAGGATGACACTTGGTTCATGTATCAGTCGAAGCGGTGATGTGATTCGTTAGGGCTGACGACCTTAGGAAGAAAGGTTGTTGGGATATTTTTTTTTTTTTCAATACTTCGCTTCGGCGGAGTTAATGAAGCGAGTAATGATGACCTTAGGAAAACATGATTGATCTGATTGGACTGTTATTCAAATCATTACATTTTATTCTTACTTACTCTAGATCAATTTTCTTCTTGTCATCCTGTTTACAGTAATAAATTCCACATACATACTACATATAAGCAGGCCTACAATTTATGAATAATAACAAAAAAGAAATTATTGTTGATACGAACATTTATAATTTATGTGTAACATTTATGTATAAGAGTTAATTTTGATAGTAATTAATTTAATATCTGCCACGTTTATTAGTTTTTATGAGTTACCAATTTTTCTTACCTTTAATTCTAATGATTTTATCATTATAAATTAATTTATCATTATCATTTAAATGTTTCCAAATTTTTAACTGACTTGAAAAAATAAGTAGATTCTCAGAAAGTGTTTGTTTGTGATTGGCTGAACTGAGTTTGATGTAGTTTGTAGAAAAGTAATTGTTACATTTAGGAGCAGGTTTGTAGTATATCAACCGACTTAATACCAACTATAAAAAAGGAGGACAAATTCAGTATTTTCAAACATAGTTTATGTTATTCCCAGCATATTATAAAATAATAATTATTATACACAATTGCAGGACATCATCTACCTCGTGCGGTCCGTTCTCAGGCTACAGCTATGTATACGAGATACTGACAGAGGGCGCGCTGCACCTGCACGAGCGGCCCGGCCTGGCCGCCGCACTCTACTTCATGGTGCGGCCCGGAGTCATCGGGTTCCTTATGCTGTTCCTGTGGTAAGGGACTTAGATAGAATGTTATTGTTATTGAGTATGTTTGGTGTTGATCAGTGGAATAAGCTGTCTTCGGCGTTATTTCCGAATTGATTTGACCTTCAAACCATCAAGATAAGAGCGTATTATATATTGTGGGGTTTTGTATGAGTATTGTATTAACAGAACGACTAAGTAAAAAAAAAACAATAATGTCACCAAAATTTTGAACGGTCTAACTAACTATTAAATATAGCTTTAGCATTCATGAATACAATTTAATAAATTAATGTATTATTTTCTGTGACATTTATATTGACTTAATTTCGCAAGGAATGGAGAGGAGAAAATATAAAGAAATATTGGAAATGCACCAATAATGTACCAATTCCATTCGCTTCCAGTGTGTCGGTGTACTACATGCGCGCCCGTGCGCGTGCGCAGCGCAGCATGGTGCGGCTCCTGCGGCACATGCTGCTGCTGCAGGCCAAGGACAAGGACTTCCTGCTCACCGCCATCTCCAACGTCTCCAATGGGGGTAAGCACATACCTGCCATTTTTCTTTTAACTTTTTTCTAATTGGTTACCGTCGCGAGTTGCCTAATTCAGATAAATGTCAGCATTGAATGAAGCGAAAGAGATATGCCAGAATCATGTTATTTGGTGTTCTATTGTCTTTGCCTCCAAAGGGAGCCAGGCATGACGATATGTTCGTACGTATAACAACTTTAAACTCGTTCGACCGGCGTAAGCTGTTATTTGGCCTTCTGATTGGCCGGCTCGAATAAACCAACCAATCAGAGCGCCGAACGCGCTCTCGTTTCAATTACTTTAAACGTAAAGCAAACTTATACTTTTGACTCATGTATTGAAAACAGTTGTAATTTAGTACTCACTTTACGTTCACAAACTTTTGTTCGCCTTTTAGTATATTTTTTTTTTGTTTTACATTTTACGTTTTTTGAAAACATTGTAATAAATTAATGCTGTAATACGGCAAGTTTGGTCACTATTGTTATTCTCATCAGTACATAAACATAATTACGTTTTGCTGTTTAGTTATTACATAGTTTTAGTTCTGTAGATAAGTAGATTAATTAGATGTAGATGCTTTTTTTGTAGGTACTTTATTCATTCCCATCATTTTTGAAATCGATTTTTATTCTAAAATTATCAATATACTTTTTATTATGTAAGCGTCTCAGTAATCTCCCCTGTAAAATTGTAATAAAAAATGGGATAAAAATCGATTCAACTATACAATTTTTTATTTTAATGTCCGTCTTGTAGACTGCATTAAAAGATTAGACACATATTTTTTATTTTTTTACGAAAACAAATACTTTCGAAGATATATTGATTTTCGATTTTTCCAAGCATTGTTATCTTTTATGAGAGACAAAATAAAAAAATACGTGTCTAATATTTTTTCATTACCTAACTGACGGACTAGACAAGACTAGATTATTTATTTTCATACCTCATCATCATCCCTATTCTATCTACTCTATCAATTTACACTTTAATGAAACATGAATTAAAAACATTTCAGAATGGCTGTACAGTCCAAAACCAACAGACGAAGGTCCAGACAGTCACACGTGGAAATACCTCAGAGAAGTGCGAAAACCTTCCAATTCCGGGTTCCATTTCGACGCTTCTAGACTCAGTCACTCCTTGATCGAAGGCAGACCTCGGTCCTTTGCTAAAGAAAATAGGGCTTCGCACTACAATGAGAAGAAGTCAGAAGATGGTGATACGGACAGTTCGTTCAGTTGGCAAGGGTCCAATAATTACTTGAATAAGACTGATGGGGATCGGCAGTGGCCTTGATTGTGTTACTGTGAGGGGTTACCTGTCCCAGGTATTGCTATGGTGCTGTATTGTAAGGATTATGGTGTAAAGTTGTGAAAGGAGCAGGATATAATTATGGAAGTCATTTGTGAAAGGTTATGTTCAGAGGACGTCAAACAGCGTTAGGCGCTTTGATTGGTTGGTTTATTTGAGCCGACCAATCAGAGCACCGAATGCGGTCTCGTTTCGATTTCGTTAAACGTAACGTTAACGTACAAACTCGTATTCTCGTCAGGAATCGGAAGTCAGTTGTGAAACTAAATTGTATATCGAATATTTAAAATTCAGTAGTTGATTTTCTAGTATGTTTCATAAAAGTATTTGTAAGAAATATAAGGTTAACACATGACTATGAATCTAAAGTAAAACATTATTCAAATAATATTAAAAAAATAATATTTAAATGAAATAATTTACATTATCATGTAACTGTAGTACTTATCTAATGAATTTTATATGAATTAGTTAACTTTTTATTTTACAAATACAATCGAACTGATTTCAATCGAAAAATACAGTCCAGTACAAGTAAACTTAGCACAGTCTGGTTAGCATTTATCGTATCCCGGAGCTGCGGACTGCCTAGCGGGTTACCGGGGCTCCGGCTCGAAAAGCAGTAGTAGGAACGGGGTGGTTTTTAGTCATTATGAATCTGATACTCCCTCTCGCCTCACCCAAAGCTAGAGAAAGAAGTCAATGGATGAATTTCCCCCCTCAAAAAAAAAAACTTATTTAAGACATTTTCTAAACCTCTTGCGATCCGCCTCATAGAATTTCGAACCTATAAGCCAATTTTTATACAAATCTCAAATTTAAACGGTTGTGATAAAGAAAATATCTTGCAATAATAAAACTAACTACTTATAGGTGTATTAAAATTTTATGAAATATAAGTAACTCATATATCTCGTGCTCTGAAATTATATCGAATGTAATCATATTTATTACTTATGCTTCCAATGGACTAAAGCTCACAAAAATGACAAAATTTCTAATATAACAGTTAAACTCTTAAGGTCCTATCTCTGTGCCAAATTGTATCATAATCAGAATCTATGAAAAGGATCTGAATTAAGAATAACTTTCGTGCTTCCATTTTATCTATGTATCGTATGTATAAGTTGTACATAAATGTAATACAACAATTCAAACGTCAAATCTATAAATTATTATGTGCTGTTTTAGTGTCAAAATGTAGGTTTCTGTAGAAAAAATCGAATAAGAAACAGCATGGCCGTCAGGAGACCTGTCTAGAATCTTTACAATCTATAAGCGTTCCACTTGTATATTGGTTTTTGATAGTAACCAAGTGCGTTTAATACGGTCTTACGGATTACAAATCAATTAATATCTTTTAAAACTACTTTATCAGGGGCCCTCGGTAGAAGGCGCCCTAGACAGACATAAAGCAAGAATATTATAGAAGGGCCAAATTAAAAGTACTCTTTACAGCAAGCATACATGAAAAGATTGATGACTGTTGATGAAGCGAAAGAGGTATGTAAGATTCGTACGACGTGTCTCTACAACGGAATGCCAATTGCTACCATGCTTGTCTATCTTCCATGGGGATAGGCAGAGTCCTACCCCCATGGAAGTCAGGCGTGAGGTTATGTATGTATACTTTAGCAGTTGGACTTAGTAATCAGGGATCCGTGGCATTATGCCTGTCTTGCCACTCTGGTATAACTCTAATGAAAGAACATGATAATATGAGAATAGCTTATAAAAAATAGGAAAAATGTACTCCAATCTTTTATATGTAGTAAAGATTTTTTTTTTCAAGTTCCTATACAAACCCAAACCAGAGATTGTAAGGTATTATTTTATTATTTTTATTTGTAAGTAAATAAATGTTTCTTAGACTTTCTATTTTATGTAGTATTTAATTGTTTATATATTAGTTGTGTATGAAATATCTTAATGCTATGCTCAAAGCTGGTGCAATTTGATCTTTATATTATTATTTTTTTAAACTTTGCCCCACACTAGGTTTTTCTCCTGTGTTGTGGGTGTGGATAAAGATTTTAACCTATACTAACTTACTAATATTTAATTTTACGCGCTAATCTCTGGAACTATTGGTCCATTTTTATGTTAGGCAGTGCATTTATAGAGGAGGACATACATATAGACAAAGTAATGGTTTATAATCTTTAGACTTAAGTCTGTAATGTAGCATTTATAAATACTGACTTATATAATGTACATAATATAAATAATAAAGAGATTGATCGAAAAAGAAGAGATTTAAAGTATTATTTTATTATGAACTTGTATTATACCTGAATTTGCTCTCATTCTCTCAAACACGAGTGTTGTCAAACCATGTCAATTTATAATGTAGTTTCTAAGACATTTTTATAAAGCATTTATGTTTTATTTTATTATATTTGTACGATAATCTATGTATGTGATGAATGAAATAAACTACATTATTATATACAACTGTTTATTTATTTTTTCGAATCAAATATCCTTGTTTTATTTTATATTTCTTTGTTTTTATGGAGAGTTTTGTTCAGTGGAACGTCTTCAATTACGTCCGAAACGTTTTTAATAGTAGCAGTAGCAGTATTTGCACTCATTGTACCTTAGAACAATGCGGAATTTATTTGAATGGTAAATTGATGGATGCTACTTTGGAGCCTGTTAAATATCTCCTATGGATTATTTAAAAACGTATTTTATAGAAAATCCTGGGTATAGCACTTGCCAGTAAGGCAGGTATTCATCACCTCGTTGCATTGTAACACTAAAGCATTGTGATGTTTTACTTTAATTTCAAGGACTAATAAATATAATAAAAAATACCATGTTTCCATCAAACCAACTTGAAACAACGCGTGTGTTTTAACCAACTCCTAAATTTTACGGAACCCCTTCGCTAACATAGGTGACATTTAACGGTACAAGTAAGGAGTTAGTTTAAGTGTCACGTGTTGATAAGTCGTTTTTAGTTAGGGGATGGTTTAGGGGTGGTTGGTGTAAACAGCAATAAGAGTAATTTCAAACGATTGCTATCTTCGCGCCATGCCGGCTATTGGTACAAAAAGTTTCCATTACCACACACTAGATGTCACTGTGCCGATGACGCGCATTTCTGAATCGCGGTGTTAAGATTCTCCGTGAACGAATGACCCTCGCCGGCTACGCCAGTACCGGCATCGCTTCTCGGCCTTTTGGCTAAGATCAAAGTGTAGTATCTGTTCTTTTCAGCTTAATATCTGAAAGTTCCCTCACTGAGGGACCAGTATATTAAACTGATTTTTGTAAACTGACGGGATGTTCGGGGCTCGCTCTACTCCCGTCACGGGTCGGCCCGGCATTGCAGTGCCGCCGGGATCGGCCCACAGAATTACTTGAAAATTACTTATGAGTGTCATGGTCTGCCTTAGCGGGCCATGTTAAACGTGTGACCCTTCCATTTAGTGTTGGAATTACTCCATTTTATGTTACATAGGTTATTTTTGTATTCTTTCTTATCTTCTGTAAATACTAATATTTATTTATCTATTGATTGATGATTACATGCAAATAAATAAAATTCACGCCATTATTATATGGGAGAATAGGCAGAAATTACAGAACCACAAGTTTAGCGCATAATTATATGTCATTTATGTTAGGGCCACGGAAGTTTCGAACCTAAATGGCAATATTATTTAAGAAAATAAAAATAAATAATGCTGGCTGAAATAAATATAATATTATGTTAATTTATTTAAATGTAACATAAGTAACTAATAATTACATACAAATAAAATATCAAAACATAAAAAAATACCACATGAAATGGCAATGCTTAAACTTTGGCCAAGGTTATTCTACAGCTACACGACTTGGGTAGGCGTTCAAAAGGGATGCTGGCTGAATACAAAATCATGGCAATCACTTGTGTCAAAATTATTAAGATATCGTTACCATGGCAACGCGTCCATGGAAACGTTATTCATAAAGACAATAAACTAAAATTTTACTTATTATTTTATTTTTAGTTAAATATAGTATTTATAGTGTTATAAAGAAAAGTGTTTATAGTATAGTGTTTTAGTTTAGTTTAAAGGTAAATTCTATATACAAAAAATATGTTAAATATACAGTAGTTTAGCTTCTTTTATAAACAACTTAGATAAATCTTGCGCGAAAAATATTCGACAGGAATAATAGTACAAGAACTTGAACATCTCATGTATTATTTATTACCCGACTACTACGTATCAGATAGAAGGGTTATGATTTTATTTTACCGGTGTAATGGCGTGGTATGATGATATTGGAAATGCGTTTATGTTTAGTACGGAATACAGATCATCATGTGCACGCCATGGCTACTTTTTAATGAATTTTATGTCGGTTGGATAGCTATAGAAATTAATATCACACCACTATTTAAATATGATAAAAATATGACTTAAAATTATTATACAAAACAACACTAAGGCATCGACATTATTCATTACTTACTCATACTTTATATATTTTGTAGTTTATAATGGCGAGTGGCGAGAGTAGTCGTAAGAAAAAGCGGCGTGAGCCCCAACCCGAAGGCAAGCCGTGTCCGTCCCGGTTCGTGCCGCCGGACGTCGGCGGCCGGACCCTGCCGTGGGTGCCGCGAGCCGGCTACGACCACGAGGTGGGAGAGGATAGTCACCTCGTTAAAGCTGTTATGAATATGTACCCTGAAGGTTAGTCGATATTGTGTTTTATTTGGAGTAATATAAAGTTGATATTAATATCTACATATATATGATAAGATTCTAGCTAATCCAATGTAATGTAAATATAGTTGAGGTAGCCAGGAGGCACTAGTGTTATAGGTATTGTAAACTCCGCCGAAGCGAAGTTGTCCAAAAATATTATAGACTCATTTGAGTGTTCCCCTCCACGGAAATCTTTAGTAAAAGGCGAAAGATTTATGCGTTTTGAAGGGAAACCAGAGTTACCGTTTGTCGAGCGGCCGAGGGACCCAACCAAACGCCGGAGAATCTTAACACCGCGATTTAGATATTTCACTAAAGTGTACAACGCCATCTATCGAGCATAGCGACAGTTGTAAAATATCCCTTTGTTCCCGCATTCAGCTCGTGTTAATAATAATTATAGTTAAAGGGTAAAAACGTGCATTTTAGATGTAGTACGTACTACCTGGCTTAAAATAATACATTGTTTAGCAGAATAAAAATGTACATACATACATAATTATGTTTATTCAGTTACTTAGTTATAAATCTATTTTTACCTTGTCTACAAGTTTAATGAAACGCCTAGTAGACGAAGGCTAAATTCTCGTGTATGCAGGACCTTATTTATATTTATTTATTTTTTAATCAGTTTCAGTATTACTGTAATTAGTAAAAGACAATGCTGAAAATAAAGCAACATCATAATATTTACAATTAACAATTTTTTACTTAAATGTGTAATATTGCTATCAAAATTTTAGTAGGCGTCGTTGTTTAATTATTATAATTAGAATCATTAAATAAATGCAGCGTAATAACTAATAAAAGTTAAATTTACAATAATACTCCGAATAGTATCTTAAACTACAGGGCCTAGATATCTTATATCAGACAGTTACCCGTGTCTAGGTTTTCGAATATCCTGTGGAACCCTTGTCGATTTGGCATATCTTTATCCTTTGATGATGTAACTGTTGGGCGAATGATGCAACTGACCATTTACCTGTTAACATAAATAAAATTAACACCAATCGGTTTTGATAATTATTGTAAGTTAATAAAATATAAACTCCGTCTCTGTGGCAGGACGCTAGTTGCTAATAATGGTGAACTACTTGAACTGTAAAATTTGAAAGTGTACCCGTGCCCATCGCTATCCCAAGTAATCTATGCACATTACAAGTTAAAAGGCCGGCCAGGTACTGAGGTACCTATCCATAGCTTTTCAAGTTATTATAAACTCCGCCGAAGCGAAGTTGTCAAAAAATATTATAGACTCATTTGAGTGTTCCCCTCCACGGAAATCTTTAGTAAAAGGCGAAAGATTTATGCGTTTTGAAGGGAAACCAGAGTTACCGTACGTCGAGCGGCCGGGGGACCCAACCAAACGCCGGAGAATCTTAACACCGCGATTCACAAATGTGACGTCATCGCACAGTGACATCTATCCATGTAAAGGGGAACTAAGGATAGGTAACAAAAGTTCTCGCAGGCGCCACCGGGGGCACCACCGTTTTAGTGTTATTGATATACAAGTTTTAAGTAAAACTTTACTGTTTTATTAATTCCTTGTTTTATATAAAGTACAACAAAAACATATTAATATCTACTTTCATTAGTTTTTATGTTATTAGGAATGATTATAGCTATTAGCTACTAGCCAGGTATAACAAACTTTACTAACAGTATACTATATGTAATTATGTATTTAAATAAAAAAAATAAAAATCATTAAGTGAATATAAGGTAACACAAACTGTAATGGGAGATTAAAATACTTTCAAATAATAAAAAAAACCAAAAACCTTAGTACATCAGCAACCTTATTGCTAAATAATAAGGTTCAAAATCTATTACACACTTTTGCTTTCATACAGATTTTAACAATAAGTGACAATTTATTTTATTTTATTTATATTGCGCCGTATAAACTAAAGTATAAAGCGCTCCCTACTCTCCTTCCTCACACCTATGCATAGGTTCTATAAAAATAAACAATGCATCAAGTATGTCTATTTAGTTTATTACACATAACTATGTCTATTGTAAAAGCATGATAAAAACAAATAATTATATTGGCTTGCCAGGTGAAGGAGATGCCCGCTGCAGCAAGTTCCTGCCGCTGATGCAGACCAAGTCCTGGACGAAGGGCGTACCGTTTCGGGACAGTTATATACACGCCAGACCCTCGGAGACTATTGGTAACTAAACTAAATGTCCAACCATCTCTTTTATTCTCTAAAAGGGTTGACAATGGTGTCACCCTAATGGATTGCAAACCGGTCAGGCCAAACCGGCAATCCGACAGATCCGGTTTGATTTTGTTACTACCGTACCCGGCAATATCACCAGATCCTGTAGCCGGATTCGGGGGTATCGGACCGGATCCGGTCGGATAGTCTTTATTTCGGCTAAATCAGGCCGGATTGAAGGTTGTACCGGATCGCAATCCCTAATTACAGTTGACCTGACATCACATTACATTAAATCAGAACATTTGAATCGCAAGTTAATAAGTTCATTTATCGTAATAAGTTTACATACCTGTTCCTATTTTATTTGTTTGCTGCAGTAAAATATATCACAATTCACCACGTTTCTCAACTCCTAGGCAACTGCTACACGACCACAACGAAAACAATTCGTTTAATCAACATGCCTCCAAAGAGGAGGCCTCCTGTAGAGCGCTATGGACCTCTCGGACCTAACGGCGAGATGCAGTTCCCTCCCCTCAAGAGTCTAGCAGAGAGGGAGAAGGAGAAAAAGGAGAAGGAGTTGGAGGCAGAGAGGAATAAGCATAAACTACAGAAAGGTTTGTATGATTTGATTGATATTAGTCGTAAAGTTTTGCAACGTAAGACATTGTTTATTTGATGGTACTTTGGCATAAAAAGATTACTTGGAATGGAGAGGCCTATGTCTAGCTGATGATATAAAATTTTACATTATATTTCCGGAACGGTTAGGCAGAGTTTATAATACCATGTTTCGATATTAATTCAAGCTAGATATATCACAATGCTGTGTTATTTACACTAGTAGTAAGTGTTAGCAACATTCCAATCATCATTAGGTGTGCAATAAGCAAACACTGGATCAATGGTGCAGTTAAAATATAACCATGTATCATACATATTTGATTGAGCAGGTTTAGTAAGGCTAGAAGACCTGGTGTCCGGGGAGTATGACAGGAAGAAGGCTGCTGAAGCCGAGGCCAAGCGCAAGCGAGCGGAGAAGCGCAAGCTCGCCAAGGAAGCCGCGGAGATTGCAGCACAGGAGGAGTTTAAGAGGTTAACATTTCTTATTAGAGATTGCTTCATTGGTCGATTGGTCGCAAGTGCGACTGCCGTACAAGAAGGCTTCTCGGTTCGATTCCCGGGTCGGGGCAAGGTGTTACTGTACTATTTTCGGTTTTTCGAAAATTTCTCAGTAGCAGCATGGAGTCTGTAATTGTGGCAATAGGCTCACCCCCTATTACATGGGACTTATAACACAAATCGTGAAAAGTGAGTGTACATTGTACAATGGCATTACGTGCCGGAATATGCATCTCTGCCTACCCCTTTGATGATAAAAGGCGTGACGTTCGTTGCATATATATAGTTAAACTCCTTACTGCTACTCAGAATTTCGAAGATCTCTGCTAGATCTTCGAAATTCTGTTCCCACCAGTTTTATTTTTGAAATGTCCTACAAAATATTATTGTCATTCTTTATCCAATATACTATTATCCAAGGCTTACTAAGGCAACTTATATACATACTAAAGTATGATAATTTTCTACAGACGGCTAGCACGTTTAGAGTTCGAGTTGCCCCGCGACCCGGACGAGCAGAAGGAGCAGATGCTGGCCGTCACCGAGGAGGAGCACTACCGGCCCATCTCGCCCGACGCACTCGAGAGGATCGACTTCTATCTCAGCCAGGTAAGGAGCAGATGCTGGTCACCGAGGAGGAGCACTACCGGCCCATCTCGCCCGACGCACTCGAGAGGATCGACTTCTATCTCAGCCAGGTAAGGAGCAGATGCTGGTCACCGAGGAGGAGCACTACCGGCCCATCTCGCCCGACGCACTCGAGAGGATCGACTTCTATCTCAGCCAGGTAAGGAGCAGATGCTGGTCACCGAGGAGGAGCACTACCGGCCCATCTCGCCCGACGCACTCGAGAGGATCGACTTCTATCTCAGCCAGGTAAGGAGCAGATGTTGGTCACCGAGGAGGAGCACTACCGGCCCATCTCGCCCGACGCACTCGAGAGGATCGACTTCTATCTCAGCCAGGTAAGGAGCAGATGTTGGTCACCGAGGAGGAGCACTACAGGCCCATCTCGCCCGACGCACTCGAGAGGATCGACTTCTATCTCAGCCAGGTAAGGAGCAGATGTTGGTCACCGAGGAGGAGCACTACCGGCCCATCTCGCCCGACGCACTCGAGAGGATCGACTTCTATCTCAGCCAGGTAAGGAGCAGATGTTCACCGAGGAGGAGCACTACCGGCCCATCTCGCCCGACGCACTCGAGAGGATCGACTTCTATCTCAGCCAGGTAAGGAGCAGATGTTGGCCGTCACCGAGGAGGAGCACTACCGGCCCATCTCGCCCGACGCACTCGAGAGGATCGACTTCTATCTCAGCCAGGTAAGGAGCAGATGTTGGCCGTCACCGAGGAGGAGCACTACCGGCCCATCTCGCCCGACGCACTCGAGAGGATCGACTTCTATCTCAGCCAGGTAAGGAGCAGATGTTCACCGAGGAGGAGCACTACCGGCCCATCTCGCCCGACGCACTCGAGAGGATCGACTTCTATCTCAGCCAGGTAAGGAGCAGATGTTGGCCGTCACCGAGGAGGAGCACTACCGGCCCATCTCGCCCGACGCACTCGAGAGGATCGACTTCTATCTCAGCCAGGTAAGGAGCAGATGCTGGTCACCGAGGAGGAGCACTACCGGCCCATCTCGCCCGACGCACTCGAGAGGATCGACTTCTATCTCAGCCAGGTAAGGAGCAGATGTTGGCCGTCACCGAGGAGGAGCACTACCGGCCCATCTCGCCCGACGCACTCGAGAGGATCGACTTCTATCTCAGCCAGGTAAGGAGCAGATGCTGGTCACCGAGGAGGAGCACTACCGGCCCATCTCGCCCGACGCACTCGAGAGGATCGACTTCTATCTCAGCCAGGTAAGGAGCAGATGTTGGTCACCGAGGAGGAGCACTACCGGCCCATCTCGCCCGACGCACTCGAGAGGATCGACTTCTATCTCAGCCAGGTAAGGAGCAGATGCTGGTCACCGAGGAGGAGCACTACCGGCCCATCTCGCCCGACGCACTCGAGAGGATCGACTTCTATCTCAGCCAGGTAAGCTGAGTGAAGTGGAATTATGAATGTTCTAGTTTGTTTGTAACGTACGTCTCACTGTGACTTGAGTAACAGTTGATAAGGTACAAGGAAGACAATATCTCTTAGTTAGTGAAACAAAAAATCAAAACAAACCATTTCAATTAATTTCGCCTTATTACTGGTAAGGTACTGGGTTGAATTAACTCAGAACCTAATGTACTGTTTGACGAGGAACTCGACTAGTTCCAAGCCATTCTAGAGGCTCATATTCACGAGCACCATTCCGCTACACACAACACGGCAACTTTCTCGCTGCTACTATGAATCTAATAAGCCTCTAGAATGGCATGAAACTAGTCGAGTTCCTCGTCATCTCTTGAGTGATTATAACCCGACGTCCCCCCCCCCAGTCGCTGTCGGGCAAGCAGCTCCCGGAGTACCCGGTGGAGCTGTACCGGCGCGCGCGGCAGGCCGTGGACAAGCAGACGGCCGGCATCAAGCGCCGCATGCTCATCCTCACGTGGCAAGCTAATGTACGCCAGTGCGAGGCCGAGATACGGGAGTTCTTCGTTATGGCTATGAAGAGGTTTGGTCTTTTGTGCTATTCATTCAGTATGGTAAAACCTAGTTCTATAGAAGACCATAAAACACATTTTTCTCACTTTAAATCCTTTATAATAATCATTGTAGTACATACATAATTATAAGTATTTGGCGCTGACATTATGAGTCGAACAAAACGTTTACTTCAATTCATCTTTATATTGTTACTTTCTGTACATTACAAAATTTGTTTTTTTTTTGAGATTCTAAATTTAGTACCTAGATACTTCCCGGCCCGGAGCTATGGACTACCTACTAAGAGCAAGACTAGGAACAGTGGTTTTTAGTTAGTACTTACAGTAAGAGTCTAATAGTCTTCCCACTTGCTTCGCCCAAGGCGGGAGAACTCATCGGACACTTACTTAGATGGTACCCAACGTGGCCCCACTTGCTTTATTACTGATTCAAAGGACACTTACTAGAGTACCAATCATCCTCCCCAGATGTATCCTGATGTACATAGTGGAGGACGTGGCGGAGCGGGTGCGGCTGCAGATCCCGTTCGTGCCGGCGCTGTGGCCGGCGCTGATTGTGCGCGCGCCCGTGCCGTGGCACACGCCGCTGCTGAAGGCGCGCGAGGCGCTCTTCCACCGGTACTGCCTCGGGAACCCAGTGCTGCTGGAGCTGCGCAGGATGTGGCACGAACGGTACGACTAGCTAACTTATTATACTTAATATACGGTGTCGATGTCTAAATAGATTTGATGCGTAAATGGCAGTAAATGTTTAACTAAAACTTATTATAAATTACCAACGTTTTGCGCAAAGTCTTTAGCACATACTAGCGCAATTGCGCAAACGTTTATTCTTCTCTTCAACTGTAATATACGGGCCGGTCAAGGAAGTAGGTACCCACTTTCACAGAATACCAACAATATATTTATTTTCCGAGATCCTTCTCAGATTTTTCTACATAACGACAACACATATGATACCTCTGATGTGCTAATCTACTTAGGCTACGGGCTCCGCATATTAAAAAGCCTTAGTTTGTTGCTACCAAACACAGTGTGAAATATACAACTTAAACACTTCCAGATACCAAAACATATTCATAGTAGACATGGAGAAGATGCAGGCAGAGGTTCCATTCCCTCAGTACACGAACGAGTTCACGGAGAACCTGAACAAGCTCTGCGCCGCGACCAGAGCCGAGCTGGAGGAGAACTGGCTGATCGACGTGGCTGACACCATGATCAAGATGAGGCACCACTGGTCAGGGTATGTCGCCAAGAAGAGGAACGAGTCTACTTCCAGGGTTGAGAGTTTTTTCAGGTTAGTTTATACTTTAAAGTGAATTGACTTCTATATTACAGGTTTTGTTTCCTTGTCACATGTTGTAATACTCATAGATACATTATTATCCGGAGCCGCGGACTACCTAGTGGGTTTACCGGGGCTCCGGCTCAAAAAGCAGGAGTAGGAACGGGGTTGTTTTTAGGCAGTAAGAGTTTGACACTCCCTCTCGCCTCGCCCAAGACGGGAGAAGTAATTGGATGATTTAGCCCCCTTAAAAAACATTATTATGTAATTGCTTTATTACGTTACAGGTGTATCCGTGCACTGATGTCTCACCAAATCCGAGGCCTGGTGGAGCGGAGTGTCGCTCACTTCGCTCAACATTTATGCGCTTACTCGGTAAGTTAAATTGTGATCGTTAACACAAGGTTCATTGCTGAACTGAGGTTGCTGGTTACTGTAATTTATTGTGCTTGATGGCTACCCGATTTTATTTTTAAGGATTTTTAATTAATGATTATGTTATCGGCTTACGTAACGTTTTGACGAGGAACTCGACTAGTTTCAACCCATGCTAGAAGCTCATATTCATGAGGAGCGGTTGTCGCGCTGCTACTGTCGAGTTTCTCTTCAAACAGTATACGTAAGTAAGCCGATAACATAATAATGAATTTAGTGTGTCTCACGAAAGTTTTAATAAAAGGTTTTTAATGTTTTATTTTTGTACAAACACAAGTCCAAATATATGCAATAGTGTTCTATAATGTTCTTTTCTGTCTTAATTTTCTCTCTCGTCTCCAGGAAGGCAACGCGTTCGAGGGTCCGTACCGCGACTACATGTTCATAAAGCGGCCCATAATCCGAGTGAAGGTGATCGGCCACCCCGGCACCAACAACATCACCTTCGAGCCCGGCCTCGAAGCCATCAAGACCATCGTCATCAAGTGGTTCCAGGCCATCATCAAAGTGTCACAGGCGCTGCCTTCTGTTGATAAGATTATGTATCCCAGTAAGACCCGAATTTATTCTACTTAAATATCTTATATGGTTTAGAACATAAAGATGTGGGATTTTATCGGTATTTGGGTCTATAAATAAAACCTTGTATGTAGTTGTTCTAACATTTATACATCATGTGTTACTTATTGTGTTGTGTTGTAAGCCAGTGACAGTTTTTAATGATCAATTTCTTCTCAATTGATTACTTGGAAAATACTTTAGCTAAATACTTTGGGTTAACTAGTGATATGATAAGACTCTCTGAAGCATTTTACAAGTCATCGGCTGAAAGGAATAGATTGCTAAACAATTTTGCGGTACAAAGTCAAAGTCAAATCATTTATTCCAAACTAAGGTACTTTTGAAACGTCAACAAAGAAAGAAATAAGCAATAGTCTGTCCGTCAGTGAAGCTAGGTGCTAGTTCCAAAATGTAGCTTCGAATGGAAAAGAACGGGCACGAAACTTCATTCGTTATTACTCTTTCAAAAAAATAAAATATGTTTACACCTTTTATCCTTCATTTTGTTTTGTTTAACTTTATTGTATGTGCCCACGCAGCGACGAACCGTCCGGAGCCGATGTTGATGGGCGTGTTCCCGGACGAGCGCTACATGCTGGACGTGATCAGCGAGGCGGTGCGCCAGGTGTCCATCAACAAGCCCGGCCCGCGCGCCTTCCTCGCCAGCTACGACGACTACTTCTACATCCTCAACGGGGAGGCCAAGCAGGACCTGCTCGCGTTCTTCGCGCAGGAACCACCGCCTTATTTGAAGGTTGGTGTACAATAGGCTACTTTAATACTAGACAAATTTAATACTTTTATCGAAACGTCTAAAACGCTATTTTGTATGCAATACACACTTATGATGTCATCACATATTTACGGCAAATAGCCGACTTATTTCTATAAAAGCTAGAATATTAAAAAAAAATAAGTAGATCATGAAATCTATTAATGAAATTGCGATGATTTTTTAATATTTTATTGTATTAAAAAGTCGAAATGATTTATTTTTGATTGAAGAAACTACGCAATTGCTAACTGATATGTACGTATTTTGATTATGTAACCTTTTGGAAATCTCTACTGGTTTCAAATCATACCGGGACTCATAATCATGAGCAGCGAACGGGGTTTATATGTCATTTAATTCAGATTATCTCCCGAAAGTAGTTTGAACCTTTAAAGACCAGTAAAACTTAACGCATGTTGTCTATTTTTCTATCATATCATATATAAGCCCAATAAATCCTGATCTGCCAAGAGCCCAAATGTAAGCAAGACAATGTATCCTATATAGCGGCAGATGAAAGCTTAATTCCACTATGTCAGGACTTCTCAGCCCGCATCTACATGTACGAGAAGCTGCGCGACGAGATCCTGTTCCTCCGGCGCGACATCCCGCTGAACATGGTGATGCTGGACTGCGCGCCCATCAACGACACGCTCTGGGACATCGTCAACGGCCTCAGGATGTATATCGTCGACCACTTCATCAATGTTAACCGCAAGTGGAATAGGGGGTGAGTGGAAAGAAGATACTTAAAGAAATAAACTAAGAAGGGTTGTTATTATTGCCACTATATTAGTGTCATATTGCTATATTAGTGTCATATTGCTATATTAGTGCCATATCCGCTATATTAGTGCCATATTGCTATATTAGTGCCACTCACACACGCAACGTCACGCCTTTTATTCCCGAACGGGTAGGCAGAGGTGCACATTACGGCACACAATGCCGCTATACAATGTACACCCACTTTTCACCATTTGTATTATAAGTCCCATGTAATTGGGGGTGAGCCTATTGCCATATACTACAATTTACACAATGCAATACCAAAACAGGTACAATTTCAAACTCCGAGCTATCAATAAGAAATTTTTCGAAAAACCGAAAGCAAAGTATCACTGGGCAGTGATACTTTGTGACATTATGTCATGTAGGACACCAAAAAAGTCCGGCCGTCTACACAAGCATCTATCTTTGTAAATACGTAGCAACAAGTACATATGTATGTCCAGTATCTGCAACACGTACGAGGACATGGCGGCGCGCGCGTCCGAGACGCCGGAGACGACGGCGCAGCTGGTGGAGCTGATCAACTACATCATGGACTGCCGCGACGCCGCCATGTTCGACCTGCGGGAGAAGGCGCGCACCACCGCCGAGTACGTGCTCTTCCTCATGCAGCATGCGCATCTTACGTGTGAGTGTTTGTTGACATGTTTTTGAAAATGTAGTAGCAAAGATAGGAATACTCGAAGAATTCAGTCTTGCGTCTTAGACCGATTCGGAAGTCATTTTAAGTAGGAGTCAGTGGAACAGGACTGCGTAATATAGACTTTTTAACATTTAGTTATGTACATAAGTTGCTATAATTGGTTGCCTACCGTTGTAACTTTTGAATTAAATAAATAAATAACATTCATGCTGAATTGCTTTACATAGGTCTATTAAGTGATAAGCAATCTTGCTTAACATAATTAAGATTATTAGGCATTAAGATAAATAAGCAGACTTCCCTTAACATACGTCCGCTACTTGGTGCTGATACGATGATGATTATACGAGTTCTATACAATTATAATGCCCTATAGCGTACGAGTTATTAATTTGTTGATGTTAGAGAAGTTTAAAAATAAACCGTCTCTTACAGTTATTGAACAATTTTATTTCTATTTTTACTTTACTTTATAGTTAGCCATCAAAAAGTTATAACGCTAAAAGCATAAAGAATTCTTAAAGCACATAATAACTTGAAATTGTCAAAATCTCATTTGTAATTAAAATACAACAATCCATCCGCCTATATTCCAGTCGAGGATGTAAACCTGAACACCAGGGTGTTCATCTGGCCCCTGGACATGGAAGAGACGATAGACCTGACATTAAAGACCCTCAACACCAAGAAGATCATGGCTGAAGACAAGTTGAGGAGTCGGAAGACCATCTTCGAGGATAAGCTGAAGAAGCATGAGAAAGAGTTGGAGCTGTTCCGGAGATTTGATCCTCCATTGTTAAACTTGGACTTGCTGCAGGATGCGGTTGAAAGGGTCGATGCCATATTCAGGAATTTGATGGTAAGCAGGGATTAGTGTTTATTTGTCTCTTTACATTGGATACTAACTAACTTGACATCAAAGTTGGATTCAATTAAATATTTAGTTTTGGTAGTGATATTATTACTACCCAATAGGCTAGTATACCTCTCTCCGATCATCTCGGTCTGCCGTCCCATCAAGTTCTAAGAGTGAAGGAACAGAGAGTGTACCTGTGTTTGCGCACACACTTATACACTATAATATTTCAAAACAGACTGGTCACTGTAATCGAAATTGATCAAGGAGATTTTTTTTTTTTTTTTTTTTGAGGGGGAAATCATCCAATGACTTCTCCCGCCTTGGGCGAGGCGGGAGGGAGTGTCAGACTCTTACTGACTAAAAACCACCCCGTTCCTTCTCCTGCTTTGAGCCGGAGCCCCGGTAACCTTTTACGTTGTCCGCAGCTCCGGATTGATCAAGGAGACTGGATACCTACATTTTATTGTACGCCCTATAAGGGTAGGACATAGCTGATCCTAAAATGATCTTAACACCATCAGTATTATGTACACAACCTATGGTCCACAATAAAGAATATTTCACTTTATTTATACTGTATTTTATTTTCAACAGGAAGACAAATACGAAGCGGAGTATATAATAAACGAAGAAACTCTGCTAGACCAGGAGGTATCGGTCTACTACAGCCTGCAGACCATGATCTCGGGCATTGAACCCTTCCACAAGCTCTGGCATACCGCACACGACTTCTACGACGGATACGAGAAGTGGTAAGCAAAATTGGACCGTGTTTTATTGCAATTTAAAGTTGATTTATAACTTAAAAAGAAGGAAGCAGATTCTCAGTTTAACTGGTAGTGTTTTTCCGCTGTTATGTCGTGATTGGAGGAATAATTTTTTTTTAGAAAAGTGTTTATTACACTTAAAAACAAGTTACAGTATATTAAACGACTTCCAAAAAAGGCGGTTGAAGTCGGATTTCTTAAACGCAGTTTAATTAAAATTATTGAAAAAAAAACCAAATGCTGTACATGAATATGAACTCTAATGTGACTTGAAACTAGTCGAGTTGCTCGTCATTCACTTACGCTAGTAAGTGAATAAACATTATAGGTAACGAACATTGAAACTGTACAGTGATACTCGACTCGTTTCGAGCCACGCCGGAATCCTTAACCGGCACTTGTATACGTGGCTACGATGCAAACTCAATTCTCATTATCTCCTTGATATTATTTGTGTCTTAATGGTCATAGTTATTGATACAAAACAGCATTAAAGCTAGCCATGGTCTGCAGGTACCATGGACCCTTCGAAGGTCTGGCTGCGGAGCAGATAGCTGAAGATGTGGAGGCGTGGTGGAAGCTACTGTACAAGTTGGGTAAGCAGCTCTACGAGTACCCTGGAGCCAAGCGGATTGCAGACATGGTGCGGAATAAAGTCGAGAAGTTCAAGGTGTTGCTGCCTGTACTCTGCGCCATTTGTAATAAGGTATGTGTATAGTTTCATGAAAACTAATATTTACGCTTCAATTAATCTTTGTTAGGGCGTTTAAGTAGGACGCTTTATTGAGTGGTAATGGGCGGCGGTGATCGTCTGCTCGTTTGCTCACTATTCCATAAAAAAGTGGGAAAGAGACATACTTTGGCATGAATGGGCCGGCTCGTCCAGTTTTGTCGCCATCGACTAGTTTAGCTAAAAGAGTTGCTTAATCCATTAAACAGTATGTTACATTTGATTTGGTTAATGTGTATTCATATTAAAATGTTTTGTTACGAAAAAGAGGATTTACAGTTATAAGATTCAATATTACGCATAAAAAATCAAAATCGATGCTTAAACCAACCCAGACTGCGCAAATTCTACAGATCTAGAGATAAATAGAGGTGAGGATTTTAAGGCATTTTAGTACCTGTGACTCCTCTGGCGCTGATCGCTTACCATCGGGTGACTCGGTTGCTCGTTTGCCACCTATTCCATAAAAAAATCAAGATAAATGTGATAAATATCATTCATCATCGCTCAGGGTATGCGCGACCGGCACTGGGCGAAGATCAGCGAGCTGGTGGGCACGGAGGTGGTGCACGAGCCGACCACCACCCTGGCCGACATGGTGGAGCAGGGCGTCCACGTGTACGCGGCGCAGCTCGAGGAGATCGAGCAGACCGCCTCCAAGGAGTACGCGCTGGAGAAGGCGCTCAACAAGATGAAGGAGGAGTGGGTCGGCGTCAAGTTCGAGGTCGTGCCTTACAGGTGGGTGTCTGATCATAATATTTTTTTTATTATATTTATGAACTGCTTGTGAGTGTCCACTGCTGGATTAAGGGCATCTTCCATAAAAAGGGGGCGTATTATCAAAATCTCTTCGTCTATCTCGTTAGCAGACCACAGTAAAAAAAAAACGCAGACTTATAAATATCAGAGCGCGCCACAAAGAGTCATCAGACCACCACAGATGGGGCCCAATAAGGCTGATGTCGACCCCGAGCTGCGGACTGCCTAGCAGGTTACCGGGGCTGTGGCTCGCAAGGCTGGAGTAGGAACGGGGTGGCTTTTAGTCAGTAAGAGTCTGACACTCACTCTCAGAAGTCATTTTATGATTCCCCCCCCCGTCAAAAAAAGCTTATAAATATATATTTTTTTTATCATAAATATCGGAAACTCACCAAAATGAATAAACATGGTAAATATCCCGTCATAAGTTCTAATAATAGCTTATAAATATCTGTTTTCTTTTTCTCCTCTTTCCAGAGACACCGGCGTGGGTATCCTGACGGGCCTGGACGACATCCAGCAGCTCCTGGACGACCACATCCTGAAGTCGCAGACCATGCGCGGCTCGCCGTACGTGAAGGCGTTCGAGGCTGACATGATCGCCTGGGAGGAGAAACTCATCAGCATGCAGGACATACTCGACCAGTGGCTTACGGTCAGTGTTTGGGTTGAACGTGATATTTTGTTGAACAACATAAATGTTAGGGGTAGCTAAAAGTATTGTCAAAGTCAAAGCATTTTTCATTACACTAATATGGCACTTCCATACATAAAGGTCCCAGTTTATAATGAGAGCAAGTGCTATCAAATACTATGTTCAATTCGAAATTTTGTGGTACTTTCATCGAGATTTTCGAAAAACCTGTTAATGATAGGTCTGAAGTATTGGTCACTTTTGTGTACCTACTGCTTTGCGCAAATCTGTTTTTAACCATGAACATCGTGTCGGTCAACGATCAATGACGCTACCGGAGAATAAGCAAACAAACAATCTACCCCACAGTGCCAAGCTACATGGATGTACCTGGAACCCATCTTCTCATCCGAAGACATCATGAGACAAATGCCGACGGAAGCAAGGAACTTCCGCGACGTGGACAAGGAGTGGAAGACCATCATGGCAGCCACGATGAAGGACCCTATGGTCCTCGAGGCCACCGACTACCCTGGCCTGCTGAAGATATTGAAGTACAACAATGTACTCCTCGAAGACATCCAGCGAGGACTCAACGATTATCTGGAGAAGAAGAGACTGTTCTTCCCCAGGTTTGTTATACTACATTATAGGATAAGCCTGCAACCGGCAGATGAATCTACTGATGGTGAGCAATCAGCGCCGCCCGTAAACACGCGCGATATTAGTGTGGAGTTGCAAGTGCGTTCCCGGCCTTTAGGGATTTGAGGGTTTGGGGGATTAGGTATGTGGGAGGATGCTGTAAGTGCGTTCCCGGCCTTTTGGCTGTTAGGTATTTGAGGGTTTGGTGGCTAAGTTATTGGGGAGGAGGCTTTATTTTCACCAGAAAGATCATCATCATCATCATCAGCCGGAAGACGTCCACTGTTGAACAAAGGCCTCCCCCTTAGTCCTTCACGTAGAACGACAAGCCACCACCTGCATCCACTGGCTCCCCGCGACTCTGACTAGATAGATAGGCTCTCAGATTACTAACTGGTAAATAGTGTCTAAAACGTGCTAACGAGGACTCCAATCACTATTACTAAACTTATTGTCTGTTTCAATTCTCAGATACTTTACAGAACAAAAACAGTTTTTTAATAACTTTCCAATAATGTCTTACAATCTGGAATGATAAAATAATTATTGACATATGATCCTCTTTCAGATTCTTCTTCCTATCCAACGACGAGCTGCTGGAGATTCTATCAGAAACGAAGGACCCCATGCGAGTACAGCCGCACTTGAAGAAGTGCTTCGAGGGCATCTACACGCTGGAGTTCAACTACCTGAAGGAGATCGTCGGCATGGCCTCCTCGGAGGGAGAGTCTGTCAAACTGTCCTCTACCATACAGCCTGCTGATGCCAAGGTGAGAAGTGGTGTTTTAATTATTTGTGCGTAGGTTGTGCTGATAGATGGAAAATATCAAAATGGTTTCCAGTAGAGGAAATTAAATATTTTTTTCTCTCCACTCACCAAAATGAATAAACATGGTAAATATCCCGTCATAAGTTCTAATATTAATTAAATAATTGACTGCGGGGAAACCGGCTTCCGTAAAGGGGGACCGGGTTCGCATGTTTAAAAAAAATAACATTTACAAAATACCTTATGATACTTTTTTTAGTTTTTAAACAAAAACCACACTTGAAAAATTTCATAGTTATAAATGTCTATAGATTTCTTTTAAAATAATGATAAAAATGTGTGTGGCAGGGCATGGTGGAGCGCTGGCTGCAGCAGTTGGAGCACCAGATGATGGTGAGCCTGCGGGACGTGGCCAGCGAGGCCATCACCAGCTACGTCACCACCCGCCGCGAGGACTGGGTGCTCATCTGGCCCGGACAGATCGTGCAGTCGGGCGCCTGCGTCGAGTACACGCTTGAGGTCGAGTACTTTTCACAAAAAAAAATGCAATAGGGATGATGACTGGGTCAAAAATAAATACGACTTTTCATTACAATAAAATATTAAAAATAATCACATTTTCATTCATAAATTTGATGACTACTTAATTTTCGATGCTTTTTATAGCTAATTTTCTAGAAATAAGTCTGCTATTTGACGTTAAGATCTAATGACGTCATTATGCAGTATTTCATACAAAATTCATAGAAAATATCGTTTTTAACATTTTGAAAATAAGTATTGTATTTGACCAGTCGGAAATTAGCCTATTGACGCTAAAGCTCAATAAGTACCTGATGTCTGACTTCCCCCCACAGACTATAGAAGCAATCGAGACGAACTCGCTGCCGCAGCAGATCGAGCGCAGCACGGACCAGATCAACGGGCTCGTGTACCTCGTGCAGGGGGACCTCAAGCCCGGGAACAGGATCACCGTCGAGGCACTCATCGTGCTCGACGTGCACGGTAATATACGCTTTATTGCTATGGTACATAGGGACCATTCTAGTATATAGTGTTTGTACTATATTCTGTTTCATTTATGCTATGAGAGAGGGGGGGAGAGGGAAAGGGGAGGGGGGAGAGAGAAGGGAATAAGGAAATGGGTGGGGGAGAGAGAAAGAGGCTGAGAGAGAGAGAGAGAGAGAGAGAGAGAAAGTGTCTTTGATTGTTTGCAAATTTTAGTATTTTTTTTTAAATGCATTTTTTAAAAGCAGATTTTAAAACGATATATTGCAGGTCGATCGATCCAGGAGGAGTTGTTGGACCGGGAGGTGATGGACATTACGGACTTTAACTGGATCTCCCAGCTGCGCTACTACTGGCGCGGGGAGAAGATGATCTGCTCCATGATCACCACCGACGTGGAGTACGGGTTCGAATACCTGGGCAATATCGGACGACTGGTTGCTACGCCGCTCACTGATCGCTGCTTCAGGTGAGGGGGACTAACTTTACATAATATGTCTTGCTGCCAATTTCGATAACCAAATATTTAGATCAAAATCCATTTTTGACATTACTTCTATAGATTTTCTGACAAAAATGAAGATCGATTCAAAGATTCCCTAAACAACAGAAACACCAGAGGCGTTACAAGTGCGTTGCCAACCTTTTAGGGTTCAGAATTTAAGGGTTGTTGGGGGATAGGAGATTAAGTAGATTGGGGAGTAATTGAGCCTCCGCTAACCTTCTTCCCACAACGAAACACAACGCAAGCGTTGTTCCACCTCGGTTTTTTATGAGGCCGTGGTATCACTGAAGATAATTATTACTTTCTCCTAGGACTCTGATGAGTGCCTTAAAGCTGAACCTGGGCGGTGCCCCCGAAGGTCCAGCAGGTACAGGCAAGACGGAGACCACCAAGGACCTGGCCAAGGCCGTCGCCAAGAAGTGCGTCGTCTTCAACTGTTCTGATGGACTCGATTACAAGGCGCTCGGCAAATTCTTCAAGGTTTGTAGTTTTATTTTGTAAAACATGTTACTTAGGGGTGCTGCTATAGTTAAGTTCTGTGATCTCTGGTGTTGCGGGCATGGCTAGTCATATACCGCAGCTCTGGCTCGAAAAGCAGGAGTAACAACGGAATGATTTTTTTGTTATACTCCCTCCTGCTGTAAATATTGTTCTCACAAAAAATAAGATAGTTTTTGTGAGAACAATATTAATAAGTAATAATATTTATCATTTAGGCTTGTTTGATCTCTTACAATTTGTTTAATGTCTTCTTTACTTATGTTTTTTTAAACCCTTAAATACTTTACAATAAAGTTTATCCTTCTCATTTCCACGATCCTAGGGTCTAGCCCAATCCGGCGCATGGGCATGTTTCGACGAGTTCAACCGCATCGAGCTGGAGGTGCTGTCGGTGGTGGCCCAGCAGATCCTGTCCATCCAGCTCGCCATCCTCCGCCGGGAGAAGCGGTTCGTCTTCGAGGGCACCGAGATCAGCCTCAATCCAAGCTGCTCTGTGTTCATTACTATGAATCCTGGGTAATGTTTCATACATATTTTATTTTTACTTTCAGTTTAAAAAATTGCCTTGCCAGATCTAATGAGTCCCTTAATTAAGATAATCATAAAGGATAACTTATCAGAAAAGTTAGTGTTGCAGGTTGCTGTCTAACCTTTTAAGCAAAAACAACGCATATCAATGACGTTGCTTCTAGCAATTTAAAATACGTAAGACTTGGTACTTTAACCTTATTCCGAAGTCAACCATTATTTCTCCTAAATAAGTAATAGCAACGTCATTAAAACATTATGTCTGAACATATCTACCTTACCTCCCCAGGTACGCGGGTCGTACGGAGCTGCCGGACAACCTGAAGGTACTGTTCCGCACGGTGGCCATGATGGTGCCCGACTACGCCATGATCGGGGAGATCACGCTCTACTCCAACGGATTCGTGCACGCTGGACCGTCAGTATTCTACCTCTTTATTTATACCCCATAGTATCATAAATAACACATAATTTCACTTACACGTCACATCCAAACTCTTACGATTTGTGGATCACACAAAAGATGAAATTGAACTTGCAAAACGTTACACAACATACGGTCGTCTAGCTAATTCTGTTAGCCGGGCTTAACCAGGGTTTCTTAACGTATTCACGTTTATCTTAAAAATGTGTGTATATTCTAATCTATCAAAGTTTTAACAAAACAAGCACGCTACATGTTGCTTTATGCTAGAAATTTAATTACATTTTTGTTTATAAATTAAGAAATATTTTAACAGAATATGTTTTATACAACACTTTACACATCTCACATCAACAGCCTTTAACTGGTCACTGCTAACCAAAGGCCTCTACTCGCACGAAAACGTTTGAACATTAAACACCACGCTATGTTTTCCACATAGAGAATGTAAATACTGACATACCAAGTATGTTCCCCAGCCTAGCCCGCAAGATAGTGCAGGCGTACAAGCTGTGCTCGGAGCAGCTCTCCTCGCAGAACCACTACGACTACGGCATGCGCGCCGTCAAGTCCGTGCTGTTAGCGTCGGGCGCGCTCAAGAAGAACTACCCGGAGAAGGACGAGGCGCAGCTCGTGCTCCGAGCCATCATCGACGTCAATATGCCCAAGTTCCTCTCGCAGGTTAATGACACATTATATTTATGGTGGTGATGTATATACTCGCTTATGGAGTTTACAACAATGTGGGAGTAATACCACCTGCAGTTGAAATTATGTGATACTAGTTACTCACGCGCGATTTCAACCGTTCTACTTGGCTCCTATAGATCGTAGCATGATGTTTTATAGCCATTCATTCTTCAGTAAATACAGTATCCAACTCAAAAATAATTTTAATTCGAATTCAATTCGGACTTGTAGTTTCGGAGATTAGCGAGTTATATGCCGTATATAAGACAACAATAGAAAACACATTGTGTCTCGTGTGGTTCCGCGTTTCACTATACGTCGTATTAAACATCCATTATATATTAGTACAGATATAAATACTAGTAGTCATCATCATCTTCATAAGCTAGAAGACATTCTCTCTTAAACAAAATAAATTTTAGTTCTCCTAAGATGGCGTATAATGAATGTGTGTGTGCAGGACGTGCCCCTGTTCATGGGCATCTACACGGACCTGTTCCCGGGCATCGAGATCCCGCAGCCGGACCGCGCCGAGCTCACGCGCTGCATCCTCAAGGAGCTCGACAAGCGGAACCTGCAGGCCACCGAGTGGTACCTCGAGAAGATCATACAGGTCGTTCGTCGTCATATCATATAATAGTATCATTCATGATTATTGATACCAAGAGTTTTTCTTTTAAAATAAAAATCATTTATTCAATTAGATCAAGAAGGCACTTTTGAATTTCAAACAAAAAAATAATATTTTAAAAGTGTCAATCTCTATAAAAATATTCATAAATATAATGAGTCTCGACTTGGTGTAGAAAGTTAACACCAGATTCAGCATCCAATATCAGCCACAGTCAAACGTAAACATATTACTACAACCGTTTGACTAGACGCGACAAAAATAAAGGAACCGAGCCAAAAGAAAAAAACGTATTTATTACAATTTATTAATTACTTACTTGTGCAGGTGTACGAGATGATGTTGGTCCGGCACGGGTTCATGATAGTGGGTGCGCCGATGGGGGGCAAGACGCAGGCCTACCAGACCCTGGCCGACTCGCTGCGGGCCCTGCAGCTCACCAAGCCGCCACCAAGACACAAGGAGTTCGGGGCCATCTACCGCATCCTCAACCCCAAGGCCATCACCATGGGACAGCTGTATGGCTGCTTCGATCCTGCCTCGCATGAATGGTTAATTCCATTTTTATACTTAAAAAACATATCATGAGTTATATGTATGTGAACTTGTATGTTTGTAAACGCACCTATGACGCTGGAGAAAATAGTAGTGTGGGACAACGTTTAAAAACTAAGATATTTTGGTAATGTCCGACTAGTTTCAGAATGCATCAGAGCCCTTAATACCATGTGATTGTACGAAATGACTTATTCATTGAGTCAATTCGTGCTTTTTACTGTTATCGTAACTAACATTCTGGTATTTCATATCGACATAAGGACTAAACCCTCAAGTTGGATGCAAGTCGCTTCCAAGTGGCCTATTTGGGCCATTAGGGAGGCCTATAATCAGATATATTCCCTATAATAATGACGTCAATGGATCCTTAGGACCGACGGTGTACTAGCGATAGCGTTCCGCGAGTACGCGATGTCGATCACCCGGGACCGCAAGTGGATCCTGTTCGACGGGCCCGTGGACGCCGTGTGGATCGAGAACATGAACACCGTGCTCGACGACAACAAGAAGCTCTGCCTCATGAGCGGGGAGATCATACAGGTACAGTGGAAATAGATACCAATACAGAGCATATAGTACCATGACTTAACTAAAATCACTAATGTTAATGTGTATATTTTGTTAAGGGTCCTATGAGGGTGACATAATCACTGAGTGATTAAACCCTCCAATCTATTTAATAAAGATTAAAAAAACTAAAATCACGGGAGTACCCGTAATTTTATGGAGGAAAGCTCTACTAGTTTCTACCAGTACTCAGCAGGCTGCGCGACGACGCTGCGTGTGTGCACGCTGCTCACGGATTATATTAAAAATACGGATTACTAAAGTAAATTAATGGAGAAAGGCTCAACTAGTTTCGAGTCACTCTTCATCATGAGCAGCGTGCACAGATCAGCAGTCTACTTTTTTACAGCTTTTCGCCATTAATGTACGTGAGTAAACCGTAATTTTTAGTTAACTTAGTATGTCTCACGATAGTTATCATAAAAATATATACGAAACATATTGTAAGCCAATAATGTGTGCAGATGACGAACAAGATGAACTTGATCTTCGAGGCGGCGGACCTGGAGTTCGCGTCGCCCGCCACCGTGTCCCGCTGCGGGATGATCTACATGGAGCCCGAGATGCTCGGTACTTACTCTGCTACATTCATTATAATCTACTGCCCCTTTTATATTTAATAACCTCAATAATCGAGTAGTTGTAGATGCGTGTGCTGACCAAAAGCGCGAGACGTGTTCGATGCATCCTGTTCGTTGTCGGGCGATTCTTCAAAAATATCACAAAATATTAACGGCGTCATTTTTTAGGAACGCAGATACATTTAAACCTCGTTATCCTAGTACATTATGTTGGTATCATTAGCTTTACTGTAGAATTGTACAAACAACTACCCAATCTATTCGATTTTGAGCACTATTACAAACAAAGTAAAGTTTAAAATCCGTTGACACAGGCTGGCGAGCGTTCCTAAGTTCATACAACGTGTACTTGAACAAGAAGTTGATCCCGGAGCAGTACGAGCTGATCCAGGAGCTGATAGACTGGCTGGTGCAGCCCATCCTCGACTTCCTCAACTCCAAGTGTACCGCCTTCGTCAAGGTCGGCGAGATACACCAGTTCCATGTGAGTTGTGGACTTTAAACTGACATGGTCACTAACACTATTAGTAGAACTTATGACGGGATATTTACCATGTTTATTCACTTTAGTGAGTTTCCGATATTTCGGTACTGTTGCAAGCGCCATGTTATGGCGCATGATATGGTAAATATCCCGTCATACGTTCTAATAATAGTTGTGGACTTGTTACACCGTCTGTAGAAAATTCAGAAGTACAAGACTGCCTCCTAAAGTTAACGTGCCTGGCAAGCAATGGGCTTCGGGTTCAAGGTTTGGCTCTTGTAACATGAGTGGAGCATGAGCGAAAATGGGTGTAACATTATTATCTGCAAGTCTGGGGATTTAATTGTTCTGCCAGTTTTGGACATAACTTTACGTATTTCGATTGCCCTAAATGTGTTTCTTCTTTAATTTACGTATTGATATAGGTGTTAATTAAAAAAGATAATTACCTGAGGGCTTAGTACGACTTTGTTTAACGAGATCGAAACAAGACTGCATTCGGCACTCTGATTGGCCAGCAATGAACCAACTAATCAGCTGGCCAAAAGCAGTCTAGTTTTGATCTTGTTAAGCGAAAAACTTGTACTAAGCCTAATAATGCTGGGGCCTTAGTCTGCTATTACAATTGTCTCACAATGGTCGATCATTGATCAGTGCAAGAGGGATGGAGCTATACAACCTACGTAGGTCCGTCCCTCTTGCACTGCTCAATGATCGATCATTCTGACACAATTGTAATAGCAGACTAAGGCCCCAGGTGTCATGTACTATGGTATCCCGTCTGCAGTCGTTCGCCCGGCTGTTCACGGTGCTGCTGGACGCGGAGGCCCAGTTCAGCACGGTGTGGCTGCAGTGCACCTTCGTGTTCTGCTTACTCTGGGGACTCTGCGCCATCATCAACGGTAACATATTATACTGCTACTACCACCACCTCTACTCTTCATAAAAGGTGTCGTATATTGAACAGAGACCGTGCAGCAGTCTGAGGATAAATCTGAATCTTTTAAATTTGTAATATGTCTACCAAGCATGGAGATTATAGCCTCTTATATGAAGTATGCTCATAGTCTAGTAAGCGATTGAAGATAGTATATTAGGTAGTCGACTGTACGGTTACCGTACTGGCTATTTCAAACTAAAACAACCCAATCACCGCCCTCCCCAATCCCCGATTCCCCAACAACCCCCAAAAGGTCGGCAACGCACTTGTAACGCCTCTGGTGTTTCGGATGTCCATGGGCGACGGCGATTACTTACCATCAGGTAATCCGTCTGCTCGTTTACCGGCTTATACTATAAAAATACAAACTAAATAAATACATCACCAGGCGACAGTCGCAAGCTACTGGACGCGTTCTTCCGCAAGCTGCTTGAAGGCAACAACGCTCACTACCCCAAACCGAAGTCCTTCAAACTGGCGAAGAACCAACTGTTTCCTGACAAGGACACTGTGTTCGATTACTTGTACGACAAGAGGAACAATGGCACCTGGATATCCTGGATGGAGCTGGAGAAGGAGGTTCCACTGTTACCTACTGCTAAGGTAAGTTTCACTTCAGTTTAGATGAAGTTGTCATGTCGCATAATTCTATAGACTGAGTGTTTAAATGACGGTTACCGTTGCATAATGCTGTTTGTGACTGTTTTCCCCTAGAGTGGCTTGAAAATAGTCGTCTTGTTTAAATTAACTTATTATGTGAGTAACAACCGAAATTGAGACAGTTAATGATTACTTAAACGAAAACAATTGCCAAGGACTCGGTTAACTAACTGGGTAACTAGGAAAACATAATTTTTTGCTTCTTTTAATATCGTAGCCTATAGCCATACACCTGCAACACTAGAGACTTCACTAGTGCGCTGCCAACCCCGAAAAATTTTAATTAATTGTTTCTGAATAATTTCAAACTGTAGCTCTATCTTCACTTAAACTGAACTTAAAAAGTACGTTCATAAAGCACATAGTCACATGTAGTCCAATCCCTCCCCACTGTAAAGGTTGGCAACGTACTTGTAACTACTCTTTTGTACTTTTGGCTCCACATACCCAACGCTATCAATATTCCAGGTGAACGACATAATCATCCTAACAAACGAGAACGCGTGTCTGCGCTACTTCGTGAACAAGATGGTGCGGGCGACCACCCCGATCCTGATCGTGGGCCCCACCGGCACGGGCAAGTCCTCCATGGTGCTCAACTACCTCCTGTCGCTGCCCAAGGAGCGGTACATCACCAATACCATCACCTTCTCCGCCAGGACTACTGCTAACCAGGTCAGTTTGGTACCTTCAGATTGTCACAAGGTATTTGTGTGATAAGGAATGTATATAAGATATTCTTAAGACTCGATGATTCTAAACCGATTATATCGGTGATACTAAACCGCGCAAAAATGTTTAATAAGTGAAAAAATCCGATGAAGCAGTCTGTACCCTTAGTATGAGTTTGCTTTTCTGGTTGGTTTAATAGAGCCACTATCAATCAATCAGAATGCCGAACGAGCTCTCGTTTTGATTATTTTAAACGTAAACCGAACTCGTAATAAGGGTGCTGATGGCTTTATCATATTTATATTATGTTCTTTCAGACACAAGACATCATTATGTCGAAAGTGGACAGAAGACGTAAGGGTGTCTTCGGACCGTCAATGGGGAAAAAGGTAACGTTTCAAACAGTTTAAAATTTGTCAGTACAAATAAGCCTTAAACAGAGAGGAGACCAAGATGGGCAGGAAGGCCTTTCTCCTGCAGTGGGACGATCATTGCTGACATCTAAATATATTTTCGCTACGTTCTAGCTAGTAGGTCATGCCGAGTCCTTCACTCGAGTAAAAATATGTCTGAATCGTTATCATGAAACCGGCCTGCTATAATATTATCGACTTTACTGACTTCATAATAAGATAAAAAATCGATTAATTAGAATGAAAGTATGTCATGTCCTGTCACAGTGCCTATTGTTCGTGGACGACCTGAGCATGCCGCAGAAGGAGCAGTACGGCGCGCAGCCCCCGCTGGAGCTGCTGCGGCAGTGGATCGACCACGGACACTGGTACGACCTCAAGGACATGGTGCGCCAGGAGGTCGTCGATGTCGTGAGTAGCTCATCTCCTCCTCATTTGTGATAGAAGTGAGGATGTATGATGGATAAAAGTATTTGAAAATGAAAACGAGATGAAAAATCCATTGTCTCTGCCTACCCCCATGGGAGACAAGCGTGAAGTTATGTAAGTATGTATGAAAAATATTCATAGGTATATAGTTGACGAATGTTGGATGATGGATAATGGATGATGAATGATGAATGATGGATGACGGCAGATAAAAGTTAATTATTCAATGGTTAATGGAAGTTAAAGAATGGATGATTCACGAATATTAGATGATGGATAAAATACTAATATTTGAATGAATTAACGTATAATAGGTAAAGGAACAAAAAACTTTGTTATACATAAGTTAAGTAAACATGTTTATTGTAGCTGTTCGTATCAGCGATGCTGCCCCCTGGCGGCGGGTCCAACCTGATCTCGTCGCGGCTGACGCGGCACATGCTGCTGGTGACGCTGGACTCCTTCGAGGACAACACGCTCAACAAGATCTTCGGCACCATCATGGACTGGCACTTCAGCAAGGGATTCATTGAGGCGCTGCAGAGGCAGGCCAAGGTAACGCTAGTGATTCTTTTGTCTAGCAAAAAGTAGGTAGTGTCCGCATTTTTAAGTGTGGGAGAGCCATGCTTCGGCACGAATGGGCTGGCTCGACCAGAGTAATACCACGGTCTCACAGAAAGCCGACGTGAAACTACGCTTGCGTTGTGTTTCGTTGTGTGAGTGAGGTTATCGGAGACCCCATCACCCCCTTCCCAATCTGCTCAATCCCCGATTCCCCGAGTATTACATTTAACTTCTATCGGTCAGGGAATAAATGATGTTTGTGATGTTTTCTATGTACTTTATATGTGCTTTACACCGTAACGTTTGGTAACAGGCGATAGTAGCAGCAACAATGGAGGTATACAAGGCAGTGACCCTGCAGTTCCTGCCGACGCCCAGCAAGTGCCACTACCTGTTCAACCTGCGGGACTTCGCCAGGGTCATCAAGGGCATCCTCCTGGTACCGGCCACGCATATGAAGGACCTCAATAAGCTGGTCATACTGTGGATACACGAGGCCTATCGAGTCTTCTATGATAGACTCGCTGATGATGCTGATCGGTGAGGATTCATTTTTTGATTATTATTGACTTTTTTTTACGTTATTCACAATGGTCATTATAAAATTGGCGTCACTTGTAATAAAAAATAAATAAACACATGATTTTTGAGTTACCACAACCTCTTACGTACTATGCTTTCCCGTGGGCGAACTTTGGGCATAAACATCACTTATACACAGTTCGACCAGAATGACACTACGGTCTTCCAGAAAACTGGCGTGAAACAACACATGCGTTGCCATCCTCAATTCTCAAATCCTCAATCCGCATAAGTCATAAAAAACACGTAGATTGAATTTGAACCCTATATCTCTCTACAATAAACATCAATGATTTTATTGTAACTTTCGTGAGACATACTAAATTAATTATTATGTTATCGGCTTACTCACGTAATGTTTTGACGAGGAACTCGACTAGTTTCAAGCCATGCAAGAGGCTCATATTCATGAGCAGCATTCCGCGACACACGACGCGGCGATTGTCACGCTGCTACTGGCGACTCGAGTTTCGCGCCCATCGCGCCCTCTGCCTGGAATCGCGCGTACTATACGGCGCGTGCGACGTTGTTGGCTCGTTAGACTCGTTCGCCGGCGGCTGCGTAGGTGTTGGGTTCGATTCTCGGGTCGACGCAAAGACGGTGCTGCATACCGCGCTCACTGTGTCACACTCCAGACCCGCAACATTGTAGGCTGACGCAGATTGTAGACTTGGCTTCCAGGCAGGAGGTAATGCCCAGCCACCGTCTCTGTTGAAGTTGGGACGACGACTTATTTCGATGGCCTCACGTACTTTCCGTGGTACGAAGTATTTCTCCCTCGCTAGTACGGAGACCTTGTCGAAACGGAGGAAGTGAGTCGTGCCCGCGCTACAAGCATGCTCGGCTACTGCCGAAACTAGTCGAGTTCCTCGTCAAAACATTACATGAGTAAGCCGATAACATAATAATTAATAAAGATCAAATTGTTACCTCAAACAGTGAGAAGCTATACGACGTGGTATACAAGGCAGTGTACAACAATTTCCGCGTGCACATGGACGCCGTGCTGCAGGAGATGGGCTACATCCCCGAGGGGGAGAAGTGCGGGAACAGGCACGCCTGCAACATCTTCTTCGGGAACTACATGGAGCCTGACGCCGACCCCAAGATTTATGACCAGGTGATTACAATACAACTTGAATTAATATTGAATTACTTTTTTTAAGGGGTCGAAAATCATTTAATGTGTCTTCTCTCGCCTTAGGCAAGGTGAGAGGAAGTGTCAGACTCTTACTGATTAAAATCCATCCTGTTCCTACTCCTGCTTTTCAAACCAGAGCCCTGGTAAACCCGCTAGGTATATCGCAGCTCCGGTATATTGAAGTACTAGCTTCTTCTACTGATCCCGTGGGATAAGACGTGGCCTATATGATATTTCAGACTATAATTTACGCCGGTTTCATTTCGATTTCATTCTGATCCCTTAAGCCGTTTTAACGTGGTTGCGTAACAGACATACACACAAAGTCATAAACTTTCGCGTTTATAATCTTAGTAAGAAGTAAGATATGGCTGGAGCTGTACTAGTTTCAAGTCACATCGGGACTCATATTCATGAATACATCATTTGGCTGTGAGACGTATTTAAAGGAAAACCCCTATGCTCGTCCGAATTATATTGTGGATTGAGTGGGCTCTGAAATAAAGAATAATCCTAATTTCCGTCCTAAGCTATGGCCGACAATGGACTCGTTCAGGAATCGGTTAGCTATAAATCATGTATTTAATTGAACACAACCCTTGACCCTAGGTGCTGAGCTTGGAGGACATGGCGTCCAAGATGGAGTACTACCTGGAGGAGTACAACGTGGTGACGTCGTCCCCGATGGCGCTGGTCATGTTCCGCTACGCACTCGACCACATCTCGCGCTGCACCAGGGTGCTGCTGCAGGATAATGGTCAGTTCATTTCTATTAAACCTACACTTTTTTTTTAAGTGGGGAAAATCATCCAATGACTTCTCTCGTCTTGGGCGAGGCGGAGACGAGAGGGAGTGTCAGACTAAAAACCACTCCGTACCTACTACTGCTTTTCGAGAAACAAAATAATGTATAGTGTGTATGGTGTACATACACACTATACATTATTTTTAATAACACATTGATCCATGGGCGGCCATTCCATGGCTAGATCGAATTAAATTAATATCAGATTAAAGTAAATTATTTGAATCAAACGAGTGAATGAGTGACCTGAAGCCTTAGTACGAGTTTGTTTTACGTTCAACCAGACCGAAACGAGCTGTGAATGGCCGGCTCCAATGAACTACCCAATCAGAGCGAACGAATGTGCTCTCATTTCGATCTTGTTAAACATACAGCAAACTCGTACTAAAGCCCCTGATAGTTAGCAATCAGTACCGCCCATGGACAACTGCTTCTTAAGAAGAGTTACAAGTATGTTGTCGATTTTGAGGAGATTTAAGTAGTAAAATTAACATCAATCATTAGTCGCTACATGCTTCAAAGTTAAATATAATCGGTAGCAAGTACAATAAAGTACCTAACTAACTACATTATAATAATGTGTTGAATACCAGGCAACCTACTGCTGGTGGGCGTGGGCGGCAGCGGCCGCAGCAGTGCCGTCAAGCTGGCTGCCAGCATACTGGAGATGAACGTCATACAGGTCACTAGATGCATCTCATTCATTGTAGCCTAAGTTACTCCTTATTACTCCTTATAGTTAGCTTATAGGTATACCTTATAGGTAGCTACCTCCCAATAAATCCCTCCCAATAAAATCATATACATGTAGTAAAAGCCGGTTATTTTAATATCACAAACAGACACTCTAATTTTATTTATTAATACTGCATGGAGTGAGTCAAAAAGTCAGGTCAAAAAAAGAAAAAAATCTTTTATTCTGATATCACCACATAGTAAAGTACGACTATCATTTACAATATTCACTGTGTTTATGATCAATTTAACCTCAATATTGTACAAACAGATAGAAATATCCCGAGTGTACGGAGTGAACGAGTGGCGCGACGACATCAGGAAGTTGCTGATGAAAGCCGGCATCATTGGGAAGCCTCTCGTCTTCCTCTTCGCTGATAACCAGGTACCAATACAGATGCTTATGAAAACCTTGTTATAAAGCTGAAGGTTTAGTTTTATATACAAAGTGTGGGAGAGCCATGTTTCGGCAAGAATGGGCCGGCTAAACCGGAGTAATACCACGGCTTCATAGAAAACAAACGTGAAGAATTACCTTCAAAGGATTTACCCCAATTCCGATTAAAAGGACATAAGTAACGCGTCAGTTCTCAGCCTAATGTTAAACTACTTTAACGTTTCATAAAAAGAGTAACCTAAGGAGTTTCTTGGTCATTCTTCTCTATAGGAATCTACACTTTGGAACGAGCATCTAGAAGACTGACCGATAGACTCACGTTTTAATTATTTTGTTTGACGTTCAAAAGTGCCTTCCTGATCTAACTAACATAAATAATATTAACTTTGACTTTGACATCTTAATAAGACTTTGACTGAATGGTATCATCATCACAACAACTTCCACTCACTTCACCCCCCAGATAATGTACGAGGGCATGGTGGAGGACATCAACATGCTGCTGAACACGGGCGACATCCCCAACCTGTACGGCATGGACGAGAAGGTCGAGATCCTCGACAAGATGCAGACGGCGGTCCGGGAGTCTGTGAGTTATTGCCCACTGTTTTATTGTATAGAATAGATAATATATAGATAGAGAAGAGATACCTACCATTATATAGAATAGATAATAATAAAACTGATTTATTATATGGTATAAGCGAAATTAAAACTAAAAATCTATTGTATTGTTAGTGTAACTGTTTTATTTTCATTACAACGCAGTAAACAGATTTCTAAGGTTATTTAGACACCACTGACAAACGGTGAAGGAAAAGATCGTGAAACCTGAGCTTATAATTTCTAGTTTTAAGTTTGAAATCGCCAACCTGCATTGAGCAAGCTTGATGATTAATGGTCTAACCTCCGTGCAAGAATAGGCCTTTGGTCAGCAGTGGCCACTTATAGGCTGTTGATGAAAAACTAGTATAAGTTTGTTTTATGTTTAACGAGATTTAAATATTACCGCATTTAGTCCTCCGATTGGTTGGTTCTTTGGAGCCGACCAATCAGAGCGTCAAACTCGCAAGTCTCGTTTCGATCTCGTTAAAGGTAAAACAAACTCGTACTAAGCCCTTAAATCTCTGAATCACTAGCAACTATTTATTGCAGGGTAAAAAAATCGAAACCACTCCACTGGCGATGTTCGGGTTCTACGTGGAGCGCGTGAAGGCCAACCTGCGCATCGTCATGTCCATGTCCCCCATCGGGGACTCGTTCCGCAACCGCCTGCGCATGTTCCCCTCACTCATCAACTGCGCCACCATCGACTGGTACTAACACAACTATACTAATCTATATTACTTGATATATAAAGCTGGAGATTTTAAATGTTTGTTTAAATGCACTAGACTTCTTAACTACTGGTCCGATTTGAATAATTCTTTTTGTTTTGGATACTGTTTATATCGAGATTGAAACATGGCGCTGCTAGTAAGTTGAAATGACTTAGGGTCGGTTCATATCTGACGTAAAATACGTCGACCGTATCATCGGCCGTACTGACGTATCAACGGTCAATTGTTTTTCTATACATTTGTCTGTTCTGGCGTTACGCGACGCATGTTCCGTCAGATATGAACCGACCCTTACTGTCAGAACAGCACAATATCTTTTGAAAAAGAGAGAAAGAGATAAAAATAAGTTAAACACCTAAGCCACTGCTAGTGTCAAGGAATAAGTTTAAATATTAAAACCATGACTGAAGTATACGAGCTGACATTGAGTGAGTGTCGGTATGCAGGTTCACGGCGTGGCCGTCGGACGCGCTGGAGCGCGTGGCGCACATGTTCATCTTCGAGATGGAGGACGTGGACGACGAGCTGCGCCTGGCCTGCGTCGACATGTGCCAGCTCTTCCACACCACCGTCGTGCAGCTCAGCGACCGGTACACCAAACTGCATTACTATTACTAGCTTTAGTATATTCAATTATTCACTATATTCTACATGAACATTTATAATAGCCGAGGTTTGGGTCTGTATAGAGGCATGATTCCATACTTTCTAGCTTCCGGCCTCATCTAGCTATTTGAAATATTGACGTGTAAAAGTGTTATTTTATAACGAATTTACAGAAATAAATATCGTTTATCATTTATCATTATCATTTATATAAAACTACTAGCTAACTCGGCGAACTACGTTTCGCCACCAATGGTTTTCCCGTTTACCTGCTTTTCTCTTGAAGTTTTCCCGAATTTTCTTTGCTATAAACCTCACGGAGCCCGAGACCTTTCCAACGAATGCAAAACCGTGGAAATCGGTTCGTGGGTTATGGAGTTATAGCGTCAGGAAGGAAAACCCGACTTATTTTTATATTAACTTTATACTTCTTAGATAGTCGAATCTCGCTCGAGATCCTTTACTTGACAAAATCAATCTCTTAAAGATTCGCTTCTCTTGATTTCAGATTCTACAAAGAACAAAGGAGGATGGTGTACGTGACACCAACCAGTTACTTGGAGCTGATCAAAGCGTTCATGTCCTTGTACGCTCTGAAAGTTAACCAGATCACCATGTCTAGGATCAGGCAAGCTTATTCTATATTATTTATTGCAAATTTTATAGACATGTCAAATGTGTGCTAATAAAATACTAGTAAGATACATTTGGTTGCAACAAAACGGTAACTCTTTTCCGTGCTTATATCTTTTTACTATCACTTAGAACCGTAACTAAATACATTGATTAAGACATGTTAACTAGTAAACGTACAGGAGAAAATACGAAACAGGACAAAATCCCATTTTAAAAGTGACCTGGTCTATCTTGTCATCGTCAGGTATGAAACCGGTCTAGAACAGCTAGACTTCGCAGCAGGCCAGGTGGCAGTAATGCAGCAGAACCTCAGGGACTTGCAGCCACTGCTGGTGGAAACCTCAGACAAGACTGAGAAGCTCATGATCAAGATAGAACAGGATACCGTCGTGGTTGAGAAGCAGAAAGAGGTATCTATTACAAGCTCGTTAATAAGAGCCCCTGTTTTATTCGAAACTTATCGGGCATCCTCGAAATGTTGTATATTAGAAATATGTTTAATAGCCTTATAAATAATGTTTATTTAGTACATGTAACATTTGTTTTTTATAAAAAGATCTGCTTATACTTTTTCTTTTTATACAACAGATAGTAGGTGCAGATGAAGCGTTAGCCAACGAAGCGGCCGCAGCAGCCCAGGCCATCAAAGACGACTGTGAGTCGGACCTGGCCGAGGCTGTGCCGGCTCTGGAAGCCGCCCTGGACGCCCTGAACACCCTCAAACCAGCCGACATCACCCTGGTCAAGTCCATGAAGAACCCACCGTCAGGAGTCAAGCTGGTGATGGAAGCTGTGTGCGTGATGAAGGGGATCAAGGGAGATAGGAAGGTTGATGCTAATGGTCAGTTATCTCACGTTTCTGTCTCTTCTTTACGCCTAAACTACCGTAAAATATTTATTTTTGTGTTGGATTTATCGAGAAAGATTATAAAACATCACGCTATGATCAATAGAAGCCGAGCAGAGCGAGTGAAACTGCGCGGAAGGAGCTAGCTAGTTAATAAAGGCCGTTCATCATAATATAGTAATACCATTTGCCTATTATTTCATTACAATCTACTATTAATATCTTCTTTGGTATCGTGTAGGGAAACCTTTCGAGGACTACTGGGGTCCGTCCCAGAAGATGCTGGGAGACATGAAGTTCCTCGAGAGCTTGAAGAACTACGACAAAGACAACATACCAAACTCTGTCATGAAGAGGATTAGAGAAAGGTACCTTCGTAACTACAAATTGTTTGAAATACAAGTTACAACTGACGAACTTGATTTGGTTCGGTTGCTTAAATACGGCAAACGAAAGGTTAAAGGTACAAGTCAGGCGTTTATTTAGCTGCTCCCACACGCTAAGTAACTTTTAATTAAGAAGTGGTTTAGATGTACGCAATGCCGGCGTAAGGGCCACTGACACCCCGGGCGAAAATAATGTGGCGCCCACTTGAGGGAAGCAATATCAAGTGTTAGTAGTAGTTTTTAATTTTATTGGCGCCCCCAGAATTTGTCGCCCTGGGCCATCGGCCCATCTCGCCCCCCCCCTAACGCCGGCACTGGATGTACGTGTATGTTTCCATAAATAAATGTCAACAGATACATCCCGGACCGAGACTTCGACCCCGCGGTGATCGCGAAGGTGTCGTCTGCCTGCGAGGGCCTGTGTCGCTGGGTGCGCGCCATGGACGTCTACGACAGGGTCATCAAGGTACCCAGCCTCACTACACTCTTTTATTGCAATTACTTTAACTGTATCTTCATAATACTAAAGAGTGCGTTGATTGCTGATTTATTTCGTTGCGGGATCCAAGACAGACATTCATGTCCTTGCGACGCGCCGGTCTTCAGTATTTCGGCGTTTTCATGGTTGTATCTACTGTAGATCCTGGTGCACAGGAGTTGCAGCGGGTGTGGCGGGTTTGTCCCATTTAAAAAAAAAATACTAAGGAGTGCGCAAAAATCTATAGAATAATAATAATTTTTACATTTAAAAAAGGATTCGATTTTTTTGTTAGATAAATCGTAATTCTAAGTATTTACGTCTGATACATTTCATTTGGTTTAATTGTGATTCTGTTTCTACTAACTGTATAACAACTAATTACTAACGTGGTAGTTACCTATTTGAAATGGATCCCTATTATTGACATTCTCGCCCTTGTTCCGTGTAGGTGGTGGCCCCCAAGAAGGCGGCCCTGTTCGAGGCGGAGTCGGAGCTGCAGCAACAGATGAACACGCTCAACGCCAAGCGCGCGCAGCTACAGGGCGTACTCGACAAACTGCAGGTAACTCATTCTAATTGCAACATATCATTATGAATCATTAAAGCTCTCCAACATCATGGGTTATCACCCTATTATATTATAGAAATTGCCGAAAATCTTAATAATACCTTGCTCAACTTAGCTTGATTCGACTAGGTATGAAAACCCATTATTTCGTTGCTATTAATATCTTGCGCTCAATCGATAAAAATGACACAAAAATAAGTACATTCTTAGTTCTATAACTAAATATTTTTCTATTTAAAGTTCAGTAATACTACGCGACTCTGAAATTAAAAGGCAAAGCTTCGTTACTCAGCAGTATCACACGCACAAGACTTAAATTTTTAGAACCTATTTCAAAACAACTTTTACTCCTAGACCCTAAACGACGAGTTCGCGGAGATGACCCGCAAGAAGAAAGGCCTAGAGGACGAGATACACCTGTGTTCCACCAAGCTCACGCGCGCCGAGCAGCTCATTGGGGGGCTTGGGGGGGAGAAGGCGCGGTGGACCGACCTCGCCAGGGACTTGCAGGAGTTGCTGTCCAATATTATCGGTGGGTACTAGTTACAAGATCTAATGTTCTTAGTTTTATTGCCTTTTGTAGCTTTAAAATAACAGTACTGTTATTCCCTGAAGGGGCTACCCCCTTTAGGGCTTTTTTTTTAAACTTTGCCTCACTAGGATTTTCTCCTGTGTGGGTTTACAAACATACAAGTTCACATACACATGACACCCAGACCAGAAACAACAATTTGTGAATCACACAAAGAGTTGCTCCGTGCGGGAATCAAACCCGCTACACGTTGCGCGGCAGCCGGTTACCCAGCCACCGCGCCAACCGTGCAGGCAGAGATGCTTGAAACACATTATTATAGATTTTTTTGTTAGGATAAATGAGCAGACGGTAAGACGGTACTAAATGGGAAGCAATGTTGGTCATAGACAACTGCAATACAAACAAAGTCACAAATGCGTTGGCAGATTTTAGGGACAGGGGGAGGGAGGAAAATTAGGTGTGACACAGGTCTGAGGTAACCTTACAATATGTATCTATTGTTTCACGCAGATATTCACTGATATATTATTTCCAGGTGATGTGTTGCTGTCTGCGGGCTGCATAGCATACCTGGGTCCCTTTACTGTCAACTACCGAGGCGAGATCGTACAGATATGGAACAAGCGAGCTAGGCTACTCAGTAAGTCTTAGTTCTTAATTAAACTTAGTCATTGGCACCATTGGCATGTTTCCATCTTGTTTACCTAAATCGAGAGGCTTCTTTAATAGTTCACCGCTTCAGCTTTTCAATCAGCTTGCAACTTTAATTACTTTTTTTACGTTTGATGGGTCGACGTTTGGCCGCTATCTCGCCTGATGGTAAGTGATGATGCGGCCTACGATGGAGCACGTCTGCCCATAAGCAACCTATTCACTCAAGCTTTGGATACACGCAGGTTATACGCATCAGGAAATACAGACTCCGCCAAAGAATTCCACTCCCTAGCGTTTCGCATAAGAAAGCTTGAAGCGACTGCCTCGTAGTGGACGTCGTCTCTCATCAGCTGTATTAAATTATAATTATTACATCATAGATTTCTATTTGTTTTTCAATACCAGCCTCTTAATTTCCCCAGGAATCCCATGCTCGGAGACGTTCTCCCTGATCGCGACGCTGGGCGAGCCGGTCGTGATCCGAGTGTGGAACATAGCGGGGCTGCCCGTGGACAACTACTCCATACAGAACGGGATCATCGTCATGAAGGCACGCCGCTGGGCGCTCATGATAGACCCGCAAGGTAATGCGGAACTTGAAACTCTATTTTACAGGTGCGATGTAAGTTGACGAGTTCATAAATCGTAATACCTTGCCCTTTATTTTCCGAAGGCAATTGAAGAATATTATTATCAGTGTTGTTAGTTACAGTTGCAGCAATGAGACAACTAACAACATCCACTTTTCGGTAGATAAAGTTACGTCGCCAATGTAATTTGGGTGACCCTTTTGTCAAGTCCGGGCGCCATTTCAATTCTATACTATTTATTAATTACAGGCGCAAATCATAATCTTGAAAATTCTTGATCTCCTCCTTTCAATTTACGAGGTAATCTTTACTAACTTACAATTTCTCTTACTCTTGTACTGCACCTAGAGCAAGCAAACAAATGGGTAAAGAACATGGAGCGCGAGAACCAGCTGAAGGTGATCAAGCTGACGGACCCCAACTACGGCCGGGTGCTGGAGAACGCCATCCAGCTCGGCTTCCCCGTCATGCTGGAGAACATACGGGAGACGCTGGACGCGCTGCTCGAACCTGTGCTGCTGAGGAATGTCTTCAGGTGAGGATACTTATTCTTTGAAGATAAAGCTAAAGTCTGGTTGAATTAGGCTTTCGGTTTGGCTTCTTTCGTAACGAGCAAAAGTAAAGATCAGAGGGCTTAGTATGAGTTTCTATGTTTAAAAAGAGCTCGTTCGGCGTTCTGATTGGATAGTTCATTGGACCTGGCCAATCAGAGCGCTGAGCGCGTTCACGTTTCGATTTCGTAACACGTAAAGCAAACTCGTACTAAGGGTACTGATCTAAAACCTCGTTTGACAAAATTATTTTGCACTCAGGTCTGGTGGAGTGGACTGTTTGAAGCTGGGCGACAACATCCTGGAGTACAACCACAACTTCAGGTTCTACATCACCACCAGGCTCAGCAACCCTCACTACCTGCCTGAAGTCGCTGTCAAGGTCAGTCAGACCCTATCATATTGTCCAGGGAGGTAGGCAGTGGCGTGTGTCGTGTTGAAAGTAACGCTCTTTTCACAATGGTTATGATAAATGATAAATGATAAATGATATTTATTTTGCAAATAGGTTATAAAATAACACTTTTACACGTCAATCTCTTAAATAACTAGATGAGGCCGGCATTTCCTATCCGACTACTCTGAGAAGAAATGCCGAAACAAACTCAGAGGTCATAGTCTCTTTTAAAGTCCAGACAAAATCAATTAAAGATGTCGGAGAACCGTGCAAGTTGATTCTGTAGTGGTCTTTTGAGGAAAGAACCACAGCAGTTTGAGCGGACCTGTTCAGATGGCAGCACGCATGTGTCAGTTTACAATCAGCTCAGCTGACGGCTGTTGCTGAATGATCCGACGAACAACACCAACCAAAAGAACATTTGGGTAGGCCACACAAATGCTCAAACTGTCAGAATATAATTTACTAAAAATAAAATGACTAGCAAAAGTCTCACACGGTCCTCAAACTAACAATTTTAAAAGGAAATATAAAAATATAAAAGGAAAAAAAATATAAAACAATGTCAAATTAAGTTTATGTCAAATTGTATAAAAAATGTAACTATATGTTACAAACATGTCAGCAAGACCTGTGTGGACATTATAGCAGTTCATTCCCAAGCCTGACTATCCTCCAAGTAGTCTTTTATTTTATAAAAAGCTTTACTACAAAGTTTTTCTTTAATAACATTTTTAAATTTACCTAGGTTTAAACTTTGAATATGGCTGGGAACTTTATTGTAAAAGCGTATACATTGACATCTAAACGAACCGCTTATTTTCTTAAGTCTAGTAGTAGGAACAACATATTTATTTTTATTTCTAGTGTTGATATTGTGTATATCACTGTACTTTTTAAATAACTTTATGTTTTTATGAGCATACACTATATTTTCATAGATATATTGAGAGGCAACAGTCATTATATTAATTTCTTTAAATAGTTCCCTGAGAGAATGTCTCGGACTAAGATTATAAATTGATCGAATGGCTCGCTTCTGCAGCACAAAGACAGACTGAATGTCAGCAGCATTCCCCCACAGGAGAATACCATATGACATGATACTATGGAAATAACTAAAGTATACTAGACGCGCTGTATTTACATCAGTTAAATTTCTAATTTTTTTAACGGCATATGCTGCTGAGCTGAGCCTTTTCGACAACTTATCTATATGTGGGGCCCACTGTAGCTTAGCGTCTAGGGTTATACCTAAAAAGATAGCTGAATCTACAGGGTCCAACTCCCCGCCCTTGATTAGCACGCTGGTTTTGACATGCCTAACATTTGGTGTTGTGAATTTAATGCATTTAGTTTTTGTTTCATTAAGTAGCAAGTTATTGGCACTAAACCAGCGTACTATTTTTGAGAGAGCACTATTTACATGATCACTGACTAATTGTCCACGTTTGAGTTTAAATAATAAAGAGGTATCATCAGCAAACAGTACTATCCCATGGTTATCCTTTACAAGGTAAGGTAAGTCATTAATATAAATAAGAAATAAAAACGGACCGAGAATTGACCCCTGCGGAACACCCATCCTAACAACAGACCCGGCAGAAATTTTCCCGTTAATCTCAACTCTCTGAATTCTATTACTCAAGTAAGAGATAAGTAGGTCCAGAGAGTTGCCCCGCACTCCATAATGGGATAGCTTCCTGATCAGTGTTTCATGAAGGACACAATCGAACGCCTTGGATAAGTCACAAAAAACACCCAATGCGTCCCCTGAGTCCTCCCACGCGTCATATACTTGATTAAGAAGTTCAACACCGGCATCAGTTGTTGAACGACCCCTTGTAAATCCAAACTGGTTACCATGCAATAATTTATTTCTATTAAAAAATCTTTGCATCTGATTTAGAATAATTTTTTCAAAAATTTTACTGAATGTGAACTTATGTTGTTAGTATAGTATAGTCATAAACTCAGCAATTGTGGGTTATATTATTATTACAGTGGATTTTCAGGGCATAGAAACAGAAACCTCTTCATCCACAATCGTGCTAGCGACTATTCGAACAACCGAACGTCGTGCTAATCTTAATCAGTAACCTACATATAATATTTCCTGGTTATATTTAACAGGTGACCCTGCTGAACTTCATGATAACTCCACAAGGTCTACAAGACCAGTTGCTGGGCATTGTGGTGGCGCAGGACAGACCTGAGCTGGAGCTGAAGAAGAACCAGCTCATCGTCGAAGGTGCTCACAACAAGAGGACGCTCAAGGAGATTGAGGATAAAATTCTGGAGGTAAGGTGTAAACAACAACATATCAGAGGGCTTAGTATGAGTTTGTTTTACGTTCCGCGTTCGGGGCTGATTGGCCTACTCCAATGAAACAACCAATCTGAGAACTAAACGCGATAATGTTTCGATCTCGGTAAACGTACAACAAACTCGTACTAAAGCCTCTGCCTGTGACAGTCCACTGCTGAACTATGGGCCTCCTCTACATAGCCATAATCACCACAATTGGCAAGCAAAATCCTTTTGTAGTATAATAATCATGTTTATTAGAAACCACTGCTGCCCAATTTCCGTCAATTGTGTAGTTACCTTAGTGTGCTCGACGACCCTCACTCTTGGTTCCAGGTGCTATCATCAGCCGGCAACATCCTAGAAGACGAGTCAGCGAACCTGATCCTGTCGTCGTCGAGGGTGCTCTCCATCGAGATCGAGGCCAAGCAGGCGGCCGCCGCCATCACGGAGGCCGAGATAGACAAGGCCAGGCTCCTGTACGTGCCTGTGTCGCAGCACAGCTCCGTGCTGTTCTTCTGTATCTCTGACCTGGCTAATATTGATCCTATGTACCAGTATTCATTGGTTTGGTGAGTCATTTAACACTATTTTGCTCTTAATAGTGAATTTCCGACGTATAATTACGTACCATAGGGTTAAATTTAAATATTTGACAGTTTGAGCTTTAAGAAAATTGTGCGTACAGACATACAGATCCATGAGAAATATGTTTTAATTACGGTAATGATTAGCCCTTTACAGTTCTCAAAACAATATTTAGAGCTTCTCAAGATTTGCGCAACCACTCTAAATAAATGCGCAAACCTATGCGCAACTTGCACAAGTCTGACAACTATATGTATAAAGTATTATAATTTCACCAATAATTCCCAGGTTCATAAACCTGTACAACCAGGCTATAATAAACTCCCCGAAGTCTGACGAGCTATCGGAGCGGCTGGAGGGCCTGAACGCGTTCTTCACCAAGAGTATCTACGACAACGTCTGCCGGAGTCTCTTCGAGAAGGACAAACTGATCTTCTCTCTCGTTCTCACGCTCGGTATACTGAGGTCTAAGGTAGGTGTCATAGTTTTATGGATGACTTTAGATGCGAATACGTAGAAACACACATAAATATTTTCGCCAACAAACTGTTGCACAGTTTGGGGTGTTTTAGTAATAAGATAAATGTATGTATTCCCTACGAATAAACGTTATAATAAAAATTGCTGTAATAGCAGCTCAAAATTATAAACCTCTTTTTATCTCGTTGTTAGTTGGATATAAAGATAGACACATATTTGAGGATACGCTTACTTACAATTTCACTGCTTACTCATAAGAGTGGTTTCATTTCAATGTTGGAAATAGATACACACCATTAATATTTTGGACCCCATCCTGCCCACCCTCTTATTGAAAAGGTAACTTAATAACAAAAAGGGACGTAACATGTTATGTGTCGTCTACCAGGGTAAGTTGGACGACGACTTGGTGGCGTTCCTCCTGACCGGTGGAGTGGCGCTGGACAATCCGTACGAGAACCCCGCGGCCGGCTGGCTGTCTGACAAGGCCTGGTCCGAGGTCGTCAGGAGCAGTAACCTGAATGCGTCAGTATCTAGTCGTTTCTGTAAACTATGACATGGTTAGATTAAGTTCCCTGGGCAACCTGTGGCTGCTTAACGTCTCGTGGCTTTGATTCCTGCACGAATAACTCTTTCTGGGATCCACAAATAGTCTTTCTTGGTCTGAGTATGATGCGCGTTTGATTTTGCACCTATAATACATGAGATCATAGAGTACAGAGATCATAGGGTACTACATTAAAAAAATGTTTATGGTGGTGGGCTGATAATTATAAATAATGAAAATCTGCTTCTATAAAATCCTAATCCATTATTTTCTTCGAATGATGTCCTCCAGAACATCCCTCGCTGTTCCTCTTATCACTCAAAACTAAATAACCATTGTGTTCTTGATTTTAATTTTAGGCTAAAAGACTTCAAAAGCCACTTCGAGAAGAACGTGGGCAAATGGAAGAGTTTCTACGACCTGTCGGCGCCGCACGAGAACCCCATGCCGGAGCCCTTCGACCAGCTCGAGGGGATACCCAAGCTCATCGTGCTCAGGTACCAGAGGAACTAACACTGTACTGTACTGTACTGGTGTTTTATTCTCACCAGTTGGCACTAGTGAATCTAAACAAGGGTACTACTAGGGGCTAAGTTAGAGTAGCAAAGTTAAGTTAATAGGAGTTGATTGATTAATGGTTTAATTTTATCAATCATGATTACTTTTATGTTCTACTGTGCTTATAAGTCATGACAGTTAACTACTATTATTGCTACTTATGGTGCGCCTTGTTGCTTTGTATGTCGCAAATACTGAACTTATTTCACCGTGGCCTTAAGACGTATTTTTTGACTTATTACTACTTTGTATTAGTTAAAAAAAAGAACCCTCATGCATTGCTTATAACGATAAGGCCGCCATTGAGCCCTACTCAGGTTCTTATTTTTCATAATGTGTACAATAAATCTTACATCTCTCTGGCTACCTAGATGCATCCGTCCAGACAAGCTGATCCCCCTAGTGCAGCAGTACGTGGTGAAGGAGATGGGCCGGCCGTACATCGAGCCGCCCCCCTTCGACCTGGACAAGTCGTACAACGACAGCAACTGCTGCTCCCCCCTCATCTTCATCCTGTCGCCAGGGTCCGACCCCATGTCTGGGCTCGTCAAGTTCGCCACGGAGAAGAAAGCCGTCACCTTCGAAACTATCTCTCTTGGACAAGGACAGGTGACATGCTGGAAATGTATTTTAGTTATAGTACAGTGTCTTGATTGTTATAAGAAGTGAGTTATTTTTATCTATCTTTTACATATGTAGTAAAATAAATATCTGTCACGTTTTTGCTTTTTAAGAGAGGCTAAATAAGTCTATCAAATGAATTGGAAAGTACTTTTAGTGTCAGACCATCTCTCAGAAAATCCTTAATCTTGGCTAAAGATGATTTTCGCAAAATAGCTTGCAGAATTTTTATATGGAAACATGAAGAACAGGCAGGCAGGAAGGCAGGAAGACAGGCAGAAAGTATAGGCAGTAGTGGATGGAATCTAGTGATGATAATGACATTTTTCCTCGTCCAGGGTCCGATAGCATCGGGTATGATATCCAAAGCGATCGTGACGGGCGGCTGGGTGGTCCTGCAGAACTGCCACGTGATGACGTCATGGATGGGCGAGCTGGAACGGATCTGCGCCGAGGTCATCGTGCCGCAGAGCACGCACTCCAACTTCCGCTGCTGGCTCACGTCATACCCCAGCACCTCCTTCCCTGTTACTGTCTTGCAGAATGGTAAGGATAAGTTAATATAATGTCAAAAGATGATTACCTGATTTTATTGATACTTAAACTGAGGGCTTTGTACGAGTTGGTTTTACGTTTAACTAGATCGAAACGAGACTGCGTTCGGCTCTCTATTGGTTGATGCAGATCCGGCCAATCAGAGCGCTGATAGCGCTCTCGTTTTGTTTTCATTCAATGTAATGCAAACTCGCACTAAGGCCAACGTACGACAGGTACTGGGGCCATCATCAATTTTTTTTATTACACGTCTAAATGCTCCAACACTCTGATTTATTTATTGTAATTACGTATGACTACGTCTATACTACTACGTCTATACGTCTGACGTTATTCCCTAGGTGTAAAAATGACAAACGAAGCACCGAAAGGTTTGAAGAACAACATATATCGCTCGTACATATCGGACCCTATCTGCGACCCCGAGTTCTACATCTCGTGCCCGCGCACGGAGGACTGGCGCCGGCTGCTGTACGCGCTGTGCTTCTTCCACGCCATCGTGCAGGAGAGGAGGGCCTTCGGACCTCTCGGCTGGAACATACAGTACGAGTTCAACGAGAGTGACCTCAGGATCTGTGTTATGCAGCTGCAGGTACGAATTACTAGTGTAGTTATTTACTGATTTATTTTGTTCTAGTGGTGTTTATTGCAGATTTTTAGATGTTTTTTTAACCCAACTATTGAATTCTAGTTTCTATGTTTAGTCTCTCGAAGTTGTACACTCCGCTCGTGAATAAGAGTCCTGTCGTAATTTGGAACTAGTAGAGCGTTTCTCAATTAGATATAGTATTTTATTAACCATGTGTCACGATAGTTATTACACAAAATATATGTCCGTTGACCGTATCTTTGACCATTTGGGGAATAATCCTTACTGTTATATTTTCCAATGGCATTACCATATGATGTGATTATCTACAAGTGTCGTGTGGCTATCAGATGTTCCTGACGGACTACGCGGAGACTCCGTTCGACGCGCTGAACTACTTGGCCGGGGAGTGCAACTACGGCGGCCGCGTCACCGACGACAAGGACCGCCGGCTCATCATGTCGCTGCTCTCCATCTTCTACAACGATCAGGTCACTACCGTGCCCGAGTGAGTTGTTCTTCAATCTTATATTGCATACTTTTTAATAGGGGTTGTCTGTAGTACTTGTAAAGTCTTACTGGTTTTTTTTCGGGTTTTCGAAAATTTCTTAGTATTAGCACGGAATCTGGAAAAGTGCTCGGTATATGGCAATAGACTCACCCCCTATTCCATGGGGCTTAAATTGTGAAACGTACGTGGACATTGTACACCATTGTCACATTTGCCTACTCCATCGGGGATAACAGGCGTGATGTTGTAAAAAAGGTATTTGTCTTTATTTATACGGCCCTTTAAGATGCCATACATAGCCAAATCTGTTAAAATATCTGGCTATTTCGATCGTGTGTTTGATACCAGGTACTCGTTCTCCCCGAGCGGCGACTACCGCATGCCCAAGAGCATGGACTACAACTCCGTGCTGGAGCACATCCGCGCGCTGCCCATGATCACCAACCCCGAGGTCTTCGGCCTGCACGAGAACGCAGACATCACCAAGGATAACAACGAGACTACCGCGGTACTAACACTTTTATTTTAATCTGGTTTATAGTGAAATACAGACTTAAAATGATTATGATCTTTGTAGAATCTTAAGAAGGCGAGAAGAGACTGGGGAGACGACAGAGAGTGTTCAAAGCTCTTTTTGTTAAATTAACATTACCTTTCCCAAATAATAAGAGACATATGTATAGATAAATATAGGATATCTAAAGTCGGTCTTAAGCACAAATTAAAAATGAATCTCAATCCAAAATCTTTGGAATCAGGTTGATTTTTGTCATGAGTTATATTGCTAAAAGCCACGATCGATTCAGGGATATTGGGGGTTCTTATTTCAGACATGTGACGATGTAAAATAAAATAATCACAAATATCTATGACGCTATTCAACATTATTTGTGAATATAAAGTCACTACCAAATAAATAAGGTACATTTATCCGCAGCTGCTATTCGGCACCCTACTGACTCAGACGCACATAGTGAGCGGCGGCGGCGCGGAGGGGGGCGAGGGGGGCGGCGTGGTGGAGCTGACGCACGACATGATGGAGCGGCTGCCCAAGCTGTACGACGTGCAGGCCGTCGCCGACAAGTACCCCGTGCTCTACTACAACAGCATGAACACCGTGCTCAAACAGGTACACCCGACATTGTATATAGCTCTGCCGTGTCCATTTGTAATTCCTTTGGCGTTGAAGGCGTCTTTAGGTGATGCTGATTGCTTACCAGGTAATTCTTCTTATTAATTTATTTGTCCCAATATATAAGAAAACTAGCTACTTCCCCGCGGTTTTACACTTTTTACTCGACTCCTTTTGATTGTGTAATGTTGGTATATTGGCATCTTCCTGGATCATGGGCTGTCCCACACAAATAATTATTCAAATTGGACCAGTTTATTCGGAGATTCGCGCTTTCAAACAAACAAACTCTTCAGATTTATATATTGACTATAGATAAAATCTTGGAGGATAAGTCTGTCTTAAGCTTATTACTAGTAGGAACATCTAGATTCTATATCTAGAAGCGTTTTGTAATGTACTCTGAAATTATATTTACCTGTTAACGGTAATTTTAATTTTAATGTTACATATCATAATAATTTTCTCCCACCAGGAGCTGATCCGCTACAACCGTCTCCTGTCCGTGGTAAAGCGCACCCTGCACGGAGTACACATGGCGTCGCAGGGCCTGGCCATCATGAGCTCGGAGCTGGAGGAGTGCAACAACTCCTTCGCGAAGGGCAAAGTGCCTGGAGCCTGGATGTCCAAGTCATATCCTTCTATGAAGCCGCTAGGGTCTTACGTGTCTGATTTACTGTCTCGGTAAGTATGTGTTTAAATTGATTTATAATCATAAAATTATTTTTCCTCAAACAATAGACTAGGTATTATAATATCGTAGTGTGACTTGTGGCCTATAAACTACAACTTGCAACATTCCCTAGTCCATTTGTCCGTTATTTAATTATTTACAATTGTCCATACCATATAATTTTCACGCACTTGGAATTTGTTTTGTACTAATATTTACTTTTATCTCCTGCCAATTTTCAATATGTATTTTATTGATTGATCTATTTTAAAGGATTTAGATATCTAATAATCCCATTTATAGTACCTACCTAATAAATATAGTCTAGTCTAGTTAATAGAATCATAGATTAACGAACATAAATCTATTGTAATCTAATAATAATATAATCTACAGTTTTTAGGATTTCTTAGAGGGACAGCGCGTACGCAGTCCCTCACTACCAAAAATAACGCGTCCGAGTTATCCACATTAGGGATAATCGCAGGGGTCAACCCAATCGCAGTGCAATGAGAGGACCTCGCCCTGGGGGAACCGCCTTCTTGATCACGGTGTCCCCTACGCCAGGTAAGTATGAGTTGGGACGAGCGCGCCGCGAGGGTCGTTCAACGCCGGAGAATCTTAACACCGCGATTCAGAAAACCGGTCTAAATGTACAACGCCATCTAGTTGCGTGTGGACAAAAGATCCTCGGCCCTGTTGCTAGAGGGGAATGTGAACAATGATTGTTGCGCCACCACGTGGTGCGAATCCGAAACTTAAATTCCGTTAACAAGATACTGATGCTGATGCGTGAAAGACAAACATTAATTCATCCTTATAAGTACCTACTGATTCACATTCATAATTAATTATTTTATCTCCATTCCCTTATCTCAAGTTATTAGAGGTCGACACCAACTGAATATTTAGGTCTTCCATTCTCCACAGTCAAACACTCCCTATATACATACTTAGGTAGTTCTTTTGCACAACTTGAAATAAAACCAACAATATCCATATATGAATTTATTTTACTATCACAAACAAGTTCACTACGCTAATTGTGTATATTACGTCTAAAGAGATGCTAGTTTGGGTGCATGCGGCGGCAGCCACGAGAACATTACACGTTTGTAATATTTGTGTAATAAAACTATGAAATTTAGGCCGCGAACATAAACAATAACTTGATATATTCACCTATAAAATACATTCCAAGGTTTACAATATGCAAATACTGTCTATAGACAGACGAAATGGATCATTGCCATGAAAACACAACGTCTATAGGCCATAAATTTATAAGAAACGACAATAAAAGAGAGCACTACTAGTATCACGCACCCAAACTAAGAGATACACAATATGTTTGTACTCAGTCCGTCGACGATTGTACTAATAAAATGCTGTGTAAAGCACACAAGACTGCAAGCGATCCGCGACGCGCCGTGGTACTCAGTACTTCAACAATAGTTGCCTTGTACCACACGTACCCATTCTAAAAACTCGATTCTCACATTAGTCACAAGCTATGATAAGTATGTTCATATTGTTCATGTTTTACTACTATACTGGCCTTGTTGATAAATCTATTGTTTGAGAAACATCGACTAGTGTTATTGTTTGGGCTGCTTTTCATATTATAGTGGCGCCCCATAGTTGCGTAATGTTTGAATCGAGTCTTTCTAGTGGTACTTAAGAAGTCGGCCGACTGTAGGTCACACAGGAAGCGCGCAATTTGTAAGCTACCGTGTCGCTTTGCCCCTCGTCCAAGTGCGCTTGACAGTACCGCATTGAGTGAGAGCTCATGTTCTAACAATGATCTAACGCAATAATGCGATCTATTCTGCACAACTTAATAATCAAGGGGAAGTTTGGTTTACAATTGTTTACAAAATATTCCAATATTAGGTACTTGTACCAACAAAGTAATCCACTGCTACTTACAACACATGCAATAATCAATTTCATATCGAGAGAGATATTCCCTATAATAGTGTAATGCTAACAGAGATTGCATTCAACACTAAACACATTGGTAATACTAAAGTTCTACACAGTTATATAAACTTATATAGTTACATAAACATTTATTATAGCACACGTGAATACTGACAGGTGATATTTGACACATTTCCACAGTAAAATTCAACAATCAAAAATCGATAAAGTTCACAATATAATTACCAAATCGACTTGTTAAACCCTGGTTTGTTCAAGTTCCCTTATAATACTTTGATATTTATGTGAACATTCAATATTTGATAAACCTATTTTTAAATACAACATTACACACAATATTTATGCGTACAAACAATTATAGATCAAGTAATAACGAAATGCATTTGCTCAAGCAAACAACTTCTCCATGAGGGCGTGGATAGGCCTACGTTGAACACAGGACTACAGCTCACCGCCACGAGTTCAGCCTTCAGAGTTGCGAGCAGCCAGGTCCAGCAGCTTGTTCATGAGCTCTCCGCCGAAGGACTCCCTGTACTTCTGGCTGATGTTGTTCAGCAGCGCGTACGGCGTCTCGTAGTTCATGTTCTCTATGCTGGACAGCGTGGTGTCGTCATACTTCCTGCCGACGACCCTGAAGCCGTTGGCCGACATCTCGACGCAGTAGTCTGTGCTCTCCAGCGTGGTGAGGTTGATGTAGATGCGCTGGTTGTTGTTGTGGAGCTGCGAGGATATGGACGCAACCTTCACGTGCTTGCGGATGTCATTGATGGCTGCCTCGGCTTCCTGTGGCCAGGTTTTCTCGTCTAACACCTTGTCCGTCATGTTGGGAGTCTGGAAAGACATAAATGAATACTTACTATAAGTTAAGCACCTACATATACCTATCACCACAATGGAACTAAATTAATATTCTGCAGGTAAAAACTACAAAACCTATAATTTATTATTCGATTGTTAATCTATAGGTAATGTTCCCAGGCTAAGCTTTCTACAAGACTGGATAGACGAGGGTCCCCCAGTGGTGTTCTGGATCTCTGGCTTCTACTTCACGCAGTCGTTCCTGACGGGCGTGCTGCAGAACTTCTCGCGACACAACAAGATCCCCATCGACCAGGTCCACTTCGAGTTCACTATCACCAGTATGGAGGCGGACACTAAAGACGAACCGGAATACGGGGTGTATTGCAAGGTAACAATAACTCTACAACTACAACCTATTTCAGCTAATGATAAATCAATAATGCTTAAATGTTAGAGGGTCAATTGGTTGGTATAAATATAGTTTCATGATTGATCTATTTGGATACTACTGTCTATATTTATGTGTATTGTCTTTAAATCGCAAGCAGCAATCTTTCCAAATGGATAAAGGAGACGAGGAACACAGTGTGTTCATATGGGTGAGTCTCGCATTATGCACGGGAATGTATCGTGCCAAGCTGTTGGCACACAGCTATCATTGCATGCATGACACGCACGGATTTACACAGATTTGCACGGTTTAATATTTTAGCATCAATCAAAATTGAAAGCGCGTATAATCGCGCAATATGTAGTACCGAAGGTAGCACAAAGCTTGGTGTAGTGACCAAACAAACGATTCTATTGGACTGTCACAGTCCTAAAATAAACAAATATTAAACTATTTCTTCCACACAGGGCCTATTCCTCGAAGGCGCACGATGGAATCGAGTAACGATGCAAATGGACGAATCCTATCCAAAGATCCTGTTTGACACTATCCCTATAATTTGGTTCAAACCAGCTTTGATAGCTGATTTCAAGCCTCCTCCCTGTTACTTCTGTCCTATTTACAAGACGAGTGAGAGGAAGGGAGTGCTGGCGACGACGGGACACTCCAGCAACTTCGTCATGTACATCACACTGGAAACTGACAAGAAGGAACAGCATTGGATCAATAGAGGCGTCGCGAGTCTGACGCAACTTGACGACTAGACTCGATGGATACGAGATAACGTTATACAACACTTGCTAACTAATCAGTTATTTCTGAAATATGCTCTTAACTTTAACTACCTGCTTTCTGTGTTATTCTATTCTTATTATTTTACAATCACTTGAGCAGATTGTATCAAAGTTGGCAAGCCGATCAGGTCTAAGTATGAATTTTGGAAATAGACTGTTGCATGGTTATGTAAAAATAACATAATCAAATTAACTGGTGCATAGATGGATGGCCAGACAGATGTGATAGTTTATTTATATAATTTGTTTTATTATTTATTTTTAATTTGTAATATTATGTAATTAATAATTATTATCACTGTGATAATGTGCCTAGTCATAATCAAGTATTTGCCAAATAAAGATTTTTCATAGTAAGTCTTTGTTTCATTTATTATTTTGATATAGACATATTAGGAAACAAATCAAACAAAGGCACAAAATATTAGACACTAGTCTCATTAATTAAAGCGGAGGCTATTTGTGAAAGTGATACACAAACTGACTTTTAACTACATACTTATTGGTTTTGAGGATAGGTGAACAAACTACTGTTATACACAGTTCAGATTTAAGACAAATTCTTCCCGACATGTCTATGAAGCCAATACAAAGAGATGTCATAACTGGATTTCCCATTCACATAATGCGTGACACATTACCGGGGGCGCGAGGCGTTACAAACCACGCCCCTTTCTATTTTCCAACATGCAGTCCCATACTACAAAAACGTTGACAATTGTCCACATTTTAATGCAGTTACCACTTTCTGAGTGCTTATAATCTATCCACACCTTTTTACTTATAATATCATTGAGCAGGACCGATTTGTTTTGTCACAGTGCACAATCACATTAAAGCATCTCCTCTCTGTACTTAGTTCATGATTATGCCCTTATACTATAATCTGGACCTCAACTCGCTAGCCATGTAACAGCATGTATTATTTGTATGAAGGATAAAACAATACGAGAGAGAGTATGATTTAATCATGGACGGTAGCAGAGACATGTTCAGCAATGCTTAGATTATGTTAGTAACATAAGTTCAGTACCAGTGTAACAGTATACCATATGAAAAATAAAGAATGAGCAAGAATTATAAAGATGTATGAAGGTGAGACGTACAATCAATCATCAGACAATAGTTTATTATGTTAATGACTTATTACATCATAGTTGAACTGTATTACACTTGTGTAGATATAGTTTTCTTGGATAAGTATTCCAATCTCAATATGGCACTGTTTTCTAAAAATATGACTATTAGAGACAAACATGTTGCTGGCTTTTACCTGGAGGACTAGGTACTGAGTTTAGGAAACTTTTATAAACTTTTACCCTATAAATTCAAAACATTTATTCCAATTAAACCACAAAATGGGTACTGAAACATCAACAAATAAAGAAATAGATACTAGTCTGTCTGTCAGTGAAGCTAGGTCCTTGTTCCAAAGTTTAGCTTCAAATGGAGAAGAAGGAGCAAGAAACTATAATAATAACTTATGGTAACTTGAGACTTTGAAGAGTTGAACCATAACATAATTATCAAAAATCAATTCAAATGAACTTGAGTCACAAATTGAGAGAAGCCTGAAAGCCACTTGTTGGATGTTTTGTGAATCTGATCAACTTATGGTGTATATTGAACACAGCAAGTTTCGTCAACATTAATATAATATTAAATTAGTAATTAGACATTAACATTATACAATTAGTTTGGCTTCAACCCAAGTATATTAGATGCCAGTGGAGGTTGGTAAAACTATTTGATTCATGTAGTATCTCAATAGCAATTTATAACCAATCTATTGCCAAAAATTTTAACACGACGTGGATTTTTCCTATAAGAATATTATTCAGTCTTAATGGTAAGTATGCTAAAATTATATCTAAATTTTGTATTTTACCCTATTCGTAATAAAGAGAAAAATAAAAATAGTTAAAGGTACCAAACACGTACATATATTTTTTATAATTTTCAATGACCGCGAGAACAATAATAATTATTGTGGTAGATTAAATATTTCCCTAAAACATCATTTTAAATTTCGCGCTAATGTTGAATTAACTCACCTTGCTTTACACAACTGATGAAGGATTGAAGTAATCAATTGACGTACACTTTAATTTATTGATTGTATGTTATCGTTTACATCGCAGAGTTTTAAAAACACTTTACACAATTTGCTACACAAACTCAAATAAAAATAATGTCAACAAAGTCCATAGACTAATTATGTCGATGACGTCAGCGTATTTTCCTATGTAGTGATGGGCTGATGGGCTTTAAGTAATAGACAATTATTGTAAAAGGTGATCTATCGACATAATATATTTCTTACGAAGCTTATAAGATTCGTCTTATTAGCTTCAAAGCAAAATGAAATATATTTTTATCTTGTGTTTTGTTGTAATATTTTATTTATTTATCATTTTCTAATTTATACCTCCCAAAATTATTTTATGCTCTTCATTTATAACGATTAGACTTAGAGAAACTTGAAAAAAAAGACTTTCAATAATTTTAGAAGGGTTTTATACCAATATCCACTCTAAAATAGATAATAAAATAATAAAAAAACTGTATTTTGTTAAAATTTGATATGTATTTATACGTTGTTTAAGTATTGAAAGTTTCATTTTTAAATGTACTTTATTCTTTTTACTAACGAAACTATTTTACTCCATGGTAAACCATATTATAACAAGTAACATAATATCAAAATTTAAAATAAATTAATTTCTTGCATTTTATCGTAATTGAATCGATTATATACATTCGATAAAAATGCGTATCACTATTGATACAACTTCGTTTTACTCAGGATGAAATCCATGGTTTTAGTCACAAAATAATAAATAATAAAAAAGAAGTTATCTTGCAAGGAAACCAATTGATTTGCATTTCAATCGACTAAAACACATTAAACAAATTAAAATATGTCAAGAATTAAAAATAATGCGTGAAGAGATTTTTACTATTTTTGAACAAACTTTTGTGTCGATCGCCAATGCGTGAAACGGAGCTAAATATTTACAATTTGTTGCTATGTTGCATAGATGGCGCGGCGAACTTGTAAACTGCGTATGCCGAACTGACGTTTTTGGTTATTTTTGTTCTCGCCTCGTGTTTACTTTAGTGTCTAATTTCGGTCCAATTGCGAAAATTCAGTTGTGCAACAACCAAAAGGTTAATATTTCGTTCATATAAGACATATCCGTACTTTATAGTATCGATCCGCTCTTCCGGACTAGGTATATGTATACATTATTATCACGTGGTGGTGTGGTGGTTTATATAATTCTTGTTTACCGCACAAGTAGAAACTTTGCGCATGTGCGTCCCGTCAGTAACCTCAAATTGTAAAGGCACGGGTTCGGCAGGTTCCGGATATCCGGGTCGCGACGCGGCGGCGGCGGTTCTCGCGGCGGTATTGTGATGTGCCCTCGTGCAAGGCGTTCGCGCCCCGCGTGTGGACAGCGTTGGTGATATCTGTACGCGCGCGCCTGCCATGGCCCAGACTCAGTTTACGCGAAGCTCGGAGAGCGACGCGTGGGCGCTGCTCTCTCTGAAGTCTGCGCCCCCGTCACCCTCCAAGGTGCAGTGGGCCCAGGAGCCGGCCCCCATCGCGATCGCGAGGCTCGACGGCCGCGACTTCGAGTACCTCATCCGCCAGAAGCGTGTCGTGATCGGCCGGAACTCTAGTAGAGGCCAAGTGGACGTTAACATGGGACACTCGAGTTTCATATCTCGTAGACATCTCGAACTATTTTATGACCACCCGGAGTTCTACCTGACGTGTAACAGCAAGAATGGAGTGTTGGTGGACGGCGTGTTCCAGCGGAAGGGCTCCGCCGCCATGCTGCTACCCAAGAGGTAAGTGCACGCGGCTCTCGCTGCCCGCAGCCCCACGCCGGCGCCCTGCTCATCTACTTATGTGCACTCACTAGCTTTTGTTTGTAAACAAATCATATTGTTTATGTTCAACCCACCTGTTGTATTTTTGTTTAAAAAAATTGTAGTGTTCATAATCTTTGTTGACACATGTGGCTTATGTAAATCATGTTCCTAGACTTGAAATGATGAAACACTGAGTTACACCTGGCCACTTGTACATGAATAGCATTGCTAATAATATAATATCATGAAAGTACAAATCTATTTTTGCAGTCAGTCATGCATGCCAGTTGCTTATTAGATCTGTGTCTGCATCACAACATAACATTTCTCTTCTCACTAAACGCACAGAATCATATTAGTCACCAGAGCTTGTTTGTAGGAAAATACCACAAACAATATTTTTGCAAACACTCACTGTGTCTTATCAAAAAGTGGTAAACAAAAACAGAATCTTGCCATTTTACGATCAATGTCCAAGCTTAATGAATAGTTTGATAATCATTATCACTGGGTACTAGTTATTTTAAGCATATTACAGATAAGATACATCCAATATGGTTGTACTTCTGATTGTATGATGCAATACATAGAAATGTGATTGTTGATTTGGTGATATTTTGCAAGTCATTCTTACTGGAACCTTATTCTTATAAGACTCGGGTTTTGGTAGATTTGTTAATATTGAAGTAACGGCCAAATAAGCGGACAAATCATGTTTAACTACAACTTCAATTCAAATTGAAATAGAATTTAAAAGTGATGAGTTGCATCATTTAAATTGATTCAACACAACCACATGTTATTCTCATAAATAATTTTAGGATGCTGCGTCTTTGAATACAAAGCGAACATGCCAGAATATCCCGAGTAGAGGTTCTTTGCACAGAAAAGCAAGGCCGTCTTTGTTTTTATTTCTATAAATAAGAAATATAAGTATCTAATAAATTTTATGTAGGATTAGGATCTCCTCTAAAATACAAATGTTTAATTTTAATTATAATTTGCTAATATATTTTTTAGCAAGTTGAATGTTGCTAGAATAATCTGTCTGTATAATATACTACAAGTTTTCTTTAAGTGATTCCTCAAGAAACTTTACCTGTTTAACAGAGGATTCCATATTAAAGTAGCAGAACAGGATACAAATATTAAACCACTCAAAAAACCATATTAACCATACTTATCAATGTGGGAAATGCAAATTTTACATGCTATGTTAATACTGTCTAGTTTTTTCCTTTTTAATATCAACATTGCTTCCTATCTCAACATCACTAATGTACCTAATTTATTACTTAATTAAATTCAACTGTTTTTACATATTCATTGTATTCATACAGAATGACAACTACTAATATAATAGAACAACAAGTTATCATATATTAGCTATTACTTAAGCTTAAAACTTATTAAGTGCAACATAACTTTTTCTAATAAACTACTGCATTACTTAATACTTATTTGCACTCAATAATATTTACCTATACAGTGTATGCATAATATACCTTAAACAATTTTGCACCTTATGCACTAATTTTGTAAAAGCTATTTTAGTTTACAAAGCTAAATATCTGAAACTGGGTTTCCAAATGTTTAATCGGTCTTTGAGGAAGGAAAATAACATGAAGTACCATGTAACTAGAAGATTAACTGCATTGGCTTTGTTATTTAGCAATTAGCAACAGTGTTATTTATTATTGAATATTATTATTTCTTATTTAATTTGTAATAGGAAACTGTGGTAGCGAGGTTGGTAATGCAGTGTTAAGTAATATATTATGCTTTTGGTTTTGTTTATTTTCTGTATTGCAGTGTCAATTGTAATACCTAGGCTCAAAATGAGCATTGGACCTTTTAACAGGAGTGAATTTAGTCAGTAAGAGTCTGATATTCCCTCTCAACAAATCTATAGGAGTTATTGATCATTTCCCCCCATTGGAAAATAGTGTAATTGAAAAATCAGTGGTAGTAGACACAACTGTGTCTAGTTCTTATTGACATCTAGTTTTTTAGTTGCACCAAGAAATTAAGAACATAATTAATTTGTGTGCACAAACATGTTTTTCCTAAAAGTTTGCCTTGGTTTGCATTACTGCATTTATGCAATCACAGTCAGAAGTAACAGTTTCACTGTACCTATTTTTTCTTTTGCTGAACTCTTGGTTATTCATTATGCATTATTTTCAAATCATAGGTAGGTATTATCTATTTTTGCTAGATGAAGCTATTTGTATAAAACCTAATTATTACAATATTTAACTTACATTGCACTAAAAATCCTTACAAGTCAGTGAATTTTGACCTAATGACCAATAAATAACTGATTAAACACAATTAATAAGTAAACAACTTCATAGCAATCCAGTATTTTGTCATTGAGGTCATTGAACTATGTTTGTTTATCAGTTTTAATCTATTTATATCTATGACCATTGAAGGTAGATTGGTAAATAAATTAATTAAAGATATTATTGTTTTGGTACCACACTACCTGTGTATTTACTAAGCATTAGAACAATATTTTAATTAGAATTTTATATCTTTGTAGTTTAAGTGTGTTTTATAGAATAATGATTGAGAAGATACCCATCTATTATGGCTTATTGCGCCGTATTCCAACTTCTTTATAATAAGTAACTACATTTTAAATATTAATGAGAATAATTAAGTAGTTAGTTGTAGTAAAATAATACATTGTGTGTACTATGTAAGGATATGTTACGCAAATGCAGTGGAAACGAGTTGTACATCGCATCGCCTGCATAGCTCAATAATATCGCGCATTACGGCGTTACCCAATTGGCTGGTTACTTGTAGGATGATAGAAACCAATCTATCATGAGGGAAATATGTTATTTATTTATGTAAACAACATACCAACACACAGGAAAAAACATAACAATACAAGGTCCATAGCCACTGCATATCCCTTTTGGGTTTTCTTCCTGCAGCCCTGTGACAGGATAAATAGACATTACATACACAGACAGCAATAATAATCAAACTACGATTAAATATTTCATGTTTAATTCTTCCTTTCTGAACGTAGAATAATGAATGGTACTAATTGTACTGGAATACGAGTCGACGCAAATTGCACGCGTCCATTCCCTACGAAGCTTTGTGCGTGTATGAGTATTGTGTCCATCCTAGTTCCCGAAATTTCGTTTTTCAGTCTTTTTAATGGTTTGCCTGGAGACCATAGTAATTGTACTAAGAATACACATGAAAATTGGAATGTTTAAAGAACTATAACATAAACCACAAACCTCAAACGTCCTAATTACGATTAAGAGACTTCGCAAAACTGACATTTTTTATCACCAGAAAATGTTTATTTTGGTTTCAAATTGATTTTGAGGAAAAAAGAAGTCCTGAACTTGAATGTTTTTTTATTTTGTTTGTTAATCCGTTTTTCAAAACCAAAACAAATCGCAAGCGAAATCTGATTTGGTATTGTTTTGTATTCAAAGATAGGGGTCAGACAGATGACCTTCCCAAATTTTCCTCGTTCCTAAATGAATGTGGTGGCTACCTGAGCAACTGACCATGTTTCTGGTAACGGTGACTAAGCGGTTAACAAATAAATGTATCGTATCGATGCTGATACCGTTGTCCTCCATGATATGTGGTCGATGACGTCACCCGCTCACCTGTGATTCACTTTTCGGAGATAGTTGAATGTCCTAGTATGGGGGTCTGTTTGATTACGCTTCTGTTGTGTCCGTTTATTGGTTTTGCATCATCATCGTGGCTGTAGAGGTTTCGTTAAGTACGTGTCATGATGAATTAGGATATTACTACGAGTCTACTTGGAAAAATAATATACTTACCCAAATATGTACTTCTGAAATTGCAGATTTCTCATTAACTTGTCATCAAAATCAAGTATTTCTACTTGTTTTTCACCATAAACCCTCAATGTGACCGCACCGAACTGCACTTTTTCTTTCATTTTCCTATTGAACAATAAATTACATAATTATGCTTATTGTTACGGTCTAGTAATTTAGCGAGACATGGAAGGTTCCTCAGAGGTTAAACGGTTGCAACTCCGGGATATTTGCATTCGATTTTCAATAGAAATGGAAGGAGAAGATGACATTGGTGAATAGTTATTTGTCACATATTACTAATAGGTACTTGATAATTGATTGCTTCGTGTTTACATTACCTACATGTTAGTTTATTAACATAAATTACTACTTACCTTGCAAATGACAATTAAACGTTGCAATTAAGCCAGCTCTTATGTAAAATTGTAATTTTATTGCTCTATTCGTAATTCGTAATGTATTCGAGTCATAATACCTAACCTGTTTTCTTAATAAGTCCCGGGTCAAGTCTAACTGTTTATGTGAATAATGTGTTATTGTTATCCATTCTTAGATGATGTTTTGTAATACGATGGGTTAAGTTTATACTCTTCGCTAAAAGCCTTTTACGTCCGTAAGCTGAGAGCAAACCATCCTAAAACCTTGTATGCAAAAGCCTTAATCTTGTACGAAAACTCAAAACAAACTTAGCTGCCATTTTAGCAAGACATGCGCTTGAGCAAATTAGGCTTTCTAGTGACGCAATGCAGTTACTCATCACTTGATTCCTGCAGTTCTTACACAATCTTAGTGGCTGATCTGTCGGTACAATTCGTAGCTATCGTAAATGGCCATCAATCACAAACAGCGGTGGCATGTACCACAAAATGTTGTTTACTTGCCATTACCATGTACAGTTGCACAGAGTATGTGTGTCACATGTGGTGCCTGGCCTTGGGCGTAATGCACATGGCTATCAGAGTCTATTAGGTGGGACCCGGTGAGGTCATAATATCGGAAAGTAGGGCTTATGGTGCTTTGATTGCAGTGTAAGGAGATTTTGAAATTGCCTGGTCTCATGATTGTGGTTCCTTCTCGTAAGGTACTCTCTTTACGCCAATGTAAAGTTTTTCATAAGTGTGATTTTCGCACAATAAATATCCCCATTTTTAGGAGAGATTGTCGCTTTTAATTTCTTCGAATTTTGTTAGAGTTTAGATCCGTCAATGTCAAACAATTCGTTCCCGTCTGTTAACTAATGTTTTATGACAGTTGCTATGGAGAACCTGAGACCGAGACTCGACTAACTACATAACTAGTTGAATTGGGTCTCCAAACTAGTTAGCAAAAAGATCAAAGAAAAGAATCCTATTCTTGACGTCCGTACGACGTATCAGAAGAAGCATGACAGGAAAATCTAACTTGTTCAATTTTCGTACTTTTCGTAAGAAGGTACTTACAAAAACGTCGTGTTATGCCCTTTAGCATGTTTACATAGACGTGGTTCTTTAATTTTCCTATCACGTAGTCTCCGTGAGCTTTCAATAAACCTGTGATTGTTGAAAGTGTAACAGGAAAATGTGGTGTATGATGGCTGCTGGGCAAAAAGTGAAAGCAGTTTGTCAATACTTACATCAGTCCACGTAGTAAGTTGTAGGTACGGTGTCAAATTCTTCTCTCATGAATCATACTGTTTTCTTGGTATCTTTTCCTGTTTCGGCTTCTTCAATGGGTTTTTTGTCTAGTGCATTTATTTATGTTACTATACAATTCTGTTACAGAAAGGCTGATTTATTTTTTTCCATTAAATTGTTCATTTTACTGGGTCAAGTTGTTGATATTGTGATTTGTATAGCAGGTGGTTCACTTTTAAATAGCTAGTAGATAAAATGGGGACAATGTGAGCACACATATGCTTGGTTCCCTTACGAAAAGGACACTTATTAATAAGACTTCCAAATATTGATTTCGAGCTTATACGTATGAGAAATGTGGTCTTGTTAGGTTAAGTATCCTCATGGTACTCAAGAATATATCTCCAATTTACCTTTGACATTTAACATTTCTATTCATTTAAAGGGAATGGAAAACTACTCACGTGTATGTAAAGATCTTTGTTCGTACTTCGTACACACCTATGCTAGCTAATGTCATACGCGACGGAACGTTGTGCTCGCTCGTATTGATAGTATTACGAACTAGGTCGTCGAGACTCGAGATCTAGTCTAGATATACAGCAACAGGCTTCAATGCTAAACAGGTACCTACATAGATGAGCTGAGTTATCTGTGGAATAATTACTTTTAATTGAGTGTCAATCACTGTTTCAATTATCTTTATTTTTTCTCCCAAATTCTCGTTTACTGAAGTTTTCATATTTCAAAGTTTCTCAATAATTATAGACTAATTAGTGAACGAACCGAACTTACATGATAAACTTAGAGATCATAAGTTCCCAGTCTAAGTACTGCACTAATTAATACTAATAGATTACTATCACCAGCCAATATATCATACTAGTTATTACATATAATGCGCGGCTCCGTCTAAACAGCGCATTGTTTATTTCCAATAGCTCTATTAACCTCTTTCTAGTACTTGTACGTCACACTTCAATTAAACTGGACCTGATTTGTTCGCTATATTGTCTGAGATTGGCTGGAATTTATTGACGTAGCTGCTCACCTCGTCCGTGAGGTCTGACTGATGGTTCTTAGACAAAAACAAGACTGTACATTTTTGGTTTTTCCTAAATAGTTGTTGCAGTGTTTCTTTTATGTCTCTGGGTATTAACTACTTCCCTGGCTCTAACAAATGATTTGTCCCAAGTCTGACCTTCGCATGTTGTCTGCGGCGGAGCAGTCTCCATCCCGACATTGACACCGTTCATCATGCGAGTACAGCGGCAGCACTAAACAAATGTATCCTTGTACACGTGTTTACATCGCGGCGTGACGGATTGTGTTTGTGCGTCTGCTCTTACGCAACCGACACGGGTTAGTGTAGCGAGCGTGCGCGCCGCCGCTGTTTGTTTTGACGGCTTGCACTTTGCAGCGTGCCTGATTGCACTACTTTGCTCAACTAAGTTACTATCAGGAATGGAAGTTGATAGTTACCTACGATTTAATTTATCAGCGTACTTTTTTATAAGATTCTTTATAGTAATTTTATTCGTACAAACTTCTCATTACGTTTTCCATAAAATGCGATTAAATAGAGTATTGTAATCTTCATAGTTAGTTTTGTTATCGGACTCCGTATTAATATCCAAGTCATGAGCAAAACGTTGTCTTGACCGCTGACCGGCCATTGTTTAACAACTTGTATGGATGCAAAGGGCGAATGCAATTTGCACTCAATACTCTTCAATTACACCAATCTACGTCCTTATGTAACGTATGTCGTGGACATACGTCCCCACATTAAAACCAGTTTTATAACCGATTCATATCGGTTCATTGTTGCCATAACCATAATAAAACTGATATATTCTTAATTATTTCATTGATAATTCGAGGTGATGGGTGAATGACGTCAAACTATAGTTTTATATACGCCTCAGATACGATGCGATTGTGAAAAATATATAATTTGGTTGCCAAATTGTAATGTAAGTACGATTGTACGATACAAAGAAATATGTAGAAACTTGTCACCCGTTAGAATATATTAGCATACAGCAAAGTAGCTTACACTAGACAATACTGCTTTGTATGAATTTATCATATAGAAAGAATTCTCCTAGTCTGAAAAAAATAAGAAAGTAAGTTATGACGTTAGTCTAGCAAAACACAACAAAATAGTATTTTAATAACAACCAAAATAGCTGGAATAATTTGCAAATAAAAAAGCATTGATCTCCATATTGTCTGTTTACAACAGATTTTGCCCTAACCAAACGCTTATTATTAATGTTGAATATTTCATTCAAAGAATGAAAAAAAGACAGAATCGACCAGGTAAACATCACGTTTTTGTTATGAATATTAAAATAGACTATATAAATAGCTATAGAATCGTAATAACTTATCACACGTGTTCACGAGGACTTAATAAATATTTATTTATCTATAATTCTATACCTATTTAGTTTTTCCTATGGCAACTTTGTTACAAGACTTGACGGTTGAATTTGAACGGAGTTTTGTTTAGCATTTGTTTTCGTCAAGTCGATGACTTCAGTTTTTGCGGGTTGTCTTGTCCGTTTTTTTGCTCTTTGGCACGTAAATAAAGTATGATCTTGAAATATCTGACTCCGATATCCACTGGGTTTGTTATTGATTCAGTATATCAGTCTGACAAATGTTATTATGTCACGTATCTAAATTTAAATCATAACAACGACGTCTACATTAATTTGATCATTTGTTCTAGAAAGATCTAGATTTTATTCATTCTTAATTAATTCACCGGCTTAAAAACAGTCAAACAAACAGTGGAAATTATTTAAATGAGATTCAAATAAATTTTATTACCAATCACTTGTTTTTATTATGAAACATTTCTTACAAACCCTCTAAATTCAAATGATTTCAAGAATACTATTTTTTACTCAAGGCGACAGAAACGTGCGCGCACGCAGTATGTTCCCGTATATTCTGTGTCACGCATGCGCTTCGGTGCAGTGACTACGTTCCGTTGCGCAATGACATACGACTCTTATTGGTAAACAAGTGGGATCTTTACGCGCCGACAACTAGTCAACATCATTGCATTGACATTAAGGGGGAAGGGGAAGGGGGGCTTGTTTATGTGCAGCGGACAGTAGATTATTACTAATGCTAGAAAAAATATTAATGGCTGAGGATTTAGGAAAGAAATGGGACGTTTTGGGTAGATCAAGGTTATAAAACCCTGATGATCATCAGATGTTCAATGAAAAAACTTGTCCATTCTGAAGTAGGTAGTTCCTACTTAATTTACTAATAGGTTGTGGTTGTCCTAAATTCGTCGATTCAACGATTTTGATAATGTCGTGGGACGGCTTAGGTTCCTAATAACAGGAACTTTTGAGGTTTCAATGACCAAATTGGATGAACGGTAGGGACGGGCTAGGGAAGTGACATGTGGACACATCCTGTATACGAGTGAATTGATTAAACATGTCAGGTTGCCCCACAACAGTATGATTTAAATGTATACTATGATTAATATTTTGATATTTTTTTTCTGACTTTTAGTAGAAAACAGCGTTTGTACTACACAAAGTTTCCTACGTTTCCTATCACCGCCAAAACAAGTGTCAACTTTACGGGTAAATTACTCTAACTATAAAATACCCACATATTTCTGTACTAATCGTACCGGCCACTTAACACCGTATTATGTCACTGTATTTATTTCCATACCTTTTAAAATTCTATTTGTTTTGATTGCTAATCGCTTCGAGTCGCATAACTTTTGAAGGTTGGCTCGCCACACAACTCATTCGATATCCATCTTTATTAGATATAGTTAGAGTTTATAATAGTGTGGCAGCTTGTTGTATACTATTTATCATTAAATACAGGTTTGGCGACCTAGTGGACGTCATAGATAATATTTTACGTTCGTCTGACCATTGTGCTGCGACAGTTGTAATACATACGTTCTTATCGCGTGGATATGTTTATCTTTCTGCTGTTGGAAATAGGGCGGGAGAATGTGCAAATGTTTTATTGATAACTCACCTTTAAGTAAATTCTCAAATATTTACTTCTGTTCATGGAACAAATTACTCTTCTTTAGGCTCCTTTTTTAAGGGGGGAAAATCATCCAATGACTTCCCCCGCCTTGGGTGTGGTGAGAGGGCGTGTGAGATTCTTACTGACTAAAAACCACTCCGTAACTTCTCCTGATTTTAGCCGGAGTCCGCAACTCCGGTATCGGGCTTCTATAGGCCCTACGGCTTCTACGACTATATGCTCCATTCTCTAAAATTTTCTCCTATTTCTCCCTATGATAATAAGCTAAAAACCCAGTCCGCAAATTTTGCATTGATAACATGATTGTAGCCAGCATCACGTTTCGGCGCGGCGAGATCACGCGATCAATGTGTGTAAATAAATACTAAGCGTTGTTATTGGTTGGCCTCTGTTTATTAACCGACGTTTTATTTCACACGCGCTTTATCTTTCCTCCTCTGCTCTCCATGCTCATTAAGATATATTTATTCATCATCTTTCTTGTTAACGGATCTTTCTACTGTATTCTAATGTTTTATTATTTAAAGATGCCTTGATATTTGGGCTTTTAGATGGTAAACATTTCTCTGGAGATTTATCGTAGCACAGTTTTTTCAACTGGAGTTTAAGACACTTTTCATTTGGACTATCAATTTTACTTTGATTTGGAAGAGAAGTGCTTTGATGCATTATCCACCTAATCTTAACTATTTTACAGATTTGCTTCTAATTGAATGATTCCTTCTATTAGCACGAGACGAGATTTGATTATCGCTTATGCCACTTAATATATTAAGTTATTGCAGAAGTCTTTTAATTTTGGAGTGCAGCTGCTTACTTAAAGGGCACAAAGAAAGACTATAGTATGTGTATTTTTGATCTTGCACTCAGTCCTTTGTCTCTCCTCTCCACATTCTACGCTGTACCTGTATTCTCCTGAGCAAATGATTGTCAGTTACAAATGTTATGATTATGATTCCCATTGTTACTACCTGATTACGATAAGACATATTATCTTATCAACAAGGTTGTTGTTGCTTCGGTAGAGGTTGACATAAAATGGAAGCAGTTTACTACTCAAAACTTTAAAAAACTCTTTGTCGTTTTTGGCAGCAGTAATTTTCTACGACTTTGCAAAGGCTTTGGCAAATATATGTTTTTGTTCGGGCTTGAAACCCCTAGCTTTTAATACTCCCATTTAATCCTTGTTCTACTTTACACTGAACATTTTAGAGGGTAATACAGATAATAACAGCTACGTCTGAAACTGGGTTATTGTCAAGGGGTACTTTAGATAACGCTAATTTACTAGATCGCTTCAGACCTACCTGGAGTTTATTTACATACACTGGTGTGTAAATAAAATGTACTGCACGGTACATTTGTGTAATATTTGCTTTTTGATCATACTATAACTTGGCATAAGTAGGTAGGTATGTATTTAGGTGGACGTTTGATGTGACTGACTTTGTAGATCTTTGCGCTTTCTGCTTGAATCTTGTAATGCATGAGCTAATTCTAATATTAGGTCCTGTAGTCTAGAAGTCTTCAAATTGTACAACTCTTTATACTTCCTCACTTGTGTAACTACGTTTAGGGAATTATTCTACCGTTAAAAATTTCAATAGTTTTGATTTCGAAATCTTTGTATGTACTCCTGCGATGCATCGATCCCGGCGCCCACGCATAGCGATCGCGCAGGCGCTTTACGGCGACATTCTACCGGTCTAGTGCATCGTACTCCAGTATTCATACTTAAGTGAATGCTTATTGGAAGCAACCTAACGTAATTACATCTGGAATTATTGGGATGAATATTAAACAAGTATATTATCAATTATCCTATAAAAAGGGATTTCTGTATTTAATTTATCATCTAAAGATCGAAAAGACAATATTGTCTCTAGAGGATTTATCTAAAACATTTTCTAGCTGAAATATAAGTTATTTCTGAACGTCGATTTCCAAATGTCAGCTTCATTAACTTCCGGATACTCAAAGTTCACGACCTTTAGATCTTTTGTTTTCCTTAAGCTGTGCTAAACAAAGAATTAATGCTCACCGTTATAATATACCCACGACGGATACTTACGGCCGTTCGTATTTGCTCATACACGAACAAATAGACAGCGACATTCCACCGGGCCGGTGCCGCGCTGCACTGCCTGGCAACTGGCTGGAGACGTTAGTTTGAATCTATCGCTTTACTATACCCGCGATGAGATTAGGCTCACGAGCCTAGACTACAAATAAAAAGTGATTCTAAGAATTCATCGTAAGGCTCTAAACGAGTTGTAATTTGCCTTCTCCTTAAATTGCTCATGTAGCCTCAACAGTATTGATATCAGTGCCGTGTAGTGTCGGCTAAGAATAGTCCATTTAATAGCTTCTGGTGTCAGGATTGTATTATTAGATGTGCAAGCTAGCTGATATGTTATACCGACTATTACACAGTCTTCTACATTACCGTTGAAAGTTTTAATTGCAACAAGTGTTTTATTCCTGTTTCCAAGTTAAGACTGGGAAATAAATCTTAGATCAGGTTACATTTCAATCACTCTACGTCCATAGCTGGTACGTTAAACAGTCCCGACTCGCATTTCTCTAGTGCTTTGACAAAAGAGAAAACAAGTAAATGCTTTTACCATAACACTTAATGCAGAGGTTTTGACCTCGAAAAACGTCTAATGCCATTATTTATGTAGGCAAGCGGAACGTTAGTTGATATTCACTGCCAAGGTTAAGTTTCCGAAGAAGTTAATTGAGTGAATTTGACACAGGAGAGACGTTTGGAAGCTAGACCAACTAATTGGGTAGGGGAGCAAATAGACGCATCCCTTATAATCTTATGTATCGCGGAGCTTCAGGCTGGGGATTTAGCTGCATAGATATGTACGTTTCTGTTTACTTATCTGACTTGAAATGTTTTAATTTAAAGTAAATCGACTACGTAGTTCTTTGAGAGGTTAACTATTTAGAAAGGAGTGGTAGCACCGCAATATTTTATCATCTTTTCATCACTATCGTATCTCTAGGCAAACGATGAATGCTAGTCGTCACGTCGGCCATTCTAAAGCCTGTCAGCAAACTAACGAGAACAAAATGAAGGTATTAGCTTCTTGAGCAAAGCCCTCGTGGCCACGTTGGCGGTGGCACGTCGATCTTATCACAACCTACATCTAGCGGCGCCTAATCTAGCGTTGATAAACAATACTGTATTTGTGTTCGCTGATAACAACCATCTCTTACAGATTTTGTTACAGATTTGAGTTTGTAATTGTTTGAACTATGTTTAACCGGGTTTTGATCGGAAATCTTCGAGGTTTTGTTTGCTGACTCTGTGTAATCATGTCAACTTTCCGATGTTTATTTTCGGTGGTTGGTTTTTGGGATTTTTTATCTTTATGATTCATCAGAATTGTTTAATGCGAACTTTATGATCATATTTTGTAAACATTGCCGGTTCTTCCCATCCTGCAATTATTGCTATTACATTTTCCTCAAGAAGAAATTAAAGGGCAAATAAAGAACGTGTAAAAGTCAATTATTTTTATTTATTAAGTGTCTCCCTCGGTAGGGCAAAGACCTCTTTCCTCTTGTTTGTCTGTTGTCTGAGAGCCCGAGAAGTCTAATTCCTTCACAAAAATATATTTATATTTTCATCCTGTCTTGAAACCTTCTCTTTATTATTAACATTTCGTCGGAATATCTTATTAGTCGACACAAGAACGCTTACTTAACATTTAAATAACTTTATTTAGCTATCCCTAGTATCATCCTTGTCGGATTAATTCAATCTGTAAAACCGTTTGGGTAGTTTAAGCAATAATTGTAACGATGGCCACAGTTTTAGGCATTTATTCCCTTGCTTGGTAAATTGAGTAGAAAATTCCCAAAAAGGTCGATGTAATCCACGGATTTGTTAAGGTCGGAATGGATTTGATTATTGGTAAAAGCTTTTGATATGATTAACCAAATCAATATGTAATTAGTATTTAATGGTTCGGAAGTCTTTCAAGGTGTTCGTATTGTTGCCTAGGTGTAAGGCCGTGTCAGCCCTATTCTACCATTACTGGGTCATAAGCTTACCTTTAATTTGGTACATTCTACTTGCTTATGGGGTTTTTGTTGTGGAGCTCCCTAAAGTGACAGCCCAATAAACTTTGTAAAGGCGGTTTGAAAAATGATCAGGTTAATAGAGAATGTAAACATTGTGAGCAGCTTCGTTGTCACCCACATCAATCATTTCATTAAAGCACCCAGCATGTTTTCTTTATCAAACAGTGTTTACTCTCGCTCCAACTGAATTCATCCACATTTAAAATTGTAGTTGCGGGAAAATTAGACCGTTCCCAACAGTTTTAACGGTTACTCTACAAATGTATGCTTCATACATAAATGTAGATTCAATTGTCTCTTCGTTTTCATATGCAGGACCCTCTTTATGCCAACACGCTACTAAGCTTGCCGTTACTTCTGCTTGCAAATAACATGTTTCAGTAATAATTCCGTGTTCAACCGCAAATTGGGTCTCAAAATGTCATTCAAACAATTTATCATACATATTTAATTTAAAACGGTTCTATTGAAACAATAACTAAATAATATAGTGCACAATGAGAAAGGAAACGTAACGTGACCGATTTATAGAACAATGAAACGGTAGACGCCGAATACACGCTATGTTTTGACAGCCAAAGACTAGGCAACGCGCAGATATGCACAAGTGAACATCTTCTAAAACTGCTGATTATACAAAAGCTAGTAGAAGAGAAAATGAACATTGAAGACTTAGCATAGCTCAAACATAGATAGATTTAGAGATTCTGGATTAAGATCAGCTATTCATTTCAGTAGGTAGGTAGTAAACGTCGTTTCCCTATTCCGTAGTTGTGTAGGTTGTTAGAACATAAACAAAAATATAATTAAAATTTCTTTTCAACACATCAGAGAGTAACGAACTGCCGATGACTTGAACAAGTGGAAATACACCTCGTCATAAAATTTTTATTTGAAAATATCGAGTCGTTAATCGCAATAACCTAAAATTAGTGATGATTTATTGTCATACTTATTATAAGCGAGTGATTAATTTGTTGATACGTTTTTTTGTCGGAAGCTCTCAACGGTGACTAAGAACAAATTATAAAGGAGAGTTTATAGTCCAACATTGGTGAATTTGTCACTAATTTGTTGTTCTTTGGCGAAACCATCGGCATAACGATTGCATGCGAGACAAAATGCAACGGCACAGTATCGCCTGTATTTATTTACGTTTTCAGCGGGTACACGATCTAGGCTGAATACTAATGCGTCTTTCAACGGTTATGTAGATTGAAATACTAAGTGCTTAGTATGGTATGTCATGTTTCAGAGTGCGATATAATGAAGATATTATTCATTGTTATTTTAATCGAGGGGTGAGTTCGTTGGTCCGCCTCTCATCGTTTTTGTTGTCATTCGTTAAATTCAAATTTTAACGGTCTCATCAAATTCGAAATTATTTTGCTTTAGCTTAAGTTACAAATCAAATTAATCCATATCTTATAAATAATTGGTTTATGAATAAGGAAAATAATGAGCACAAAACAATTATAAACCAAAACAAAATTGAGACAAAGGCAGGCAATTTGAAACAACTTATATCCGAATGCTTCACTGGTTCCCATCGCAACGAACTTTTTGCTCGCATTGTTTGGATATCCGATGCAGCTCCTGATCTGTCCGCAAACATTGAAACGAAATTCGCGTGTCACTGCAAGTATTGTACGTACGTATCAAATATTCTTTCTGTATCTAGTGTCACTGGCAACTGTGCACATCCAAAAATACGTACGGTCTGTGTGACGGACGCTTGCGATGCGCGACGACCTATTTTCGTCTTCGTCCCGTATGATTTGTTTACAAAGGGTCCGCTACAAAGGAATGTCTGGAGATTGACATTTGTGTACATTCTGTATGATTTGTGTCTAGTTTCTGCGTCCCGGGGTTTGTGCAAGATATTGAGTGGATGAAAGAGATCGTTACGACAGATGGGGCTTGAAAAGCCCTTCCCGTCGCTACTCCTGTTACCCTTGACAAGTTATTCATGTTACCGGTGAATATTATTTCAATATCAATGTCATTTATGATTTAATCTTATTCAATGGGTGTATTATGAAAACGTGTGTGTTTTTTTTTTAAACCGGTGGCGATTTTTACGTTTCTGTGGTTGATTTTGGTAACTCAGCAAATATCTTAATGTATTTTGTATCAGAACTTTTACTTAACTGCTGTCATAAAGGGATAACGTCATATTATGTAGGTTATAACATCAAGTTATTTGTTCAGGTTCCACCGAGCCAAGTATTAACAACATAAAAGCTGTTGCAATGTTTATAACCTTCTGTACAATTGGGTGTACTTGCGCTTCGCATAAAAGCTGAACCTTCACGAAACAGTGGACTTACGCATTCTTTATCCAGCAATGCTCATGGCTTTCGCGACGGAGGTCACTGCTCCCCCGAGACGACATGACGCCACGCGGTGTCTTTATTAGCTGTCTAATGTCTGCATGGGGTTAAACAATGTGTTTTTCCATGTCCCAGTTGAACTATGTCACTTGAAATGGTCTCACTCCAAAAGATGATCCAGATATGCGAAGTTCTTAGACGAACAGTTTTATTACTCGGGGTTTTTGGACGTCGCCTTTTTAATGCTCGGTTGACACGGTGATCTTATCTCTAGTGCTTGTGAGTTCAGACGCTGGAAATATTTTCTAACATTTTAATTTTATGATGCATTTTAAGTAGATCATTTTCTATTGTTTTAATAAAGTTATGGAACACTTGGTCTAAGTGAATCTTAATATTCTAAATGAAATATCACAGCAGTGAGATCGATATGACACAGTGGCTAACTATTTGCACGTTATTTACACAAACATTTAACATAATGTTTGTAACGAGTCCCGCGGCGTTGACGTACAATCAAGTCGCATGCCCAGGCAAAGTAGAGCACGACGCTGCCAGCTCTAAATTAAACCCAAAACTCTTGTCTCTCAGTCGAAATCACTTTGACAACAAACCTGATCTGCAGAAACACACGTATCACTGCTATAAGGATTTGCAATTTTATCATCAAGGTGTTAAAGCTTTTTTTGGTCTGACCATGTCTTGGGTAGCAACAGATCTTATTATCAATCTTAGTCTGTCTGGGAGCATATGACTGGCGGTGGAGTTTGCTCAGCCTTTTGGCGAACACTTGGCGTTTTTTGTGCCTGTTTGGCCTTTAATGGAGCCGGTTGATAATTTTATGGGGTACACAGTAAACACTCACGGTAATAAAACGAAAGATATTGGATTACTTGTTATAGTTATTACAATTATAAATCAAGTACTCAATGTTAAGTCCGTTTATTTGTCATTGATACATCGAAGAAAAACTGTATATCATTTTCAGCAGTGTAGTTATGTTGTTTCAGCAGTTTCTTTTTTCTATTCGAATGGGTGTACTTTTTAGCATTGTCAATAAAAACAATAGACCCACTCTCATGGCTTTAATAATGAAATCCAAAATATACAGCCATAAATTCTTAGCTGTGTGAACACATCCACAACCCGTGCCTCCGGGCTAGGAGCTTATGTAAACCTGTTTCAGACGAGATACCGTCCGCTCCGGTATTTTCGGGGCATCAATACAAACGATTCAATATAATTTAGCACTATTATGCGCCAAGGTCCTTGCGACAGGACATGGGCCCCACGTGCCGGCAACTGACTCACAGCTGACGTCACTCATATAAATACTTTATAGAATACTCTTGTAGTATTTTTTTGGTCAGCCATCCGTCCATTCATACGTCAATGGCATGGGTCGTGCGGTGCTCGTATTGTGTGCAAATTGTTTGACAACTTCAGTCGATGGCTGCTGTCTCAAGGTGCGAATGGGGATCTGGGACACGATGGCAACTGTCTTGTTGCTAGGGAAAGGCAGTCGGCCCTCGTAAAACTGGTCCTTAAAAATCTTCCACTTGTTGTTAGACATTAAACCCATCAACGAGATGTACCTTTATGAATACAATACCTTTTGCGTCGTAAAACAGGAAGGATGTTCGTTACTAAAAGGGTTTTAACTTCGCATAAATCAAATGATTTATGCTTATAGCATGTCGATCGGAATTTAAAGATTATAATCGAAACGGTATCAATCAACCACAAAACAGCCATTCATAAGCTCTGCTATCTAGTTCACCACCATTTATATAGATGGCGCTTTTATTAAATTTCAGTAACAAATGCTTTTCGCAAGAGTTAATGGTGCTTCTGACTCCGGCAAAGTAGACAAAGTAACACGATATACAAACTCGTCCCGATTGCCTTCTAGAATTTCTTCAGAGGTCGTTGCCTCATTTCCTTGCGTAGTGCAGGCTCCAGTGACTCACAATTTGGCATGCAAGCATTAACTGCTACTAGTGGAATGGTTTCCTCTTTCAGCAATGTTCCAAGTGGTTTTAACCACTATTTTCTTTCTATTTAGACTGCCCTTAGTTGAATCTGCAAATATGTGCTTAAAGACCTAATTCCCACGACACATCCCGCTTGCTGTAAAAGTAGTTACTCTTTAATATTTCACGGAATAAAATCGGAAATCCCTTTGAGTATCAGCAGAGATTAATTAAATGTTTTTACGAATGGTGCTCGGTACCGCAGACGGATCGATCTGCACACCGCCATTTAATCAAGAGCCCGTTGATTGGATAGTCCACACTCCACACTCCACTGTATGTATGCAAATATTATAGGTACGTCACATCGCGTCATTGTTTACGTTTCACGTCTACGCAAATGTACTCTATTTCGGAATATTACACGTTTAATTTTATCTAGCACCGAAATAATTTTGTTTTGTAAATAATTGCACACCGATTCGCCATTACTGCACATTTAGATAATGTATGATATTAAGAAACGGTGACGTGTTTTATTTATATGTAATTTACTAATTTTATTCTGTGATTTACCCATTCATCATTAGTTTTGAAAAAAAAGGAACAATCATACCGAAAGATTTAACAAACCGATTGGATCGATAAAGATATTGTCAAAACAGTACGTAGAAACTCCATAAGACACAGCAAGGTGACTGCAACAAAGTTTATTGTCCTAAATAAAAGAGTATCTGCGATAAGATTGAGATAGAACACACAATGTTACGTATTATCACATAAAGTCGGTTTAACATTTCGATTCACACACTGATAGAAATGATACAAAGCAATACCTATCTGACAAAACAAAATTCGTTCTTTGTACACGAGTAACAAAAGATATTTTTCTACAGATAAAAGATTTAGTTTCTGTTACATGACTTATTCTAGATATAAATACGGGATTTGAGAAAACTAGTGATGTATTTTCCAACAAAGAAATGTTTTATGAATCAGCCCTGGTAATTTTGTTTACTTTCGTTTACTTAATCATTCCAATTAATGAAGGCTTCAATTGACAAGACTTTCTAAATCGACGTAACGGTGGAAGATAAAAATAAAACTGATTTAATGCAAATCACGTTTCGCTATTAACGTTAAGTAAAGTCTTTCGGAGAGGAAATTTAATTAGCGACCACCTACCGTCATAATAAAGTAGGTAATCATATAAAAACAAGGCTCACAATATCCTCAGTGGAAATGCTGTCGGATCCGTAGTCTCCGTGTAATGAGGCTTCCTGCTCCCCGGGGAAGCACTAGATCTTGGAACTTTTCCATTAATCAGAACCGACATAAGAGGCTTAAAAATACAAAGCTTCCAACCCTATTTCCTCTCCTGCCTTAAATAAAAAAACGTAGCATATTTGCCGGAAAAATTACCACCTAATAGAGCACCTATCTGCAGCGATAAAAGAGGAGATAATTAAAGGAGCTTGTGAAGTATTTCCTTACTTCGCAATCAATAACGTCCGATTCTGAGACTTCAAAGTTCCCAACGATAGGAATAGAAGCAATGAAAGCTTTTCCCACTTGTACGTCTGTGCCACTGACATGGACTTAATTGGATGTTGCTAGCCTTTGAGATTCTTGTTTGCAAGATGGCGGATTTTTCTTTGTGGCCACACTTTTCCTCTTGGGTCTTAGATGGGATTGGATGCAACGGTTGCTTGCAATAAGTTTAAAGCTTAAGTCAAAGAAACACGATAGATTTATAGAAGCCGTTTTATCAAATATTTTACGTTGTTTTTGCAGTCAGGTACGGTGTTTACTCCGGCCATGAATAATTCATCCAAGTAATTATCTGTTTCAATGCGGCTTTGAGAGCTCTTCGGTCAATTTATTCGATCCTTAGGCTTCATTGATTATGTAATCTGTAATCCATTTCCAATCAATCAGGATGTTGATAACTTTATAGGGTGTGCGTATACTTGCGAACCTTCTAGGCCCTCCTAGATAATAAGGCCTACATCATACATATTAATAAGATTTTAACTAATGATTGAGTCACACTGGCACACATTGACGCGGCGTGGGCCCTGTTATGACGTCACCCACGTATCATTACTTACGCACACAGCATACGGTTATCACTTATCAGTATCGCAAATAAGTATGACGTACGCATGTTAAAAATGTATTTAGGTGAAAATTATATTAGTATTACGTATGTATATTTGATTATGATGGAAAAGTTGGCTATTTTCGAGTATGCCTAAAGATTATCTGCTTGTTACTAAGCTCAAATGCTATGAGTTTATCTTTGAGTTTCTATTAATATCCAATTTATCATCTAATAATCAAAAACGAGTGTGAATAAATATTGTTTTTGAATTTTGCTTCTCATTTACATTTTCTAGTAAAGTGCCAACACAGCTGTTTACAATCAGATGAATCATACGATATTTTTCAAATGTCATATTAATCATAGTTACATAAATATGATTAGCTGTCTAACAAATTGAATCAAAACAGTAGTTAAATTAAATGCTAGGGACGTAACTCGAAACTTAGTTTCTGGTCTAATTTCATTTACATTTCTGCCTTTGAATAAAACATATTCATGAACTATGATGTTTCATTCAATTAGCTCCTCGTGGCTGGCCATCTCTAGATGTAATCCAAGTAGACATAACCTCGTTTAGATGTAGTCGGTAAAGCTGGGCGTTAGCTGTCTAGTTTGAAGAAATAGTGGCTAATATGCTTCATGTTTTATGGAAATGATTAAGGTATTTTTTTCTTTATACTTCTCTTTCTTTATTTTTGAATAATGTACAAATGCATCGTTCTGGCTACACGTGTCTCCTTCAACGCCATATTATAGCTATACATGGTTGGGTCAAGAATGCCGTATGAAATCCCTTTCATGTTTCCCTAGGACCTCAAAATCGTAAAAAGATCAAAGGTCCCCTTTTGGCATGTAAATAACTTTACTTTTATCGTACCTTCTTACATTGTAGACTTGAGAGGTAGCACCAGTAATGTACTGAAGCTTTTATAAAGAACATCCAACATAGATCTCAGTGCTTACGAATCCATAAACTTGAATAATACTCACAAACCAAAGCAAGATTCGCAATAATTCTACAAAAGTCAACTCTAAGTAAATATTGCTAGAGTTTAGATTGCAACGTTTACTCTAGCAGGACAAACAGGATTCAATTTATACGGCTAAAGGACGACGATGGACAAACACGTTGGCCATGTAAATACATAGGGTTGTCTCGGGATTCCATATTTTACGACCGTTATTTTAAATGCTAATTTTGATGAGCTTGTTTTCGCGTTTTGGCTAGACTGTAGAATACATATTAGGAACACTCAAGTATACGCTTTTAGAATGAAATAGACACTCAATCTTATTGAATAGCTTGATAAAAATACAGAAACAGTACTTGTCTTGTATTCTTTGCTTACAAGAGAACATTTTATTGTGTTGCTAAAAAGCTTCAAAAGACAAGGAAAATCTGCCCCAACCCTTACAAGTAAGCATTACAGTCGGCAATCTGGAGCTACAGACAGTTGGGATTACCCACACAAACAACTACGTGTAGCGTGTATCCACGAGGCACACACACAGACGCAAGTGAGGCTCCGTTTGGTATCGGAGGCAGTCCATCATGATTATGTTTATGTGGAATGTCTGCGGATTCGAATGGGGTTTTATGACCAATAATAATATATTGAATGAGGAAGCAATGGATATGCTGTTTTGCTTATCCAAAGTGATGAAGTGGATGTAATGTTTCTTTAATACACAACCAACGAAGAACTTTTAAAGACTTTATATTATTAAAGACGTCAACTAATACTAATATTTGATGTCTTTTTGCAGAAATAGTATCTGTAGACTTAAGTCTCTGTCGTTTAAAACCCATTTGTAATAGTTCATACGCTAGTGTTTTACATTACTGCTGCAAACAGTTACTCTGGTCTAATACGTATAAAAGTACTCACAGTTCTAAAACAAAAATGTATTGTTGCGTGTCTCGCATTTTTCCGACAGCCGATATATTTTCAAGTGCGTGTATTTCAGGGCCAGGTTCAGATTGAACGACATTTACATCGGAAAACTATAAATTTACCGGTAATAGGTTCTTTATTCGGTAAAAACTTGATGGCCCGGTTCCGAATCGATAGTATTGGATTTGAGTGGGACTGTTTTCATTTCCCACAGTCGATGAAGGAGACATTTTGTGATGAGGATTTGAAATCTCCCGATAGATTTCGATGACGATAGCCAGCCTGTCTAAGTAGACTAGCCCCTACACAGGAAATAGTGTGCACAAGTGTGTGCGCAAACACAGGTGCATAGATGAGGATTAATTTAAAACTTAATAATAAGGTCATAATTTTCACTATTTTTAGCTGTTTAACAAGTGATAATCCTAAACAGTAACAGCACAAGCTCAATGATCCTTCTGCCATTAACAATCTCGCTGAAACCTTCCAATTTCCTCGTAAAGGGCAACTCGGTTTACCAACAAAATTCGTTCCGTTTAAATTGGGTGTAACTCGTGTTTTACTAAACATAAGCCTACATACCCCGGCGTCGGTGCGCGTGGGTAACGCAGTCTGGCGCTGGGGGTGGCGTCTTCGGGAGGCGTGACCTTGGAGGGCGACGACCGCGCTGACGTCACCGGCCTCCCCGCACCCCCGCCTGCTTCCTGCCTGCTTGTTGCCAACCGGCATGGCGTGTACTCGCGAAATATTTGGTTTGTAGGTTACTCGGGGACGACTTAGTAGGGTGCTGTTTTGCCGTTTTACATGTTATTATACCCCGTGACTAATTTATGTGTTATTTTGTTGCAGGTATGTTTGGCGTTTTGGCGTTTTGAGGGAGTATTTTAACCATCTTACGTACCAGACTGAAAATACAGGTAAAATACACGAGGCTAACAATATATTCATAAGTACCCTGGAACAAGCTGTAAGAAGTTTTAATTAAAGATTTTTCCTCGTAACCGTACTAAAAGAAAATCTTTTTAAGACTACCTAAATTTTCCTGGAGCCTAAAGGTATAATAAGAAAATAGCAATCCTAAAATAACTTAGCTGTAATCTTGAGAACAAGCTAGCCCAGATTTATAGTAAATAGAATATTATAACGAAATGGAAACTTCGTGTGCTATCAGATTTGTAGGATCGTTGATCAAATGGTTATGACCTAAACCTTCCCAGGACTTTTGTACAACATTCTACACAAATGTATGTCGACGTGCATTGACACACGCTTTAAAAACGATAATTCAGAGGCTGCACTCGTCCGTTGGTCACCAACCCGCTTGCCAAGTGCGATTACAAACACATAATCCCTGCCAAGATGGATCGGTGTTGCGATTTATACAAAAGCCTCTCTGGCTTATGTCCACAAGGGCTACCCGTACACTACGACCTATGACTGCCTCTGACCCATTTCTGCTAATCCCCTCGTCTTCACGCTATTGTTCGTTGGGGTATAACCGAACGTGGCTCCGAATTAGATGGTCCACTGATTCATACCTCTACAGAAATAAAACTGAGAGGGGAGTTTATTAAAGCCTTTCAAGCCGTTCCGATACCTTTGAAGAGAAAATTTCAGCTTGTAATAAAACATCTCCCTGTAATGATCCCTCTTCATGAAACTTATGCCTAGTCCCTGGATGTACGTGTTACAGGCGCTCGCATTAACATGAATTTATTTCACATCTCTCTGAGGGCACGGTTATACGCTTAATTAAGTATTCTGTGAAAGCCCGACGAAGGAAAATATTCCGAGCAAACATGGTCTTAATAAACGGGTAAGGGTGTGTGCATACTAGGTTACACACACTCCAGAACTTAGATGTTTGTCCTGTGTAACTTGTAAGTTAGATACACGTGCTTGTTGTCGTTAATTCACAATAGCCGATGTGTACGCGTCTTAAAGCTGCCAATAGAGAGCCGGAAGTCACACGTTTTCCCTCGGATATTAGTAAACTTCGACAAGTATAAGAAAATGGCAATATTGGCCGGTCGCTTATTGAAGCAATGCTGGAGAATGTTAATACACATCCATATTTATAGAGTAACTAACATCAATAAGGAAATATTTTCTATTATATCGCCTAATTGATAGGCAGTACTAAAGTATTGCTTATGTCAAGTTCAACTTATTACAGCTAGTTGCTATGAAAAAAAAAGCTGGGGTCTAGAAATAAGTATAACCAATAGATATTTTTATTAACTAATATTAATTGTTTACGTATTTCAATTACAAATCAATCAACACCTCTTTACTACAATCAAATACACATTCCCCATTTATTTACCAGACGTTCCCAAAATAGTACAAAACAATTCTCGGAGTGAGAAACCTCCAAGTATTTTTCATACTTGCAGAAACTTCAAAACAGGTTGAAGTCTTATGAATGCGTAAACTCGTTTCCACTCAGACTCTCAGACATAACAAGAAAGTTTCCCGGCCCAGAATTGTGACACAATACGTAATTGCTACTTCTGTTTTAGGAAACTTCTCGATAATCGTGTTTTTATTTTCTTCCTAACAATTTTTCAAGTTACCATAACACGCCAAATTCTTGTTTGTTCCTTGAATTGGCTCACAGTCTGTATATTTTTCCATTTTTATTAATATTTCCATTTTTTTATCTGGTTTTCGTTATTTTGTATTGCCTAAGTGTGAATACTTAAATCACTTTACTAATTCCTATATTCGTCGTATTGATCGTAGCGAGATGTCTTATAGCCTCGATAAATTGACTATGCAACATAAAAAGATTTATGCAACTCGGACCAGTAGTTCCGGAGACTAGCACGTTCAAACAAACAAACTCTTCAGATGATGTACCTTTGATAAGCTTACATAAAACTTTTTCTTTGAAAAATGTTTTGTTGATAGATACATATTAAGAGTCATAACTCTAGAACTAAAGACCGGCAGACAGATTTCGTTTATGGAACATTGTTGTGAAAATCTCAAATATACCATTCTCTAATTCTAAACTAAAGCTAAAATAGCACTTGCGATTATTGCCAATTTTAGTGAAGTCATGGTTTACTCCCTGTGTCAAAACTCTTCACTAATTTGTCACCATTATTTCCTTGGTACATAATGTGAACCCGCGTCACCCTTTTAGCATAATAACCACCCAGGCCACGTGTCGATTTATCTACTTCAAAATAAATATACCCTCAACATTAAAGCCACTCACTCGCAAAAAATAACACGTCGTTTGTCAAGAATTTACCCTCAAAATAAGTTGTCATTCTACCCCGAAATTTGCATAACTTGGTCTACATGTGAGTCAGATTGTTCAGAAGTGCAACCCCTCGGGGTTTACAGGTAGTGACTAACTTTAGAACGTTAAGGACCCTCCTGGCTCTGTCTGAATACTTCGTAATTGCTGGTCATTATTACGATAAACTTCCTCCTCAGCATATATTGTTTTGATAAGTTTATGATCTTATACTCTATGTGACGCGTCTTGAATGGATCTCATCAGATGACAGGTCTACGCAACGAAAGGAAATTGATGATTTATTTATGTAGACACACAGAATAAGAAAAAAAAAAACGTATCAAAAGTTCGAAGTTCAATGTAAATCTCTTATATCATATACTGTTTGAAACGTCTTTAATTTCCGCTACAAAAATACGCCGACAAACTTAACATAAAAGGAAACATGATTTAACTCCTACGCTCAGTTTTCCACAGGAAACTTCCGAAATGTTTGTTGTAAATGAAACAAATCATTGTGTTCTATTATGAAACAACAATATAGTGCAAAAATGTCCTTGTTCTCGCTCTATTTTGGGAGACTCGACACGCGGTCTTATTTACGCCGACAACTTATCTCAGAAATAATTCCGTAGTAATAATCCCTGTCTCTAGATTAATGAGGGTTTTCTGTTTGGATATCAGAAATCTTTAGGTATCTTATTAATGAACGTCTGATATAGTTTCTGCGGTGAAGTGGTCCTTCAATATTCTTGGAATTGAAGCCATTTTGAAGGGCGATGAGGACGAAATAGTCTATTTATACGAAACCCAGACTCGGTGACTCATTTCAGAAATAGGATTCCTAATAACTTCTGGGCCTAAGGATAATGAATGAGTACTTGCCACACAATTCATGATGTGACTACATAAATATATAAGAAACGTGTCTCCTCTTTTATGTTTGTGTGTCCATATTGATCTTTCCTTATTGACCTTTAAAAATAAGACGAGGAAAACACAAGTTCCCTGTCCGAATTCCCTTAGCAACATGAGGATAACTGTCAACATGAGTGGTTCAATATTATATCGGTTAATATAGAAGAACAGTGTATCGCTTGATGGAGGAGTTGGGGTTACGTCGGAGTTTATTATGAGATTGTTTCCCATGGATATGTCCGTGAGGGATTTCGTTGAACTTGGAACTGTTTTGGTCCGTTCTTTGTAAACATTATCTTGTTTATGTTCTGGTTTGATTAGTATTCGTTTATTTTTATACAGAAAGAATTCAATATATCTAGAATGTAGATGTTTTATATTATTGTGGACCCAAATCATTTCTGACAAAACATCGACGTATTGACGGATATACCAAAGCTCCAACAGTTCGTTTGACCCAGACTACCGCACAAACTCACCGTCTATTTTCGCCAGACATTTGCCTGAACGACCACAAAAAATATTTCTATAACCCAGCCTAATAACATAGTGTGTTAGTCCGTCTCAATTCCATACTTCGAACACTATTTTGTAATTCAGTCGGTTTATACTGAAAGGGCACGGGGTGAAGGACGCCTGTTATGCTGGGAAATCGACGATCGATACTTTGTCTGTTGCCTGCTCATGCAAATATCTACCTTGTGTGTTCCCGGTAAAGTTTAATTTCCTCGTGTTACGTAAAATGTTGACCTGTTGGTTGCGACGTGTTCCGACTGCGAACTCCTTCAATTTTGAACGACGGCGCTTATTATAAACGTTTGGCAACTTGTTGGCGATGACAAGGGATGTTGGGTGCATGCGGGGCGCGGGCAACTTCGCCCATATTTATGTCACAAGTCTGTGAGTAGGCGGAAGATAACTTCGGTCGGAGTACAAGACGCTGGCGTCAGAAGCAGCTGCTCTGTAACTCAGTCAAGGGAAATGGGTTAAGTAGTTTCGTGTTTGTTGCGGCCGTACTCTTGGTCTAACGTACATAGTATGTTATTGCTGCTTTGCATTTTACGACACTTAATTTTATATTTCTGTATTATTTCTATTCGATGCCAAAGTTTTTAGCCATTATGTAGGCTTATTATTCAGTCTTTGAAATCTTCGGGAAATTACGGAATAGGAAGTATGATTTTGGTAAGAATATAATTCTGGGAAAACATTATTAAGTACATTTTACCTATCGAAAAAAAGTTATTTTTTATTCGAGGAAATCAGCTCAGAAACGTTACTATTTATGGAACTAGGAAAAAGATTCAGCGAATCTCGAGCTTTCCTGTTTCCTTTATCTCTGGAAGCGTGTAACCTCCGACTACAATTTCTACAGTATTGTACCTACAAAGTCGGTTTCCCAGGAATTCGCACAAATCCAGATCTCTGGTAGTACCTACAATTTGATGTAGGGTTTAACAATAGTACTTTGTTGGACTGCCGAGAATGCTGACACAAGTCGTGTTCAGCTGACGAAGGTCTCAGCTCCCCAACTTTAGGATACTTCAACTCATGTAGGTGGTTCTAAATATGTTTGTCCGTGTTGTCGAGATTTCATAATTCTGCTCTAGTTATCAATAGCAGTTTATTTTTCGTGTAGGCGACGATTGATTGACAAGAGTATAATAATATTTGTTTAGTTACAAATATGATATTCAGTGTCTCTAGCTTTCTATTTATTAATGTAGGCGGCGCGGCGGGATGATAATGTATTCGGTAATAGGAGTACCCGACCTTGAACCCTGGAATTATCGTATATTCTTGCGTCATAGCTTGGTCACAAGTTTATTTCATGTACAATGAGATTGTGCTGACCGATGTTGTCCTAGTAGTTACATTATTTTGAGTAAAGTAACTTCAAGTTATTTTAGAACTTAACACCACCAAAATTTCAATTTCAAAAACACGTGATAAATAAATATAGCGTGTCTAATTACGAGTGCGGCATTTTAGTCGCAGCGATAATCGCAGATGTGCGTGGGTTCTTACGGTGTTGTAAACAAGCGTGAGACTATTGATTTCTTGCGAGCTCGGCCGCGCTGCGACAAACATTACCGGCTGTTTGTTTGTTATTTTTGTTTTCTACCAACATTTTTTCCCCTTTTCGGTTTGGGTGGCAATTCTACTTAGTCTGATTGGCTGGAACATTTGAAACTGCGACAAACATTCATGTTTGTTGTGTTATTGTTAACGGCTTACATCACGTCATGTGTTCGGGCCGTGATTGGACCGTTTTATGTCGCTTCCTCTCCAGTTTTTATTATGAGCTGACCTCGCAGTGTTCCCAAATAAAATATTTTAAACCCAGTCATATTGTGCATGTTGTGTTCAACATTTTACTGTTTAGATCCACCCCCAGATTATGCAAACAACTCCCTTATAGCACGCGGACAGAACTAATTGTACACTTGCTTTTACACTCATTATTTTATTCCCCCTTCATCATTCATGCGACTGTGTTTTAAGGGGAGATCCTTATTCAGTAAAACCGAACGGTTTTTAAGGGTCATAATAATGACATGAATCTATGCACCCTCCTCTCAGCCCTTGGCGGGCTAAAGTAACAATTTTTGAGGACTTTTGAGTACCGCTCTCGTGACCTCAATTCTTGCTACCCTCACTTCATAAGCGACATGAATATATCATTCCTCAATTGTATTTATATGTGCAAATTGTACTGTAGCTTGGATACGGACGGCGCCAATGTTATTGTAATGATAACGCGTTGACGACGGTATCAGTGGTATCATTAACGCAGTAACGCTTTATCTATGTGATAAAATTTGTTAGGATATGCTTTGTTCGGCCTTTTTATAGCTTCTAAGCTCTGATTATGGTATTTTTGATCGGTGTCGATGATGCACCTACTGTTTGTTTTGATAGATGTTCGATGTTATCGTGTTGGACATTTTCAAGGATATTTTTAGATTACCACTGTCGCTGATCGCTTACCATCAGGTGATCCATCGGCCCGTTTGCCTCTTATTCCATAAAAATAAATTAGAACTCTGCGTTTTGTTTACAATGTTATTATAATGGTGGGATTTATTGTCAAATTTTTAACATTATGTATACTATCATACTATGTATTTAGTTTATCATCATAGTACTTATTCACACATGTCCCTACCGTATAAAACCAATTTGCGTATAGTACTCAAAATCTCCCCTTTTAGCCTAGTGTTTACAATACAGTTACGGCAAAACGTACACACTCGGTTGTCATTGGCTGATAACGGTCTGTTTATCTGTTAGATAAGCGCCGCGAATTCATAGCCGATACTTTTGTTGTTTGCACATATGTTTACATTTGGGGGAATCCTACGAGCCACTGTGATTGGCTGCTTTTTGTACGAGTTAGGACATGTTATTTTACTTGATGGATTTTTTGCAATGACGTATCAAAGGGAGGCAGATGTGGTATTTTGTAGAGCGGATGTTCTAGGCAGGTCAAATAAAAGTAAAACAAACTTTTGTTTAAAACGTTAAGCACCATGGGAGTCACCGGTGACTAATGTTCGCGAAGAATTTCGTTTCATCATTTTGTATTGGCAGTCAAAAGCTTAAAAAACAAATGTATATTGATTTTCTTCAAGTAAATAGACAAGCTAGTTCTAAATTGTATGTATTTGACCCCATTTCCCTGAATTCAAAGAACGACCATTAAAAACGCATTGCCAAGTTATCTGTTCAGGGAATCAACGGGCGGTTCAAATAATTTTCATTGCAATCGAATTGGAATCGCGATCAGGCGTTTCCCCGTAGCGTCGAATGCGGCGTGCACCCGGCTCCCTGCACGCTCGGTATAAAATCGATACGTTGTGTTTATCCACGGGACGACGTTACGGCGCCTGTAAATACAGAAACGGGTAGAATGGAGCGATGCACTCTGTTGCCAGTTACCAGTCATGCGCAAGCTACTATTTACACAAAATATCCTCTCTTTTCTTATTGTTACGTGTTGTTTCGTAACACTCGACATTTTACGGGAGAGGATTTTAATTCTCTGTCTGTATGGATTCAAAGAATCAATGTTCAGCATTATCAACCTAATCTCACAGAAGTTTCAATTATTTTTGGACATTTTCAATGTATAATTGATAACAATGCAACATTTCCACGAAAAACTAGCAATTAGTCGTTCTTCGTAGAAATATCTTGTTTTTGTCAACGTAAATTAACGAGACTTGAATCAATTCCTGTGTAAACCTTATTTTTCTTATAATATCAATATCAACAAGAAAATAAACAACAGATAAACAGAGTTCTTGTATATCAGATGCTTTGTTTACATAAGTACGAAGCTAAGAATACGGGAAAACACATTTTATCACTAACATGTTATTATACAACGCGTTGCATTATACATACATAGCTAATGCGAGGTTTGTGAGGTAAACAGCTTGTTTTGATACACACTGGGCGTAAGTGCTTACCTGTAACTATTTGAGCAGTGACGTCATCCATCGTAAATAATATAATAGCTCATTCTGAATACACGGGTAGTTAGTTATAGCTCTTATAGAACTGATTCTTTACCTCTCAATTACAATATCAAAATATTTGATTAAAAGCATAAAATGATCTGTTTTTGGCGAACAACAAAAAGTGAATGTAAGTATAAACGGTATATCTTTCCAGGTATTGTTTATGTTTTCATTTAAGAATAGCGTCATGAGTCTTTATGAGATGCACACACGACAACTGCAGACAAAGATTCGAACACAAGTGTGGTACAACACGTTACATTGTAACGAGTTACTTAATTTGGCAATGAATATAATCTGCTATTGTTTGTTTACAACACTGATAAACACTAGTTTCTTGAATGTAGTGACCAATTAGCGTCGTGCCACTAATTAAACTCAGTGATGGACATAAAATAACAATCATAGATCCGTACTTTGCCCCTACACTACGAGTAGTAAATAAAAAACCAATGACCTCTAACCAATCAAGTGATCATTAAAGTTTATCAGGACATCAATGAATGGATGTGCAGTGTAAAACGACTATTTTCCTCTTCATAATTCACACAATCGGCCATATTGGTTTACTTATTTATATTGCAGCGTTATTGTGATTACTTTGTTGTTTATTTTCAGTATAATAAGCGTTTTACGTTGTGAGGTAAATGCGTTTTAAACTTCTTTGTACCAGAGAGTAACGCCATCTCTTGATGTAAGAATGGAAACTTATTTCTATTTATTTTATTCGCTAAAAGATGGCGGTGTTCTCTAACGAGGTTTGTTTACTTAGTAAGGTTTGTAAACAAATATTAGTTGACCTCATTAGCTGATAGATTACACGTGATTTCCCTTTTTGAGATAGTTTCAGAGACTTGTTTAATGCAGCTATATGAATTTTTATTTTGATTTCATAGACCTAAAATGTAAATAGATAATGCGCAAAAATTTACCTTAAATACATGATTATCTCTAGTCCAAATTCATATGTGAAACTTGTAATAAATAAAACAAAAATGCTTTGCAATTGCATTCCGTCCGTAATCCTATACAAATGATTTCAATAACTTTTTCCACGTAACGTTGGCTGCATACCGTATTTGTGTGACGTAACGCTTCGTATTTGTTTTGTTTAGCGGGCAACTTTAGCGGGGTCACGACTTGTTTTCAATACATTTAGATTTTGTTGACGGCCGGCTGTTTCATTTGCTTGTTTTTTACACATCAATAAAATGTACATAACATTACGCCTCTTTTGTGAAAGATTTTGGCAGGTTTGCTTTTGTGAAAGAGCTACATATCATTTGTAGGGGTGATCATAATTCGTACATGGGGAAAATCGATTGTAAACTATTATAGACTAACTACAGTGTCTTTTGATCTTTTGATGTAAATTATTCCAAAACAGTTTCAAAGGTCTTCTTAGCCCCTTTATTTTCAGTAGTACACATATTCGTTCATCTATAAACTGCAAAATATAAACCAGGACCTACATCGTACATAGTACTAGGAATCCAGAAAACTACGCCAACCGATATGAAATAAACCATCAATTTCCTTCGAACCATTTCTCTTTATCAGTCCAATCTCCCAGCAGAGATTGCAAATGTCTGTCTCGCTGAACTAAACTTTAATACCGGCGACCTAACTCGAAATACAGACTAAACTTGATAAAATATCATGCCACCCAACTACGTTCTAGGAAATTAAACCTACATAGTAAGGTTTTGAATTAAATTAATATGAAATAGCACTTGTGGAGCACTACATGTATTCAGATACGTTGCTGGAAGGCTGCGGGGAATGTGAAATAAGGAAGCTTATGTGAACGTTGCGCGTTTGTCTTTATGCTGTCTACGACTGCGGTACGCTGGCGTGTGAAACTTGTGAATGTATAGTAATGAATGTGGCTAATGAGTAACTATTTAAGTCATGCTTTTGAGGGTTTAATGATTGAGTGTGATTTGTGATGATGTACAGTAAAGATGAATATCATTCAAAAAGTATGTCATATAATAAAATAATCCTTAAAGTTGAAAGCGAACGCAGCCTTACCAGAAACCAGACCACTAAAATGACTATAAAATGTTTGTATTAAAAATGCCACATCTAACCAAAATAATGAGCCGTATAACTTAGTCTGGTATTTTTATTGTCCCCACGGAACAACTGTTAAACATAAAAACTTATTTTATCATCCACATCGGTTTTATGACGTAGTTAGTGCCCCTACGTGATGTCCTATAAACTCAGGAGTACCAAACACGCGTTTATTTTGCCCTTGAAAATTTTTGGAGGAGTCGTGACTACACAATGGTCGGATAAAGTTTTCATACGTCTTTAATTCTCAGAAGTATCATCGAGTTGGTCTGGCGTATACTCATAGCAAGCAAAAGATATAAAGTACTCATGACGAGCTAAAGCATTTTTCATTTCAGAAAAAGTTTATTACATTAATATCGTATGTGGAAAGCTATTAAATAAGATTCCAGATAGTCGAGTAACTTAGCAAATCGTATTCCAGCAAAATAAGCAGATATTCATGAATAAATATTTTAATAAACGGAGAGCTTGGAAGTTGGAAGCTATTCGTAACGCGCAATATAGCACTAGGATGCGAGAATACAGGCTATGATAGGCGTTAGTACGCGTTATGGCGGGCTGGCGGGGTCGTGGATGCTAACGGTGGCAGATTTATTTATATGGGACTGAAATGTGGGCAGCCACTCGGCTTAACTTGCCGACTTTCCATAACGAGCACCATATTCACGTCCCCTGTACAAGGAATGGGAAGTCTCCGGTACCTACTTCGCAGATACTTGAAAATTTCATTCTAAACGAGATCGCAGATTTTCTCTCAGCGCCAAGATTTGCAAAAAATATCCTACTTTCATTTTTAAGAGCCCTTCTGCATGATAATTAAAACTGTTTTCAGCAAAAAATCTGCCTCAAGTCAACCAATTACGAGGGCACAATTTTGGATGAATAAACGAGTCGGCCTTTTCATTTTCCTCACCTGAATTGGAGCGTTCTAAATTGGATCTTATATGGATACATTTTAGTGTGGAATTGGTTCGTTCTATTTCTATTTACGGTGTCTTACGTTTGATCATATAAGTTATGCATGTGGCTGACGTTCTGAACGCGAAGTTGGAAGTTCTAAAATAGGCTACGAGCTTGCAAAGTGGGTCTGAATGTGTTCTACGAGTCTGTACGATCGGAATCCATTCTTGCATTCATAGTACACATTCATAGTACTCTTATATGAGCAGAAATGTTGACTTTTCTCCGTACTACATTCGCCGTGCGTTGTAAGCGAATGCATTGATCTGAATTTGAATGGTTGTATGAATGTGTTCTCGTGTTCATAGATGAGCAGTAGGCGTGTGCGTCTATTCTGAAATTTATTGAAACTTGGTCATGGAAACTTCTATTATTGTAGGCGTACAATAACAACCCGCTACTTCATATCATTCATACTGAACATTTTACTCATTCCAAAAGAAAACATTATAGAATAAGTACAATTTGTTATTTTTCTGAAGCGCTGTTTAAATAAAAGTAATCGCTGTCTAGACGGCCCATTGATCGTTATAATGCTTTGACAATTTGTGTGCGGATCAAAATAGTCTGTGAAGCAGACATAACAAACTCCCCTAGCATTCAGGCTGGAGTGCATTCAGAGCGTTGCCACGGCAACTGTTCATTACGACCTACGTCAGTGGCGCTGCCTGTCCGCTTATTGAATTTACTGCACTGCGGGCGCCAATAAGCGGCACGTTGTACTAGCTATCTTACATGAAATATAGTTTTAGGTCATTAACTAAGTTATTGAGTACCTAGATATTCTCAACAGTGTTGGCGCCCGCCAGAGACCACCATGTCCCACGTTGGGCGCCAAATATTGATTGTTTATGCCCCCAACTTAAAAATAGTATTTAATTCTTTAAATGCCTTTTCTGCTTGGTAGATGTCCAAGTTATGACGTATAATGGTACTTAAAATTATTAATGTGAAGTTTGTGAAGGTTTTGGAAAGGAATTGGTTTTCTTGTATATTCTCGAATAAACAATTTTATCTCAGATTAAGAATATATTTTAAATTCATCTCGGGGCCAGAAAATCTTAAATATTTTAATTGATTGAAGAATATTCGTCTGATTTGTAGGTCTAATGTTCAATACAGTTTGCCTCACTGACCAATTGATTTTCTATTTTCGATATTTCTGAGTATTGTGCATGATTTGTAGTGTATTGGCTAGACTTTCTTAAGTTTTTTAAAATAATAAACAGTGAGAGTTTATACATAACACACCTACGTGAATATATTGTAACAGGTTTTATTATCTGTTTTCCAGATGCACACTTCGCTTCCCTTCCACGAATATTCGACTGGAGTTCCAGTCGCTGGTGGAGGAGAGCGGCGGCGGGGCTGGAGGTAGCTCCGGCCAGATGCCTCCGCTGCGCATCACCATCCCCTCAGACAGCGACGGCCGGAGCCCTGCGCCTTCGCCCACAGGTAATAATGAAATTTATTTAAGGTAGTTGTTGTAGAGGCCGGATCCTAGGTTAGGAAATGTTAGTAACATGTCTAGCTCAATTCATTACAAGTTCGAGTCCAACCTTAGGAGATCTTAAGGCATGGAATCCATAACGTAAGTATCAGTGAAAGTTTCAGAAAATGTGTATCAGTGGGTGTTAACCCCTTGTACTTTACAAGAATAGAAAATACATTGTGTCTGGCGTGGATCCACGTTTCGGCATACGAGGGGTTAAATAAAACGTTGTTATATATCTTAATTCTGATCGTATATGTGGTATGTTCCAGGCACAATAAGCGCCGCCAACAGCTGTCCGACGTCGCCGCGAGGCGCCGGCTCCTCGGGCCGGCGGCACGCCGACCTCGGGCTCGTGGCGCACTACGCCGCGCTCGCCGACCACGCGCGGCCCAACTCGAATGGGACGGCTGTAAGTATCCACCATAGTTATTTGCTTCCTCGCCTCCCAACTCCCAAATCCCTAAGGCTAACCAAAAGGCTGGCAACGAGTTTATAATTCCTCTGGCGTTGCAGGTATCCATGAGCGGCGCCGTTGTTTACCATCAGGAGGTCCGATGCTCGTTTGCCGCCCTATGCCATTAAAAAATCAATAAACTTTAAAATTGTGAAAGAATTAATTCTTATTAAAAAATATCAACTTTTTACAAACTAAATAGTATTCCATTTACTAAATAAAACACCATCTCTCACATTTCAGGCGTCGTCCTCGAACTCTGACTCAGGCTACGGCAGCACGCGCGACGTGCGCGAGGCGCGCGAGCCCCGCGAGGCGCGCGACGACGCCAAGCCGCCGTACAGCTACGCGCAGCTCATCGTGCAAGCCGTCGCCTCCGCGCCCGACAAGCAGCTCACGCTCAGCGGCATCTACAGCTACATCACCAAGCACTACCCCTACTACCGCACTGCCGACAAAGGCTGGCAAAATTCCATTCGTCACAATCTATCGCTCAATAGGTCAGTCACTCAGTTCCTCACGACTGCAAGTCTTGTACCATGTTCCAGATATTGTTCCAAGTAGAGCTACGTGACTCATATAAAGCATAATGTGTCAAATACCATTTGAATCATGTAGGAGTGTCACTAAACTCTACACTCCTGAACCCCTAACCAAATGCCACTTTAGAGCTTGTCTACAAAGAGAGTAGAAAACTCAATATACTTGTAGCCCACAAGTAAAAAAGCGCTAAATCGCATTTGGCTACAGGCTAAGCACCACCGATTACCACAAAAAGTTATAATTACTAATAGATAAAAGACGATTGTCAAAACAACCGATGTTATTAATCTGATCAGTGATTAATGTCATTACGTCTTTCTAAACTACTTACACCTTACCTTTAATCTTATCTTCCAGATACTTCATCAAGGTCCCGCGCAGTCAAGAAGAGCCCGGCAAGGGCAGCTTCTGGCGCATCGATCCTCAGAGCGAAGGCAAACTGATCGAGCTCGCCTTCCGTCCGCGGCGTCCTAGGGGCGTGCAGTTCCGGGCACCTTTCGGGCTCTCCTCCAGGTACCATATATTTTAAGTTCGATATAAGTATTTTGTAGTCTCAAATGTAGGTCACAAAAATCTAGAAAGTTGTTTATGAAATCATGCTTATGCAGGGGGAAACTTCAAGATAGAGATAACCGCGAGCAAGATTGTCATTATCAAGCATATATTATTAGATCTACTGTTCATTAGGAACACAAGATTTAAAGCATCCATCGTCCAATACATGGGACACCGATAAAAATAGTTCATCAGCACCTATGTCCTAAAAATCATTCATCAGGCCCTGTAGTTAGATGTAAAAGGACCTATACAAGTATCGTCTAATGTCGACAGGTGCTTTTCAAGTAAAGTTGCCAGATCGAAAGTCAAGAAAAAACCATAACCGAATCCGGACAGGATCGTGCTTAGTTTTAAGCAAAGAGATGTTATAAATCAATCACGAGTTACCCTAAATCTGGGGTAGACAGAGAGGTAACGGCCGGTTGTTTATCAAAGCTGTTATCAGTGATGTGTCGAGGCGCTCTCTGGCCTTTCTCCTCCGTAGTTAGGTTTCATTTGGCTATCCTGAAAACCAAATTAAGTCCAACTGGGTGGTAGAAAAAATTGTTAGGAAAACTTTGTGGGATCTTGAACAAGACTGCATTTTGGTCCTAAAGTGTTTACGTTGAGTACAAAATTGGATTCGTATTATGTGCTTTTGGTTATAATTGAATTGGGGGGTTTAGAAAAGTGGCCTGCGCCAGTGGGCGGCTCGATACAAGTAGCGTAAGTGCGATGTCAATGCTAATGATAATGTTGATGTCCAGGAGCGCGCCGACATCACCGTCGCAGGTGGGGGTGTCGGGGCTCGTCACGCCCGAGGAGCTTTCGCGTGAGCCCACGCCAGACCTCTTCCCTCCGGAGGATCAGGACCAGCAGATCAACTCCTCGGTAAGATATTACACTATTCTTTATTAGTAATGACACTAAAAGGCTTACGAAATGATCAGAATATGAAAATAATGTTCTTGTATTAACACTCTACTTCGTTATTAACCCATTACAGCAAAACGTTCGATAAATCGAACGTTAGAAAATTCTATATACTTATTGTGAATAATTAATTCAATTTTAAATTGTAATAAGTGCTATAATGGGTTAACTGTATTAAATGAAAGTAGAAAAAAGAAACTTGTAAAATACATGTATGTACAAAGTAATAAATATAACGTTACAATTTGCAGGCGAGTCAGCAACGGCTGAGCAGCAACAACAGCCAGTCGACGCAGTATCTGTTCCCGCAGCGTAGCGGGGTCAGCCAGAGTGCGCCCGGCTCGCCAGGTACGTTACACCTTCTACTAATTATAGAAAAAATGTTATTTAATGGCAATGGAATAGCAAAACTGTTTAATTATTCTCCTGCAAAGGAAACTTATATATCTAAAATTTCACCTCTTGCGTTAATAACTGGTTAAAGTCGTCCAAAATCGGCATTTACTTTTCAATGACGAAACCATTCAACCTGACCTTGTAATTGACTGTACTATACTATTCTTACACCCAATGGGTGATGCGAAAGCAATAAGTAATAAGAGACTAAAGAGAAAGATTCTATGTTCACAGGTCACGGTCTGGCGTACAGCGCGGGCGGCGGCGCGCTGGTGATGGCTGGCCACCAGATCACCGTAGTCACCAACGGAGCCGGCGGCGAGAGAGAAGGTGACTTTACTGGGGCTATATAGAAACAGGATTGCAAAGGCTTTTGACTTGTTGCTTTTCCAGTAAAACTATATTATGGTGGCCCCAAGACCTTACGAAGCTACTTTACGTTTTAAGCAGATGCTATAGTTTTAATTTTTATACATATTGAAGTTTCTGCACGCATATTTTTATTGTACTATCTAAGAGTTTCTCAGGGTTTATAGTGGGCCGATCACATTGCTAAAAACATGATAAACTGATGTGGTATTCTAATGTTTCCAGAGAAGTACGTGGTGGGCACGACTGGTGGCAACCTGGTCTCCATCCAGGAGGAGGAAGTGCCCGCCAATGTCGTCATACACCAGCACTCCCCCTACTACGGGTATGTTCCATTTGGTCATCTTTTCTTACTTTGTTATTGACAAAAATTTTATTCGAGGTGGTTATAAGTGTGACTGTTGTGCAAGAGCTGTCGGGGGTTCGTGGTTGTTATAATATTAAATATTAGCTTGAAGTTTCATGTACCTGTATTGCAATGTATTCCAGCGGTGGCTACGGGTCTGGCGGCGGCGAGGACTGCGGCGCGGTGGGCGGCGAGCTGGTCATCTCCGAGGCTGAACAACTCGCGCACCCGCCGCACAAGCGGGCCAGGCACAACAACGTACGTACTCACACGTCTTCGGTTGTATAGTCAGTCCGTGGCCGTGCACTAGTAGTGCGGATGATGCAGAGCGTTGTATAATGGAGTCCGGTGGGTTGCAGATGTCGGAGCTGGAGGAGCGGCGCGCGTATTGACGGCCCGCGGCCGGCCGCGCCCCGCCCGCCCCCACGCGCCGCGCCCGCCGCGCTACTGGCGCTGCTGCCGCGCTAGTGCCGCGCTAGTACCGCGCTAGTGCCACGCTAGTGCCCCGCTAGTGCCGCGCTAGTGCCCCGCTAGTGCCACGCTAGCGCCGCGCCGGCCACGCCCTGCGTCGACCCTTGAGGCGCCGTCACCCCCCTATCGAATACCCTCGTCCTGTAATATTTCATTCTTTGTAGAACACTAGTGCAATATTGTACGATGATGTTAACTTGGCCTTCTGAAGGTCCGTGATTCGCAATAAATGACAGTTTAACGACATGATTCTGTTTGCTTTCATATTCTTGTACTATACAGTTCAATAAACTTTATAAGCTGACATACGATGCAATGTATGGCAGTGGAACTGGTAACAATAGTCTGGTAGTTAGTTTGTTCGCTCATCGGTCGACGCACAGAGGATATCGTAGCAATAATAGTGATACGGAACTATGAACAATTGGGTTGTTGAACAAGACAGTGTAGTATTAGTGTCGTGTGTTAAGTTGTACTCTTTAAGTTAAAAACTTTTGTTCAGTAAGACGCGAACGAGCTTTAAGGTGAAGGATTTAGGAGTGACGTAAGATGGTAACGTTTCGCTGTTTATATATAATTTTCACTATATATTAATAATATATACGCTTCACACGCGCCCGCGACCCGGGCGCGGTACACAGATTGCATATTATTACAAGTATATGAGCGATATTACATTGAGCGGAGATACCGCTCAACTTTAGTTAGCTGCCTTGGAAACTAAGAGCCTTTAAACAAGACTAAAATGAAAAAAATCTGATACAATAAATATAACCATATCAGAATAACAGAGGTTTCTTGCAAGTGTCGAAGTAAGTGTAGCAATGTACGAAGCAGTGCGCGGGAGTACACTCGTACGGCGCGTCTGCACTACGTACCTAGTACTGGGTTGCCAGCTTCGAAAATATTCGAAAGTATTGCCAAGCTTGAATATAATATTATGTAAAATATGTGTGTGTAAAAACGTTAGGGTCTATAGTGAGTAATAGATGTTGTATGGAATGTACACTGACTGGAATAACTTATAAACTGCTGCAAAGGTTAACACTGTAACGCCTAGAATCTCGAGATTAGCGGAATATTTCTGAGGCTGGCATTAATATCTAAGGTGAGTGCAATGGTAGTAGTATCGAGTTGATGAAGTATATAAATGTATGTATCGAATATAACGCGTATTTGTTTGGGGATAGGCAATGTTTGTACGCTGATGTATGCCAACTAACACCAATTAAAGTAAATAAAGAGTAACAAGTAATGTTCGGTCGAAATGATCATAATACAGATATTGGCATTCTCCAAACAAAATTCACAGATCAATACAATAGTTCAATGTTAAAAGTAATTAATTGCATATTCCAAGAGTTGAACTCGTTGAAATTTAATGAAAAAAAATATTGTATAAAACAATGTAGGTACGATTTTGTCGAATGGGTATCGGACGCACTCTCATTGTATCGCAGATTCGTCCAACCAGTTACCAGTGAGTAGATAATAAATGGAATGCCTAGAATAATATTTCTCGTACCATCACAACTGGTATTGTAGGATGACGATTTTAATTCGAATAATTGGCAACATTCGTTGCAATACGAGCACTCCATTTGTTTACTACTCCGTGTCTGTGTAGAACTCTCGATATTTCGTGTGTTTGTAAATGGAACTATTTGAAAATCAAATTATACCTTTGCGACCTTCTTCAATTAAAGTGAACAGAGTATGAAGTACGATCGATTTTGTATTCACATTGCTTCAAGCTCTGTTCAAGTTCTTGAAAATGGTGAGACTATTACAATGATTATTGTATTTAAAAAATCATAGCGAATTTAAACGCAGGTGCAACGACCTACGAGATCTTAGTTAAAATAAATTGTAATAAAATAATTTTTCTATAGGAAAATATACACGTAACGTTCTCGATTAAATACTGAAATCATTTTTGTCGTAGAAAGATATTTCGATTCGTTTTATTTACTATTGTACTATGTATGTAAAGGTCATTTTAAATACTATATTTACACTTGTATTCGTCATTATAACTCCGTTCACGAATTTTTAGACGAAAGTTACTATTGTAAAACGTTTAGTCAAATAATTAATGAAATGTAGGTAGCTATAAATACCTACGTAATTCTCTCACTGATTTTTAATGATAAATTTTTGATAAGAGGCTCGTTGCACCTCTATAAAATGATAAAAAAACATTAGGACGAGTTTCTACTATTATATTAACATATTACATGTACAGATATACATATAATTAATATTATATACAAAGGAACTGTTGACTATAGCGCTTACTCATATATGTACACTCGAAAATATATATACTTCGTATTATACATGTATCTCCAACATATTTAAATATAAAATTAAAGACATTTTCATTAAGCCGGCAAAAGTACCTACAATATACTTGTGATTTAGCTTAGATGAACAAGTTACTTTTGTGTTCTCTTTAAAGAATAATTTCTCCTCGTTTTAGGTGTATAAACATAATTATTATAAATAAATAATAATATAGTAATTGAATATGTAAAGTAATATTCACTAGTAGTTTGTAATATGTTATTATTATTATAAAGATAGTGTAAAAACCCGCAAATCTACAGTTAGTTATAATTTAGCATTTACATATGCGTAAACACGTGGATTGTAATAGTTTAGCAAGAGGCTTTCTTATGGAACAAATTTGTATTTTGTCTTACATGCCCTTTTAATATTACTGTAAAGGAATTGGAGAAAATTACCACAACTTTCGACTGAGTCGAAACTACTTCCATATTTTTATTTCTTAACTCAAGACAACAATATCGGCATTGACATCGGTGTGATGTGACACCGGTGTTGGTCGATTTTCGATTTATTTACATTTTTAGTAAAGACGACACGCCATTTTGGTTTTTAAAGTGGCATTAACAATATTAATAAACTTGGAGTAATATTAGATCGCTCGCCGCCGACAGAGGGCGGCAGATATCACGACGGGGGTCATTGTAAAAACATTTGTATAGAAACTTGATTTGTTGATATTATATTTAGATATTTACGTATTTGGATGGACGGCTATGGTAGATTACAATCTCAGTATAAGTACCTATTTATACATGTTTCTCTGTTAACCTGAAATAATACGAAGCTACATAATAATAATAAGTAATGAATACACTACGTTAATATAAAGTTTCCACTATGATCCTATTCTCTATCCAAATGTGTAAAATGTCTAGAACAAGCAATTCCTGCTCGAGGCTCGACGTGAGGCCACGCGGCACGCGACGCGCGGTTACAAACCGCGCCGACTGGAAGACTGGCTCACTGTGTCGTGTGGGCCGAGCCTGTATAGCTACTCTGTGTAATATTGCTTCCAAAATACGTTGCTCGTGTCCCGACGAACGAAAGGAATTAAGTAGTTTGCTGCTTATTTTGTGTGTAATCGGGAGTACTATATGGAGCAAGCAATTCACATAAAGTACTGCTATCGTTTCTACATGAGAACACGTCGAACCATCACGCAGTAAACCTGCTCGCGACGATATCAGCTCTCGATGTGAATTGAGTACGCCGGCCTCCAGCACTAGCATAAACTGAGCAAGTCCTGGCGACTTTAGATGTAACGTAGACTATATAAGGCATATATATAAGGCATTTAATGCTATACTATTTCTTGTCTAAACAATGTATGCGCGAAACGTTTATACGGAGAAGGTTCTCTTTGTATGTAGCTCTAGCGAAGTATTTCTTAATTATTGTAACATTTTGATGATGAGATGAATCTGTTCATTGTATGCAGACAAAGCAATATCTCATTTGAATCTTAATAATTTTACAAGGTCTACTTAAAATGTTTTCACCACTCTTAGAGTTATGTGGCTAAGGAAGTTTCTCCGTATGTATATTTCGTGAATGTATGTAGGGAAGGTACATAATGTTGTGTATATTGATATAGATAAGAACACGCATACGAGAGATGTAAAGGATATCGGTTGTAATGACAGCGTATGGTTTATTGACAAATTTTAAGAAATAAACGTATTTTATCTCCTTATGCGGTTCGTTTTATTTTTCTCTACTGTTTTATGTTTGGGTTGTCTAAGTTTGGTCTTTTACCACCGGGCCGCCGTACTCAGAATCATTTAATGGTTACTTATCCTTTCGGAATTATATTCGGAACAAAATACGTACCGTACTAAGGAATAAGTAATATAAAAATCCGCCTCTAAGACGACCCACTGGCGTAAGGCCTTGAACAAACCTACTTTTACTATGTATAAGTACTGTAGTGTGTACCTAACACTGAAATAATTATGACAAAGTACAATTATAGATACAGAAATTACCTATTTATATGTACTAGTGATGTGACGAATGTCATATTTTAGATACGAAAGTGAATGCGAATATAGATTTAAGAATTTTGATAATTCTTTTATGGCTTTGCTTTGACGATTATTATTTGAAGGGAAGAGTTAAATTTTGATAGAATCAGAGAATTCACTATTAGGAATAGTGTAAAAAGTCCCCATAGATCAAAATTAATTTTATATTTTTTACAAGCTAAGTATTTTTAATTAATTACGGTTTTGATATTTACCTTGATCTAACTAGAAGTTGATGCAAACAATTACAAACGTGTGCTGCAATTCGCGTGTCAAGTCATCTGTCAAAATAAAGCGATAGAAAAATTGGCCAATATAAAGCGTTAGATAAATTTGACTAAATTCTTAAGACTAAATATTCTCGTTCGCATTCGTGAATGTCTAAAATTCGTTACATCGCTAGTACTTAAAACATTAGTCATTCGGAAAGATTCTATTCAATTACAATATTTATCTTTGAAGGGCCCATTGAAATTGACTCGAGTACCTATTACAATAAGTGCGATACCTTTACCTAATTGCTTAGATATTTTGCTTTGAACTTGATTTCATATTATTTCTTATGGTTGATGACTACGTGCATTAGTTGCATATTTTCATTTCAAGTACATATTAAATATCTCAGAAATCATTTAATAATTTTTTGTTGAAAGCGATTTCGTTTTTTTTGTTGGGTTTGTTATTACCTACTATAAGATTCTGACGTAAGAAGAAAAAAATGCGCAGAAAAATTTCCAAGGCGAAACAAAGTTCGCGGGGTCAGATAGTAATGTTACGGTATATCAATTGTAAGATACCCAGTAGGCAGGACCCGGGTTAGTCCGTGACAAAAAATAACAAATAATTTACCTATGTACTTATTATCTCAATAATTTACTTATGACATATTAAGATAAGACTCAATAAATAAAAGAGATACCTAATACGTAATTATAAAAAAACATGACAAATATGACACTATAATAGGTACCTAAATCTCAAGATCCTAAGAGAGATTTCAAGTGCAGCCACTAAGTTGACTGGTATATGTGTGATTACCTACTGATTCAGTCAAAATATTATTGGGTAGTACGAGTTCTAGAATCGAGAATGACAAAAGTTGGCAAAAACTGTTCTACAAAATGTGCTGTAACTGGTCTCTTAGTACGAGTTTGCTTGCCACCACAGACTTTTTTTTGAGGGGGGAACAGCATTCAATGACTTCTCCCGTCTTAGGTAAGGCGAGAGGGAGTGTCAGACTCTTAGTGACTAAAAACCACCCCGTTCTTACTCCTGCTTTTCGGACCGGAGCCCCGGTAAATTCGCTAGGTAGTCTGCAGCTCCGGATCAGGCATCAGCCCTACTGGGCCCTATCTGTGGTGCCACCACAAACTTGTGACTTACCTATATATAAAATCCATACTACCATACATAAGTAACAGCCCCGGATCTACATTTTTTTTTGCCGGGGCAAAATTTGAAAAATGCCGCCCCACCTACTTATGTTTATTTTCACCTTTATCACCCATATAATTGCAACAATCAGATGTCCACAAATTGTTTGAAATTTGGACAAAGCCTACATACTAACCTACCTTCCGGAAATAATACATCCACACAGGCCTACATTTTCTTTTTCACGGAAAGGGTTTAAGTTTAATAGGTCTCCTATAGTAAATGGGGTGTGCTGATCACGAATCTGTGCTTAGTTTTTTTCTAGCAAGTCAGGTTTTTAGGAAAAGTGTGAATAATTTTTTTCATAGAAACTGCCAAAAAAATCTTAGAAAATATTTATTAAAGATATATTTAAAAGAAAATTACACTGCAAAATTGAGCTGCTCATAAAAAAAATAACCTACGTTAGACAGACGTTGGTTTTTTTAATGAAATCGTTCTCTTTTTCCCTGAAAACTGCACCCTGTTCAAGGCCCAGCAGTAATCAGGCATCATTCTAATATCCCAACTTCCTTGGTTACGTCTCTCCATCTCCTTTATGTTTTGATGGAACCTCTCTCCCTGTTCCTCGCTGACAACTCCAAGATTTTCGGGAAAATAGTCAACATGGGAATTCAGAAAATGAAGTTTAACGCTCATATTGCATCCCAGTTTTTTATAATTTTGGAACATCTTAGCTACAATTTCTTTGTACTTAATTTGGAGACTTGTTATTTCCAAGGAAATCTTCTATGACTTCTACGAATGAACTCCATACTTCAGATTCATCCTGGGTCATTGTATTCTGGAACAATCTATCCGATTTTAAATTTCGAATTTGAGGGCCTACAAAAGTTCTTCTTTAAGGTGAGCTTGAGAAAGTGCATAGCGCATACGTATTAGCAGTCACCTCGTTTATTTTAAGCTTTGACAAACTGCTACATCAATCCTAACTTTATATGAAGGGGAGGTGAAAGAACTGATTTTGGGTTGGTGCACATTTTTTGTCCCAGTACAAGTCTTTATCTAAAAGACCATTCTTTCTTAATGTAATGTAAATTTCGTGCTCGACTGTCCCACTCGCACAAAATCATGGATACTTTGTAAATCCAGACTGCTGTCTCCACAGAGTTGCCAACAATATTCGCTATACTTTATTTTATTTAGCAACAGCTCAAGATTCTCGTACGTTTCTTTGAGATGCACGGAGTGAGCAACAGGCACCGAACCATAGGTATTACCATTGTACAACAAGACACTCTTCAGACTTCTCTTAGAAGAATCAATTAATAACCTCCATGAGGTGGAATCGTAATTATCAGCTCCCAGTTTCATGACTACTTCAGGAATATTATTACAAAACACCAGTGAACCCTCTTGAGAGAAATATTTCGCGAACTCTTTTTCACGATGCCTGTACCACGAAAATGTGGTTCTTGGAGCCAATAGATTTTTGTCTTTCAATCGTGATCCTAGGATTTGTGCAGCATCCTTTGATAGACCCAAATCTCTCACTAAGTCATTTAATTCAGCCTGGATAAGCAAGAGCCGGGCGCGTATTTTTAACCGACTTTATGTACTATTTTTTTTTTTCATGTCGGGGGGAAGCCTTCGAAATGCGCCTAGGTTTTTGGGGAGAAAGACTAGGGAGTGTGGGATTTTTACCTCACTAAAACAACCCCGGTGGCCACCTTCAGCACCGAGGGCAGCGAAGCACGATAAGGGGCACCGAGTCCTCTAATTAGACCTGCTCCGGAGCCCCTGTGGTGCAACGCCTGTTACGGCACATCCCTAGGGAGACATGTACCTCCTATTAGCCTCGTTGTGCAAGTTTCACGGCAGCACGTGACTACTGTGCCACCGTCTTCCCTGAGGTCGCTAGATGGGCACCTAGAGTCCCCACTTTAGGTACCCGCGACCCCAAAGGTCCGCCTGCAGTTGTCGCAGGCGGGATTGGGCGTCAAGGCTGTTGCCACCTCGACGCCTCATTCTGGGACATTACAGTCTCACAAAAGGAGGCCACCTCCCTCCAGTTTTCTGCATCTGCTAGCATAGCCTCTACTACTGCTGGCAGAGACAGGTCACGTCCGATCTTGGTAATCAGGACCCGCCGCTCCGAGACCCACGCTGGGCACTCTTCGAGCGTGTGCTGTGCGGAATCCAGGTTACCTCTGCAGTGGTGGCAATTTGCCATGGTCTCTCGCCCAATCTTGTTCAAGTACTCACCGAAGCAGCCATGTCCGGTCAGTACCTGAGTGAGCCTGAAGGAGACGCGCTCCTCTCTTTTCAGCCAGGCTTCGAAATGCGGCAAAATGGTTTCGACAACGCGCTTGCGTGAGATCTCTCGCGTGAGAGCGCGTGTCGTCTTTCTTGCCGCCTCAGCCTAACGAACGCCCCTCCTGGCACTCTACACCGCCGTTTTGACAGACAGAACGGATTTGGTCGTAGACCTTCGCGTCCAACGGCGGAAAGCGAGCCAGGAGAGTTGCCGCCTCAAAGGACACCGTTCGGTATCCTCGTGCGATACGGATGGCCATTAGATTAGACGATAGATTTTCGTTCTGCAATGTCGGACGCCTGACAGTCGAGCTGACCAAACAGGCGCCCCGTAAAGGACCATCGATCGCACGACACCCGCGTAGAGGCGGCGAACTTCTTCTCTTATGTACTATGCCTGCGCGCCTAGCGAATAATAAAATGTTCGGGAAGCACGTCTCACTCCGCGCTCAGGGTATCGGTCAAGTTAATATGGCCATGAAATTCCTGTACTTGTAGGTACTATATTTATTCCGTGGTCAAAATTAAATAAATGATGAGCTGTCCACTGGTCCAGTGTGAATTTTGCCGCCCCCTGAATTTGCCGCCCGGGACATGGGCCCCGGCTTGCCCCCTAGATCCGGGGCTGATAAGTAATTATTATTATCAAATCTTTTCACTTTACATACTTGTCATTTCCTTTTTAGCGTGTGAAATAAATGTTTGCTTTCATTCAAAAAACGAACTGATTGACCGGCACGAATTAACTAACCAATCAGAGCGACGAACGCGCTCTCGTTTCGATTTCGTTGAACATAAAACTAAATCGTACTAAGCCCTCTTGCTTCACTGGGATTTCCTTTGTGTCGTAGGTGGAGTTGCAGAAGACATATAATTTCCTATAAACAGGTACTTACACATCACACCCAGACTAAGAACAATTTGTGGATCACACAAAGAAAGGAACAATTCTTGCGGGATTCGAGACACGTTCCGCAGCAGCCCGTTTCTCAACCACTGCGCTAACCGTGTAGTTCGAAAAATCAACTAATGTAATAAAATGTAGGCAACAACATCTCTAGTAGTAATCCTAATTGCAAATAGATATAGCATTAGATAGAACAGCTATAAATAAATCTCGTGTTGGATAATCTTCAGATAAAACTGCGCGGAGCTAATTGGGTATTACTTAATTAATAGTATTGCTGCGATAATTGGTTTGTAGTGAGTAAACATCACAAACGTGGAGCATATATTACATGAGTAATATATAGGTAGGTATATAATTTGTTTGTATTTACTTACGTAAAATAACACCACGCCTATTTCTTTTTGAGGGGCGGGGAACAATTAATGACTTACTCAAGACGGTAGCCTTGGGTGTGACAAGATGTTAGACTCTTACTGACTAAAAACTACCTTGGATACTTATAAAGTACTAGCAAACCCGGCGAACTTCGCTTCAACACCAATGATATTCCCTGTTTTCCTGCGTTTCTCTTGAATTTTTTTTGCTATAAACCTCACGGAGCCCGAGACCTTTCCAACGAATGCAAAACTGTGGAAATCGGTTCGTGCGGTCTGGAGTTATAGTGTCAGGAAGGAAAACCCGACTTATTTTTATATTATAGATCTGGCCTGGTCAGAAGATCCTCCATACTCCGATCTTATGGAACTGTACTCTATGTTTCCTAAACACTCAACTATCTACTTACGTATATGCGACTCATAACATAATAGGTAATGCGTAGAACATGCTACAACAATTGCAATGTCACTCAATATGCTTGTAACGATAGGTGACACGAAGTTAAACCCTTCATTGCCCATCTCGAGTGTTCTAGGAACCACTGATTACAACGGCGATCTCTTGACAGGTTCCCATATTAATTGCAATTGTTACTGCACAGTGGAGCTGTGTACCTAGACATTAATTGCTTCTATTATTGTTTCCTGTAGGATTAGTACCTAGATGCAGTGCATAGTCATCCATTTAGTTCTAGAAACGTACCTTTTTATACTTATAGTAGGTATATCATCTATTCTGCCTGTCTCGTTGGTCGAGTGGTCGCAAGTGCCTGCTACCGGATAAAGGGTATTGAGGTCGATTCCCGGGTCGGGCAAAGTATTACTGGGCTTCTTTCGTTATTTTTTTTTCTCAGTAGTAGCATGGAGTCTGAAATTGTGCCCAGTATATGGCAATAAGCTCACCCCCTATTACATGAGACTTATAACATTAGTGGTGAAATGTGGGTGTACGTGTGCCTTGCTCTTCTGCCAACCCTTTCAGGGATAAAAAGATTGACGTTGCACGACGACCATCTCCTCTCTAATATTTCGAAGGGATAATCAGAGATGCGCTTTTTGGTGCCTTTTCAAACATATTGTATAAGACTCTCTTTATCAAGAGGTCTCGGGTTCAATTTAACCGCGCCAGACAAAGAATTATAGGGAGAAATTCAGATTTTTTAAATACTCAGTATTAGCACAGAGTCTGGATTAATCCAATTCATACAATGACTGGTGGAAATTGAGGTTCACGTTCAAGGAATAGAAGGCGTGTTTTGTAGGAATTAACTATTAGATAATCAACCAGTTGTGACTGTCAGTCTCACTTGAGTTTAATCGGAAGATTCTTATTAATTCCCACAGTAAATACCTATAACAATTGCGCTTACAACTCGAATTACGTGGAAAATATACTGCAGCCATATTTTTCTAGGTTTTTATATGTTAGAGCTGATATTATGTGTTTTTTTAGAAGAGGGGATAGTCATCCAGTTACTTCTTCCGCTTAGGGTGAGGCGAGAGGGAGTGTCAGACTCTTACTGACTAAAAACCACACCGTTCCTACTCCTGCTCTTCGAGCCGGAGTCCGGTTGAAGTAAGCAATAACATCCACACAACAAAAATAACTCCATAAAATTGGTTGTTAGATTTGATGTACTTTGCACCTCTGTTTATCCTCTCTTTGCATCTTCAGGAGCGAGATTTATGTGTTAAAATTATATCTTAAGATTGTACTCAAGCGTCCATCAATCCAAAGTGCCAAAGTTCGTATGTTTGTTTGTTACTCCTTCACGTCAAAACGGCTGAAGGGATTGGGATGATATTTGGAACAGGGGTACATTATGATCTGGGAAAACATATACGTTACTATTTATCCAACGAGAACGCGGGTGTAGCCGCAGGCAGAATTCGTTGTTTATATTATTTCAACATCTACACTATTACGTTGTTTTATTTCACGTATCTATCTCTGACGCATTCGAATCAATTTTGATAAGAAATTACTTATAAAATTAAGTTTACAAACTATAGCCACTAACTAGGTATAGTTATAAATGCTATTGCGACACATAAATTTAAAAACATAGTACAAAAATACAAACGTAACTGCGCTCAGTTACTGGAATCAATTCTTCAAAACAGTACGATAAGAAAGTAAAGAGCTATGTAAAAGAGACTGCGTATATAAATATAAGTAATAAATAACAACAATACGTGTGTGAATGTGCTGTTAATTACAAATAGTATGAATAATAATAAGCAATGCAGAACAACATGTGTTCGTACGTTATCTCGAGACCAATATTATTATGTCTTGTATAGTGACGCGTGCGCAGGGACCCCAATGTACTGCAATCTTCATTTCTCTTACACGGCACGTGCGTAACTCTGCTTTTTAACATAAAATAACATAACATAGCATCATATCACGCGTTTTATTGTTGTCTATCGATTAATTATTATGAAATGTAACGCCCATCGCCAGTTATTATAAGTCGTAGTCCCAATCCCGCCTTGTACACTATTTGAGATAGGCACCGTATCTACTGACCATTTTCAAAAATTAATCATGTTCAAGATCAAACTCTTTCAGTACCTACGTCATTTTCATTCTCTAGTCTCTAGCTCAATCCGTAAATATCTCTTTTTACATAAAAACGCTTCGAAAATTTCGTGTTTTAAGATATTAATTATATGTATTAGTGTTCAAATTCCGAGCCGTCACTACTTTCCTACATCAAGTTGAAATAAGAGACTGCGATGCCTGCAGATATATTCGTAATACAATGGCTGTAATCACTCCAAACAGCATTTGGCTTTCAACAAATTTGCTCATAGTCTGGCGACTGATTGTAAATGAATAGAGAAGAAAAAAAGTTTAAATAAAAAATAATTTGTCTTAACATTGTATTAAGTTCGATTCCTTCCCGGAACTAATGTGACCTACAGAGTTATTCCGATATTGGCTGTTTATGAGATTGATTTGTAAACATCCGGATTTTGAGAAAAACACTAAGTGGAGACATCCATGTACCATTAGACGGTGGTAGAGCCATGTACTCAAGAATTCTGCATTTTAAAATTTTATTGTGTGGCTCGAACACATATAACTAGACAGTTATAGTGTTTATAGATACATGAGGCGTCAGGGATTAATGACCAGCTCCCTGATCACCGGTTTATTGCATAGATAGGGACCACACTTGCTTCTGTCTTCCTACTTCCATTTCACGCTATTTGGGGTGAGCAAAATTTATCTTCTTCCATTTTCCCCTATCTGATGTCATTCTAGCATCTTCCAGAACTCTATCTTTTCTCTCATCTTATTCTTTTCTCAACAAAGACATCACAATGTTACCTAGTTTTAAGTTTTGACGAGTTCCTATTTCTGTATCAGGAACTGTGGAGTGCAAAGTACCTAAATGTTTATCTTATTATTACAATGCGTGTGCCTAAGACCAAAAAACGTGAATTTTAATATCACTTAAACACATTAAAGGTTAAACGTTTATAAAAACATTGATAGCGTTTATTTTTTTATTTCTGGGTACAAATCTAGAAAGATTATTACCTAATGTTAATGTTCTTTTAATTTTTATACGGCTAGAAGTAACGGAGTAGAAGTAGAGGGACTCGTAAGTTGCCTGCAAATTATTGTAGTTTTTAAGTGTGACTGATCAAGTCAATATAACTAAAAGAAAGTGTTGGAAGCTAATCCTTAAGTTACGGTACTGAAGTCTAAGTCCAGATTAAACACAATATTTTGAAAACTAAGTAGGTATAATGTAGAGTACGGAGAAATGAAGGGGATGGTACGAGACATAGTTAAGAAAGTAATTTTCCCACAAACATGATAAGAGGGTATCCCCGGCTGGAAGTTATTGACACAGCATTAGTAGCTACACATTAAGGAAGATGATTAATACAAATTACCCAAACCAATACACACAGTAACTGAGTAAATATGCATTCATAATGACTACAAGGATTTTTTGTGAGTACTTCGACGACCTCAATTCCTACATCAAGACTTATTTATTATGAGAACTACTTAAAATTCCACCCTAATCTATAGCACAAGTGGTGACAAATAGCTCATTATAATTGTTTATTTTATTATCTTAATAGACAGTAACAATATTTAGTACATTCTGCGAAAAGACTCCGTGTGAAACAAGTACATGATAAAAATGACACGGGTTTTTTTAATAACAGACAATTAAATGTTATCTAGTGACGTGTTAACCCCATCTCCGGGGTCAGTCGCGGCCTCCTGCTATATTATTGATGCCGCAGCGGCTCGCGCACAGTCACAACCCACACGCATCAGCATGCACATCGCACTGCTCCTAGTTACCCTGAGCGCAGCCTCAGCCGCGCCCAACTCTTGGTCCCTGGTTCCATCATTCAACAGCTTCTTCAAAGAACAAGGTGACAATGTGGTATCCTGGTACAACGACGCTGCCAACATGAAGGACTCCGTCGAGAACTACGTGGAGGAACAGCAGCGGATGTTCAAGGACAAGTTCAATGACTATGTCGACGATATCCAAGAAAACGGAAGACACCTCGTGGATTCTACCTACAGCTCTAGGGAATCTTCCCTGCTGGACAACCCGGACATAATACTATCAGTGCCAGGAATAATCACCAGAAACGGATATATATGCGAGACACACACTGTCATTTCTCAAGGATATGTTCTCAATATGCACAGAATCCCACGGTCCAGAAGTCATTCGGATGTCTCCCCGAAGACCGTTCTCCTACAACATGGTTTATTCGCAAGCTCTGCTGATTGGATCATGAACGGGCCTGGCAAAGGACTCGCCTACGTCCTAGCTGATGCAGGCTACGATGTTTGGATGACCAACATTAGAGGGAACCGGTACTCTAAGGATCATGTTTGGTACAAGACGAATTCACAAGAATATTGGGACTTCTCTTGGCACGAAGTGGCATTGTACGATGTTCCAGCAGTTATAGATTACATTATGGAAATAAAAGGCACCGACACTAAGATCAGCTACATCGGCCACTCAATGGGAACTACTATTCTTTTCGCAATGTTGACTTTGAGGCCGGAGTACAACAACATCCTGACGGCTGGGTTTGCGTTAGCTCCTGTGGTGTATCTATCTGACATGAAGTCGCCGCTCAAGTCTATGGCACCAATTGCCAGTAACCTGGCATACATCGACTCACTGCAAGGTACTTACGAGTTCATCCCCAAAAACTCAGCGCTTGGTCAGATATCGAGCACATGTAGCGGAGAGAACATGGATTCGTTGATTTGCAAGAATATTGTATTCTACTTGTGTGGTTTTAATGAAAGGCAGTTCAACAAGACCTTGCTACCAGTTTTCCTGTCACATCTGGGTACAGGAACATCTTGGAAGACAGCGGTACACTTCTCGCAAGAAATACTTTCTGGAAAATTCGCGCAGTTTGACTATGGATACTGGAAAAACTGGAGAGTTTATGGAACTCAGTCACCTCCTGACTATGACCTGAGTAAGGTAACTCTTCCGATCAAGTTGTTCTGGTCTAAAAACGACTTGCTATCAAGTGAGAAGGACGTGCAGGCACTTTATGACAAGTTGCCTGTGAAGCCTGACATGTTCCTGGTTCCTGACGAGAAGTTCAACCATTTGGACTATTTATGGGCGATTGACGCACCCAGGCTATTGAATAATGAGATCTTAAGTTCGCTGGAGGCGCACATGCCTGACTATTCATTTACTGTGAGATTTTGAGGAGATACCGGTTATGACTGGTTTAAAATTGCCGATCAAGGTTTGACATCATAGAACGAAGATACTTTTTAAGTTTCTCAGCGTTTTTGAGACAGATTTTTCTGCAGTTTGGATACTTACATTTTATCATTTTGAGAATTATATGTATGTGAGCTGCATGAATTGATTTAATCTGAAGTCAAGAATCGTCTGGAGAATATATTATCGCCTTCACATTCTGATTACCTTCTAACCACGTGTTGTATTTCTGTTCTAATTTCCTTCTACAAATAAAAGTGGAAACGAAGTAAACTCGAGGAGACCTTCATTGGAGGTTACGCGTACCAAGGCGCAAGGGTATCGGCAGGAAGGCTAAACATGGCTTCAACTTCCGGCTATGCATTTATACTGAGTATTGATAAGTCTGTGATATATTTAGACTAATTTGCGAATGTTTACAATGATTTTCTTGGAATGCCTTGACCTGATTTAGATGGATAAGAGTCGAGACTACGAGAGGTCACGCCTATTGCTTAGATAATTATTTATTTGTAACAGTTGTGTCTAGGAGGAAGTTGTGTAATTAATAATTAAGAGTTGTTAATAAATTATTTTTATTTTGTAATACATATTTTGTTTTACTTACGTACTTCGCTTTATTTTTACCTGATGGAGTCGGCAGACGGGTACTTTGTTATGAAATGAAAGCACGTAAAGCTGTTGGTCTAGCGGCTGACCTCTCTTCGGATGTGTCGGTCTGTCGTTCCATCGGGTTGAGAGAGTGATGGCACAAAGACTTTTTTTTTTGAGGGGGGATAATCATCCCGTGACTTCTCCCGCCTTGGGCGAGGCGAGAGGGAGTGTCAGACTCTTACTGACTAAAAACCACCCCGTTCCTTCTCCTGCTTTTCGAGCCGGAGCCCCGGTAAACCCGCTAGGTAGTCCGCAGCTCCGGATCATGGCGCAGAGACTGCACCTGTGTTTGTGCATACACAAACTTGTGCTATATATATTCACTATAATATCTCGGATAAGATCGCGAGTTTTGATAGACTTTTAGAGGGTCGGCCTATTATAATAGACTAGACACCAAATCACACTTTGTCTTTCTTTAATTCTGAGAATAACATTAACAATTACCTTTAATTGAAGTACTTTGGGAAAGGTACTATTTTGTGAGGCAGTTAAACAAAAATAGATTCATCAGAAGAATAGTCAGGTGTATTGCAATACCACCTTACGTCAGTCAGTGGGTATGATACCAATGTATTAAACACCTTTTTGTATTTTTACTCTCGTAAGAATAAATAGCTACTTTATATAAATCTATAGAGCTATGATAATTATAAGATCATGTAAGAAGATATTTTTTTAGTAAAGCTCATTGTTTGATACAGTTATTCTTAGAAAGTGCCGTTTATTTTAGAAATGAAAAATGACTTCTGCGTTTAATAGCCTACTGTTGAAGAAGCTTATTCAGGTTAATGTGCTACGTTTAATATGGCAATTAGGAACAACGCACATGAACAATAATCAACTTATGAATCAAGTTGTAATCAAGTTTCTGAATACACCTGTATTAGGTAATCAGGCTTGTTGGTACCTATTATGGAGATCTCACACTACACCAGAGCCTAAAACTACTGAGTAAAGAGCTCTTCTCACGCAGCAGAGGTTTGAACATTAATCACCACACTTGCTGAAAGTGGGTTGGCAGTTGAAGTGTGAAGATTTCTTTTCCTATTTTATTATTGTAGTAGCGCAATGTCTGACACTACCCGATGTATTTAAATATGTTTGTGGTTGCAAGCCCTTCTGCTGAGCGAGTGGCCTTGATTTTGTTTTCCAAGTATATTTAGTTATAGTATAGACTAATAATAGAAGATTAAGTGATATCAAGTAATCCGGTCGAGCCAGACTGGAGTGATACCACAACCTCACAGAAAACCGATATGAAACCACGCTTGCGTTGTGTGCTTATTTTAGTTATTTTCACAGCATAATGTCTTACGGCATTTTGCTGTGGGGGCGAGCTGCGGATGTAGAATCAATTTTTATTTTGCAAAAGCGAGCTATTCGAGCAATATATAACTTGCCCCGTCGCGAATCTTTGAGAGAACTATTTAAAACTATAAACATTCTTACAGTGCCTTCTCAATTCATTTACGAAAATATTATGTACGTGAGAAAAAATCAACAATTGTTTGAAAAAAGAAGCGACAGACACAATTTTAATACGAGAGGTAAAAATAAGTTAGCTATACCGCAATTCCGATTGTCCAAAGTGCAGAAATCCTTCATGGGATTTTGTGTTAAGTGTTACAATAAACTACCAACCACCATACTGAATCTGAACGAGAAAAAATTTAAATCTTGTATAAAGCGTGAACTGTGTAAACAGGCATATTATAAACTGTCAGATTATATTGAAGATAAAAATGTGTGGCAGCATGTTGGTCCGGCTCCACTGGACACTCGCTCACACTAGACAATGCTCTAAGACGATCACTAGTTACACGTTAAATTAAAGTAGTAATTTATTCCAATGTAGTCTAGGGATCCTGTGGCATCAAGCAGTTATTTATTATTTTTTTATTTGAAAAATTAAATTAAAGATTATTTTTTATTTGTATAGAAGCATTATTTCAAAATTGTAAGTGTACATATGTGGGCACTATGTTTGAAACAACCCGCTTTTTTAATTTATATTCTTTACAAATTGGTTTTATTGTCCCATAGTTTTGACGTCGTATTGTCGTTACATTGTTCCTACATATATAGACAATAGGTAAATGATCAAATAATGTATCAGAGATATTGTAAAAAACATTTTTTGAAAAGAGTAACGATGGAGTTTCTTGCTCGTTCTTCTCCATTCGAAGCAACACTTTGGAACGAGCGCCTAGCTTCACTGACAGACAGACTGACGGACAATTCAATTTGACGTTTCAAAAGTGCCTAATTTAGGATTAATTGAAATAAATGCTTTGACTTTGACTTTGACTTTGTGCCCTGTCCCAATCTTCCTTAAGAACCGTTAAATTTCCAATCCCTAAAAGGCCGGCAACACACTTGTAACGCCTCTGGTTTTTCGGGTGTCCATAGACGGAGGCGATTGCTTATATCAGATGAATCGTCTGCTCGTTTATAACATAAAAAAGTCTGGAATTGCACCCAGTGTAAGGCAATGTCTCCAATTATAACTAAGAGATAAGTGCTTCTGTGTGTTCTTCATTTACTATGTTCTTTGAATCAAACATAAGGCGTGTACTTACGTCATAATGATTGTGTTATTGTAGTTATCTTTGCATTTTGCGCTCTAAGCAATACGGACAGACTCCATCTAAATACTACGTCTCAGCTGCAGACGCTGAATTGCATATTATTATGCAATACAACAGTGTTAGAAGGCTATTATTGAAACACTAAATGTCGGGTCAAAAGGTCACAGAATATTTGTCCGTAAATACCAAGTGACGTCAATCGATATCAAGTTGAATGTTTACGAGAAAAAATACTATGTTACTGATAATTATGTTAGGTAAAAATGTACGCATTGGTGCGGTGTAGCAAGTGTGTCTGTTGATCGCAGGGTATTGCGTTTAAGTATCGAGTTGGGGAGTTTTGAGTTAGTCCTAATGTTAATATCCAGTCTAGAATGTTACATTACGTTTACATCTTCAGTTCTTTTTAAAACGTTGCTCCGTATTAGGATTTCTGCCTGTGTCGCAGGCGCGTTAACAAATATACAAGTTCACATACACATGCCACCCAAACCCGAAACAACAATTTGTAGATCACACAAAGAGTTGCTTCGTGTAGGAATACACGCTACACGTTACGGGGCAGTCGGTTGCCCAGCCACCGCGCCAAACGAAGGAATGAAGGTGTCGAAAAAATACGTTTCTTTAAGTTTAATGAAACGTGACCTGCCATTACACACCATTTTAATTTATAGCTGCCATTGTAATTGCTTCCGTTTTGCACCTTGATTGATCGGAAACCTCCCATTGTTAGTGGGGAAATAACTTGGAATTTGGGCTCGGCAGGTCCAAATTACAGGGCTCCGGGACCCTAAAATTACTCGCAACGTTAAATTTCTAGTAATTAATTACATTCAGGCCTAATTTGTTGGAAGGGCAAGTGGTTTTTCATCATTCTACATACTTGGTTGTTCAAAGGTTGATTCTGTAGTAGCGAGATGAAAATAAAAGTTTTTTTTTGATCTTTCTGTGTAATTACGAAATGAAGGGAGATCAGAAAGCTTTGGGTGAATTTTTAATGTTCGGAAAGCTGTTAATTGTTTTATTTTAATGAATATTTTTAATTATGTTGAGGTACTACTTTGACTGCATCGTTTTCGTAGTTGGTAGGGGATCTTCTGTGTGACGTATCATAGGGTCGATTCCCATTCGGACTGAAGTTTTGTAAGGTCAACAAAAATGTGTTCCAATGCTGTGATATACCACCACAGATGGGGCCCAGTAGGGCTGATGCCTGATCCGGAGCTGCGGACTACCTACCGGGCTTATCGGGGCTCCGGCTCGACAAGTAGGAGTAGGAACGGTGTGGTTTTTAGTCAGTAAGAGTCCGACACTCCCTCTCGCCTCGCCCTGGCGAGAGAAGTCATTGGACGATTTTCCCCCCTCAAAAATATATATATATATATATATATATGTAGGCACACAATTTGACTAGATATACCTTATCTGTTGAGTAGTCACAAGTATGTGCAAAAGACATAAGGGCGCTTAATCTTGAAACCAATCTCAATGTCAATGCAATTTCAATCCAATAAAATCTCAATAATCAATTATAAAACTATACAACTCCAATCGTAGCTGTTAACATGGCATTCAGAGTACGGAATATAAAGCCAAACTCAATACCATAGTTGATTCAAGAGTACGAAATTTCACAATATCAATATCGATGATTCGGACTTGGACTTCAAGAGTACCTAAGCCCCCAGATTCGATACAATAAAAAAATTAATAAAAAAAACACATCATTTGGTTTTATACGATGAAATTAATATTGTTTAGTCTTTTTCCTTTTATTTCTTAACAAGTCTGTAGATAGGTACCTACTCTAATTTTATGTGCCATAACACGCGTTGCACCATAGGAGCTCCGGACCAGGTCTTCAGAGTACTCGGTGCCCCTAATCGGTGCTGAAAATGGCCACTATTTTAGTCCCATACACCCTAGTCTTTCCCATACACCTTAGTTTCCCTTCATTATCAAAAAATTTTACTCTAACTTTATTTACCAAGTTTCTGGTAGGTTTCTGTTCATCCCCAGTGACGTGTACATCACCACGATAAATTATTATTAAACTTAGCAGCCTATACCTTGGGTTTCAAGGCCCCCACTTGGTACAGTAATTACTCACATGTAATCTAGATTAATGGTACTCGTATCGATACTGGCATCACAAGCTATGAAGCTAATACTGGTTTTTATTATTATTAAACGGTTTTATTTAGCCTGACTTCTTTGTTTCGTTGGGTCTTTTAGTACTTGGCTTTTAACCTCCTCCCTGACGTCCAATTGCTCTGATATTTACATACTCTTAATCTTGATGACCATACAGTATGAGTTCAATAAAACCGTTTAACATAATTTGTTACTTAATGGCAGGCCAGTTACACTATGATCTTTTTTGAAGGGAAAAAATTATCGAATAACTCCTCCCGTGAGTGAGGCAGGAGTGTCGGACTGTCTAAACATCACCCCGTTCCTACTCCTGCTCTTCGAACCGGAGCCCCGGCAGCCCGTTAAGTTTTCTGCGTCTCTGTATCGGGCAACAGCTTTAGTGAGCCCCATCTGAATCACCCTGTTCCTACTCCTGCTTCGAGCCAAAGCTACGGTAACGCTTGTGGTTATTCGCAAGCAACCAAGAATTGTATTGTGAATCTGATTGAAAAAGAGTAACCTATGGAGTTTCTTGCTCGTTCTTCTCCATAGGAATCTACACATTGGAACGAGCAAATAGCTTCACTAGAGGACTGACCGACAGACAGACTTTTTAATATATTTGTTTTGACGTTCAAAAGTGCCTTCCTGGTCTATCAGAAATAAATTATTTTGCCTTTAACTTTGACTTTGCAGCCCAAGCTTGTTTAAAAGTGATTCTCCTCAGAGTAGTCAGGTAGAAAATACCATTCAAGTCTATATTAGTTTACAAAAAAAAAGAATTCACAAAAATATCATACTCAGACCCAGAACAACAATTTGTGGATCACACAAAGAGACTAACTGATCTGGAAGTCATGGGGAAGGTTCAGTAGTGGAAGTTTTTGACCGATATGGATGAGGAAGATACAAGATACATTGGGATTTTGTCAACAAAAACGTGATGTTAGTATTTCCCCTGTGTCGCGTGGTTCGTACTTCAGTCGAGTGCAGTAGAGTATGTGATTCATATCCTGCGTCATGTAAAGAAATATCTCGAGTGTAGTGGAACAGGAGTTGAATATGATATTCTAGTCTACTAAAGCCCAAAAAATGTGTCTCTGAAAGTAATTTTTACTTTAATATGTCTTAGGAATATGTGTATGGAAAGGAACAATTAACAATTTAATTTATTTGTTTATTTTTAAGTAACATAACTCATAGTTTTTATATATGCAACGTCACGCCTTTTATCCCCGAAGGGATAGACAGAGTTATACATTACGGCAGTAATGCCGCTATACAATATACACCCACTTTTCACTATTTGTGTTGTAAGTCCCATGTAATAGGGGATGAGTCTATTGCCATAGTATTATACTGGGCACTATTCTAGACCCGGTGTTACTACTGAGAATATTTCGAAAAACCGAAACCCTTTGTCCGGCAGTCGCATTTGCGTCCACTCGACCAGCGAGGCAGTCATTATTAGTAACACACACATAACTACTTAACCTACAAACTAAATTGTACTATGATTTTTTTTTTGAGGGGGAAAATCATCCAATGACTTCTCCCGCCTTGGGTTAGGCGAGAGGGAGTGTCAGACTCTTACTGACCACCCCGTTCCTATTCTTGCTTCGGGCCGGAGCCCTGGTAAATCCACTAGTTAGTCCGCAGCTCCGGATTAGGCCAATTGTACTATGATAGGTGCTGCTGACACTGCAGCAGTAATTCACAAACACACAATCAAGCTTGCTGCCATCATAAATAGGATGCTATTTATACCTACTGCCCTCACCATCCGCACCCGTGATGGGAACAATGATGCACCAGGGATGCACAAGGGAACAATGTAGTCTAGTGTAAATTATTTCATCTAACTTTGTAGCTCTGTCGATTTGTGATCAAATATGTGCAGTTCCACGGAAACTCTCCATGAGTTTAAAGACCAGCAACATAAAGCGATTCGAAAGACCACGGTACCTGCACGGTTACAATCTATTCTCAGAATAATTATACATATCGATAACAAAACACTTTAATCGATGCACTCGATGCAATCAGTACTTGTGATCACTGCTATTTAAATGTGATTAACCACGTGATGACGATACAGTCCACCATGGACGCTCTAAAGTTATACGTGGTGCTCCTGAGTGTGTTGGCGGCCAGCCTCGCGTGTGACCTCACTCCAACAGCCGCAGAAACTGAGCTCAAACTTCAAGCAGAATTATACATCAATGAAACGAAACCACGGATTGACCCAACGTACAGACAACTCTACCATGTAGCCCCACCAGTCGGCTGGATGAACGACCCCAACGGATTCTCCTTCTTCAAAGATAACTATCACCTGTTTTACCAGTTTTACCCTTACAATACGTCGACAGGAAATATTCACTGGGGACATGTCATCAGTAAAGATTTAGTGGAGTGGACACAGCTGCCAGTTGCGTTAGCGCCACAGACAGAACAGATCTTCTCAGGTAGTGCTATTGAAAAGGATGGCACTCTCGTACTAATATACACAGCTCACAAAGGTAAAGATCCAGACACTAATGAAACACAGTACCTCGCTTTCAGCAACGATGGTGTGATCTTCACCAAATACAAAAATAATCCTGTCATCTCATTTTCACCAAACTCTGCTAAAGATTTCCGAGATCCTAAAATCTGGAAACATGGAGACTACTGGTATGTTGTTTTGGGAAGTAAAACCGCAGAGAATACAGGAGAAGTTCTAGTCTACAGATCAGCGAACTTAGGATACTGGGAGTTCCTGAACGTCGTAGCATCATCTAATGGTGACCTGGGATATATGTGGGAATGTCCTGACTTCTTTGAGTTGAGTGGGAACTACGTTCTCCTTATGTCTCCGCAAGGTATGAACGCGTCAGGAGACAGGTACCACAATCAGTTTCAGACTGGTTACATAATTGGAAGTTTTGACTACCAAACCGGTAAATTTGTAGAAAAGTATGCATTCCAAGAAATTGACTACGGACATGACTTTTACGCAACTCAGACAATGGAGCGCAATAATAAGAGGTACTTAATTGCGTGGATGGGATCGTGGGATGGTGACTTCCCTGAGCGTGCAGATGGCTGGGCAGGATCCATGACAATCGTTAGAGAGCTGACATTAAAGGCAGATCGGATTCTGATGAAACCTATTGACGCAATCACTGAACTACGAGAGACAGTGGTTTATAACGGGACTCTAGAACAAAATAATCACATAATTGGTTTGCAAAAAACAGGAGAACTGCTAGTTTCGTTTGATTTGACGCAAGATATTAGTTTGGCCATCAGGGGGGTTAATAATGTTGCAAATAATACCGAGGTGATTGGTTTGAGGTGGAATGCGACTGCTGCTAAAGTGATCGTGGACAGGGTAGGCGACATAAGGCAGGGAGAATGGGTACCAGTTTCATCAAAGTCTTTGAGAATATTCTTGGATGCTAGTTCCATAGAAGTGTTCTGCGGTGAAGGTGAAGTAGTGTTTAGTTCTAGAGCCTACCCTAACGGTAATTGGCAGATCACTAATCTGGGTGCTCAATCAGTTAATGTGGTGGCGTATTCCTTGAAAAGAAGTGTACCTGAGTAATTCAATAATATTTACCAATTTTATTTTCTTTTTCAAATTTATGTATTTATTTCATTATGATATAATGTAGTTGTGCAAGAACTGTTTTGTATTTTAAATTAATAAATTATTCGTATTATATTTAGTATTGTTTGATTTTAACCTAAACTTTAATAATTATGTTATTTTGTCTCTCATGCCTAAAATTCCATGACTTCATTCTTATTGTAGTGTAGTTTGCCATTTCATTGGCGAATACTTCGGAGCGAACGGTTCGAACCTGAAAGTGTGCTCAATAGTAATATTTGTGAGTAATGTGAAACATTATGCCATGGAGTCTGGAAACGTGCCCAGTATATGGCAATAGGCTCACCACCACATGGGACTTACAGCATAAATTGTGAAAATTGGGTGTACATTGTACAGTGGCATTACGTGCCATTATGTGCACCTCTGCCTACCCCTTCGGAGATTAAAGGCGATATGTATGTATGTATGTATTATGCCGTGGTTACCGAGTTTGCATAATATTGCAACATAGTGCATTCATTCTAACTTAAAATTGTAGACCTATCCACAGACGTAACGCGTTATCTAATCTTGTAATCTAGATCTTAGCTGCGACTCGTTTAGTCGCGAGATCTAGTATAAAAACCAATTCATCGCTGATATGAATCATCATATCACATAACAAAACACTTGAAACTTTTTATCGAGATTCGAAACTACTATATAAAGAGATTACCACACGAGATGACATATCTTTAAATCATGACTCTTCTAAGATACGTGGTGTTCCTCAGTTTCATCGCGGTAGTTCATCTAAAAACTATAAAAGATAATGTTGTGATAAATGAAATAGAAGCTTATATAGAAGAAAAAAGGGCAGAGATCAACCCCCGATACCGACTGCACTACCACCTGGCGCCCCCTGTAGGATGGATGAACGATCCCAACGGCTTTTCGTTCTACAAAGGCGAATTCCATATGTTTTATCAATTCTACCCATATGAGAGCCAATGGGGACCTATGCATTGGGGCCATTCAGTAAGCCCAAATCTCGTGGACTGGAAGACACTCCCCACAGCTTTAGTCCCAGAAGATGAAATGTGTTTTTCAGGCAGTGCTGTCGTTAAAGATGACGAAATGGTTTTAATGTATACAGGGCGTACAACAACCGACGAGGAACCCTTCTACAACGAGACACAGTACTTGGCGTTTAGTAATGACGGCATAGAGTTCCATAAGTACGAAGGTAATCCAGTTCTGCCTTACTCACCTAACGGATCTCCAGATTTCCGAGACCCTAAAGTATGGAAGCACGGCGACCACTGGTATGTTGTGATTGGCAGCAAGACTGATGACGAAAGAGGCAGGGTGTTGCTTTACAGATCTCCTGACCTGATCAGCTGGGAATATTTAAGTGTTATAGGAGAGTCCTCGGGAGACATGGGCTATATGTGGGAATGCCCAGATTTTTTCCAGCTTAAGGGGAAACATATTCTCTTGATGTCACCTCAGGGTTTGGTTCCACAAGGTGACAGGTACAAGAATGTTCACCAAACAGGCTATATAATCGGGAAGTTCAGTTACGAAACTTTTGAATTCGTTCCAGAAATTAGTTTTCAAGAAATCGATTTTGGTCATGATTTCTACGCAGCCACTACCACTGAAAAAGATGGAAAGAGGTACTTAGTCGCATGGTTTAACATGTGGGACGTTCCTCACCCAGAAGATGTTGACGGGTGGGCAGGAGCCTTGACTATTGTCAGGGAGCTGGAATTAGTGGGCAACCGTATTGTGATGAAACCAGTTGAAGCAATAACCAGCCTGCGAGAGGAGACAGTATGGGACGGTAATCTTATGGAAAATGAATTTGTCCAGTTTGACAAGACAGGAGAACTTTTAATAACTGGGGACTTGAGTCAGAATATTGAGTTGTTGATCAAAGGGAGCAATGGTGGTGGTCAAGTTGTGCTGCGATGGGACCCTCAAGTCCGTAAGGTCGTGGTGGACAGAGAAGGTGATATCAGACAAGTTGAATGGCTTCCTCTGGGTTCTGAGCAATGGAGGATATTTTTGGATGCTTCTTCCTTGGAGTTGTTCTGTGGTGAAGGAGAGGTGGTGTTCAGTACTAGGGTATACCCTGATGGTGGCTGGCAGGTAACAAATCTAAGCCCGCAGCCCCTCGACACGATTGCTTACACTTTGAGAAGAAGCGTTCCTGAATAGATTTATTAGGTTTTATTTCTCTGAAATGTGATTATGAATAGTGCGTGACATTTTGTGGTCAGATAATGTAATTTTGTAATAAATGTAAGTTAATAATTATAATTTATATGAAGTTGAAGTATTATTTATAGATTACCAAAATTTTTTATTGTACTTCCTAAATAACCCCTTAAATATTTCCAACATAGTAACAAAGGTCTTAAAAATGTTGTCTTCTTTATTTTAAAAACAGAAAAAGGAGATTACTTCAAGTTAAATATCTATCTACTTATATATAGAATCATGAATATGCACATGTGATTTTACATAAGGGCGAGTCCTCTAAGAAATTTACATAATATACATACATGTGTTATCTATAGGTACGATTTAGGTAAGTATCTTTACAACGTATTTACTAGTTTTTTTACTTCTGAGGTGAAGAGGTGAAATGCGATTGCGAAAACAAAAAAAAAAACTAAATAAAATGGATATTATCTAAGACAATGTTTTATATGATAACTAAGTTTTATAAACATTTGTGCCCTACTGACACACTGGAGTTACAATATAATATTACGCTTTTCATTCCCTGCTGGGGTGAGCGGAGAAGTGCCTTCATATGAAATGTAATGTTACTATCTTCTTATATACTAATATTATAAAGATTAAACATGTGTGTGTTTTTGTACGTTTGTACCTTCAATCGATTATTGATCATAGGATTGAATTTGTACCTATGTAATGTTATCAAACAAAAACTAATGGATTCATTTTATTCATTTTCATTTCACTATAACAAAGATGTATTTTTACTATGCAACATAGGCTAAGCACACTGTAAACTCCGTGTAGGCGACGTGTCGCACGCCTCAGATGGGCGATGGGCTGATGCCGAGCCGGATCTGCGGACTACCTAGCGGGAACGGGGTGGTTTTTAGTCAGTACGAGTCTGACACTCCATCTCTCCTCGCCCAAGACTGGAGAAGATATTGGATGAGTTCCCTCCTTAAAACAAACAGGAACCGCTCGGCCACGTCGCCACGATGCCTGGATAATATGTCATGACCTTTATGGATATATCACACTTTAACGGCACCGCTCAAACCCAGCGATACATTTGTTATTTAAAGGAGATTGTCCAAATCTGGCTATTTTTGAACAGGCTGCTCAACAAAAATGTAAATTACCAATAATTTTATTTATATTTTAGTAAATGTCTGACGCTAATAACTTTGTATCAATTTGTACTTTAAAAAACTCGATTTTTATTGGTATTTGTTATGATAAGACCAAGTATTTGTAGTAGTTGGCTTTGAATTTGACTTTAGTGCTGCCAATCTGCTGTCAATCTGTTGTGTTTTTCGTCAAAATGACAGATATTATTCGCTTTGTTCTTTTGCATTGTGAGTGTTGAAACTCCAATTTATTGCGTGGGAAAATACAAAGTAGACACATTAGTAGGAAAACATATTTTGTATATATATTATATGAAAATAACACTAAAGGCAGGACAGCCATAAAACATTATTGCTGCAACTGCATGGTCATAGAACAGTAGGTTGATGTGCACATATAATAACTATTATTTGGTTTTTAAGCTGGGCAAGGTACCAGAAAATTATTAATCCACCTGCCGAGTTCTTTGACCATATTTTAATTACATATGAATCGGATTAATAATGCAATTTAATAGAAAAAAAAATGTTTTATTTCATGCATAACCAGTTTCTATAAAATGTAAAAAAATATCTAAATATAAATCTTGATACAAAACTAAGTTTGTATCTTCATTCTTACTGATATGAACTAATAAATCAAACATATATTATTAACTGAAGTGCTTGTTCAAAAATAGCCAAAGTCCCATACAAATTGGTCAATCCCTTTGAACATTAAATCTTATGTCATATGATATATTTCGTAACATCAAAACAAAAAGACTTAGAAGCCAAAGAATCATGTTACTATTATACCTATTGATCTGACAAGATAACCAAATTCAAAGCTTATTGACCGTCTGAATAATGGCTAAGTAGCTTGTATTTTGTTTTTAATATAACATCGTCAGCTGTATTGATTAATATGTTGAACTAAGTTGTGAAAACAAAATCAACAACACACCTAAACAACTTTGAACACTATAATCGTGGTTTCTACTTACCCTCGCGGGAGTTCTGCACGTTCTGCGCGCCACTGATGGGGCCCAGTAGAGCTGATACCGACCCGGAGCTGCGGATTGCCTACCGGGTTTACCGGGGCTCCGGCTCGAAAAGCTGGAGTGGGAACGGGGTGGTTTTTAGTCAGTAAGAGTCTGACACTCCTTCTCGCCTCGCCCAAGGCAAGAGAAGTCATTGGATAATTATACCCCCCTCAAAAAAATCCCCATGGGAGTGGAGTACCTCATAAATTCACATACATACATTCATTTGTCACGGAAGAGTATATCTCTCCTTTACAGGTGGTTATCTCATTTCATCTATATCAATATTTTAGGTAACAATCGTTATCAGTCCTCGAATTTTCAGCAACGTTTTATCATCTCAAGTCAGTTACAGCATCCGGCGATTTGATAAAATATGTCAATGTTATTGATATGTAAGTATATCATGTTGATCTTATATAAGGCTATCTATCTAATGTACGGATACTCAAACGCTACTCAATTTTAACATGCTCTCAAAACTAGTTCTGTCACTATAAGTACAATTTAAATTTAGGAACATTTCAGTATTCGGGCGTAAGTCAAGTAGCCACACGTCTACCTCAAAGTCAAAGTCAAAACATTTATTTCACTTAATTATTAAACTTGGCACTTTAAAAACGTCGTAATTGAATTATCCGGTATCCCCAGTTTCTGACTCAATGCTCCCGAGGTAGGTGGATTTGTGGACGCGTTCCACTGCCTCTGTGCCAATCAGTAACTGTGTAGTGTTCTTCACACCAGTTCGAAATTTTTTGGTCTTTCGCGTGTTAATTTTTTGACAAACAATGGGAATTTGATCAATATTTATCGCAGTATTTCTCAAAATATTCCCTTTTTATAAGTATTTAGACGTTACAATGCCTCCTGCAGACCTTTGTTTGTATCATCATGCACATTACGGCACATAATGCCACTGTATAATGTACACCCACTTTTCACTATTTTTTATATAGATAAGTCCCATGTAAAAGGGAGTGATCATGATAACAATGAAAATAAAATATCAACATACAAACCTATGTATACTTTAAATAACAAATCATAACAACTATCCTCCATTGCAGCAATAAATTCTAACAAAATATTGTTACAAAACCGATAACAATAAAAAATATTGAGTTATTTGAAACCGATGCGACACATTCGGAAACATATTTGATCAAGATAAACTCGCTCTTCCACTAGCTATTCAAAATGTTACATTTTACATCTAGTTGTCACAGTTTGTGTATTTTATTAGAAAAATATGGTGTAGCATACGAGCAGGCGTATCACCTGATGGTAAGCAATCAGCGCCACCAATTTGTACTCGCTACATAAGATTAGTTAACAGTGCGTTGCCGGCTGGAGAGAAAGGAGGGGTGAGTATGAGCCCTCAAATTCCAATTTATTTGTGTTGGTATACTGTGAACCACACCGTAGTATAATATCGCAGGAAGCAAGTAGAAATAGGCAGAGTATTGACAATTTACTCAATTTTTAAAATGATTATTAGTAACTCTATGTTCTAACCAAAATATGAATCGAATGTTAAATGTTATGCTCAACAGTGTAATACTTAAGTGATCAATGAGGGCTTAACTATGAATCGAGTATTGTATGTAGACGTATGACGTAATCAATCACATAGCAATTGAAAAAGAAAAAAGGAAATAATGAAAATAAAAAGCAAACGTCTCATTCAGAACAATTCTATAAGATGATGCAATCTCTTGTTCAGAATATAATAATAATGTAAATACCTATTATTTCTAGTTTTACGTTCATATAAAAAAGTAAACAAAGCCAACAAACAATAGTTACACCCATTTTTCTAACTCTAACGCTAACCGTACAACAAGTAAATAAACTATGGATCTCTCTATCTATAAGTCTGGTTGGAATTTTTTCAGCGTATATGCCACCACGTGCAGAGATTGTGGACCTCTGTTTATCACCCGCCAGTCACCGTTAGGGTACACCCTCGAACTGAACACCATCTCTCCTTCTCCGCAAAACACCTCGATAGAACTAGCATCTAGGAAGATCCTCCAAGTTACGGTGTCCAGTGGCTCCCATATCCCCTGGCGGATGTCCCCAGCTCTGTCCACTATGACCTTACCATCATCCACACTCCACCGCAAAGAAGTCCTGTCTCCACCATTGCTTCCAACAAATTCCAGCTCAATATTCTCACTCAAGTCAATGTTCACAATGATTTCCCCAGCCTTCTCAAATTCAATGGTAGCATTATGGTGGAATTCTCCTTCTATGATAGTTTCCAGTCTTAGTTTAGTTATAGCTTCAACAGGTTTCATAAGGACTCGACTCCCGACGAGGTCCAATTCTCTTACGAGCGTCATGGCTCCAACCCAGCCATCAATATCCTCAAGATGCAAAGACTCCCACATTCCGAACCATCCCACGAGATACCTTTTGCCATTAGTTTCCGTTGTTTGCGTGGTGTAGAAGTCGTGCCCGTAATCTAATTCTTGGAAGTTAATCTCGGGCTTAAACTGACATGTGTCGTAACTGAAACTCCCAATAAGGTATCCAGTTTGATACGTGTTCTTGTACCTGTCTCCGCGGCTGACCATACCTTGTGGAGAAATCATAAGAACGTACTTGCCATTAATCTCGAAGAAATCTGGACACTCCCACATGTAGCCCAAACTACCACTTGATTCCGCTAGAATACTTTTGAATTCCCAACTGAGTAAGTTTTTAGATCTATACAAGAGCACTGATCCTCGGTGATCAGCAGTTTTGCTGCCGAGTACCACATACCAGAAATTTCCGTACTTCCAAATTTTAGGATCTCTAAAATCTTGAGTGCCTGTAGGTGGCAATATATCGACAGGATTGCCTTTGTACTTGTGAAAGTCAAGACCGTCAATACTGAACGCCATGTATTGTGATTCATTGTAGAATGGTGCGTCTTCAGTCGCTTGGTGAGCTGTGTACAGGAGCACCATGATGCCTTCGTTGTCGATGGCGCTGCCCGAGAAACACTGTTCATTGCCAGGCCGGAGTGCTGTAGGCAGTGTCTTCCAGTCCACTAGGTTGGTGCTCGAGACGTGACCCCAGTGCATGGGTCCCCACTGCGTGTCGTACGGGTAGAACTGGTAGAACAGGTGATATTCTCCTTTGTAGAACACGAAACCATTCGGTCCGTTCATCCATCCCACGGGTGGAGTGATGTGGTACTGTAGCTTGTACCTTGGGTTCACGGTAGGGATCGTTTCTTCAATGTAGATTTCTAACTCTGCCTTTTCAAGTATTTCTTTCAACTGATCGAGCTGCACAGAACCCAAGCACATCAGTATGATGTACGTACTTATGTGCATTTTTTAATATTCAACCGCTTGTGGTGTTGCGTTCTGCTTGCTGACAATGACTTACTGCACGATAATGGAGGTAAAGTTAATTCTATTTCGTATTATTTACTATTGTTTTCGTTTTGAATGGAAACGTCATGTCATTGAATTAGCTATTTTCATAGGTTTGTTGATATTGCTGTAAGTTGTATCATCGTACGATTCAGGGCTGATTGTGGCGAGGACACGGAAAGACGCAGTGTACACGATCATTGTAAGTTATTATCTAGTCGCAGCGACCTGTCTAGTCAAGGTAAAAGATTTATTAAGACTGTAGTGAAAAGAGAAGATTAAACATTAAAGCTAAATTGAGGGCTACTTGTAACAATAGAGGCTGGATAAATCCTTTTAGCCCATTAACATTACGCGGGGTCTTGTTGATCCCCCAGTAAAGGTATAGACCCCCGAGTACCCCACAACATGTGACCTGCTCCATATTTATAAGTTCGCTGTAAACAAATTATAGCGACGATGTTAGTTTTGCTTTGATTCGTTAAGGTGTGGTTTTTGTATCGCGACTTGCGACTGTTTGACAAGTGATGTATGGCAAAATAATTTAAATGAACTATATTTTTTTGGAGGTCGCTGGGGGAAGCCTATGTTCAGCAGTGGACGTCTTACAGCTGATATGATGATGATGAAGATTTTGTTATTACTTACTTAATGTAATTGCGCTAATTTTTTTGGTAAGTACCCGGTTGTTTTTTTATTATTTTATTTCATTTAGGTTGTTATAATAATTATGTTTGTTTTGTTAACTTAAACATCCGTGAGTCAGCTAGAGGACCAAAAGCCCTATCTCACCGCAAAAAAATGATATTTTTTTTATACAATCTCATGTATTTACCAATATTTGTGTAGACTATACATATCACTTGTTTATTTAGCGTGTCTAATAAATGGTTTTTCTTTCTTTCTTACTGTATTAATATTAAGAAAAGAGTTATTTATAATTTAGTATCGCTGTTGGTTGTCAAACAATATAATAAAATCAAATAATCTTTTGTGAAAAAGTACGCAGTGATTTTCAGAGAAAAGTAGCACAAGTTCGGAATATCAATCTGTCTGACATACAATGATTTAAATCTAACCCCAAGCTAGTGATGAATGCGGAGCTGCAGACTACCTAGCGGGTTTACCGGGGCTCCAGCTCAAAAAGCAGGAGTAGGAATGGGGTGCTTTAAGTCAATAAGAGTCTGACACTCCCTCTCGCCTCGCCCAAAGCGGAAGAAGCCATTGGATGATTTTCTCCCCTCAAAAAAAAAGCTGGTGATGAAGTCATATAGTAAGTAGTGGAACCACACTTTAAGTATCTATCTTCATAGATACTTATCTATTCGTATGTATATGTAAGTAGGTACGAACTATTCAAGAGCGTGTGTTCCATAATCATTTTGTTTTCTTACGTAAAATTGACTTTGAATTATGGTAGGTAGGTCCTATATGAAATGTTGCCCTACAATAGGGTATATGCATGTATTTTTTAAATGTTTTTAAATGGTAATTTACATCATTATATAAATGTTAAAAAAAACCAGCAACAAAAAAAAAAGGAATTCGGGTAAAAAAAGCAGTTTTAAAATAATAGATTCGTAACAGCATTTTAAACGACCGTCATTTTGGCGCGCTCGCGTGACGTCAAAGTCTATAATAACAGTTGAAACTGCAAAGTGTTTTGGGTCATAATTTGTATATATTTCGTGTTTTACGTGAATTCACTTCAATTACATAATGCAACAGGATAGTAAACCGACTTTTAAATATTGTATCGTGCCCAAGTGTAAAAATACAAATAGAAATGCACCAAATAAAGTATTTTTTCTTGTCCCGAGAGGTGAGGACGTAAGGAGAAAGTGGTGCAAAATCATGAAAAGGGACATGATATCTCCATCAACTTGTTTATATTGTTGTTGTTGTTTATATTGTTGTCCATATGGTTCTCGTGCAGATCTATAAAAAATAAAACAATATAGAAATAGGTACATACAATCGAGTTTTGGTTTTACCGGAAAAGCGTTTTCATCTAATAAGGTATTTTGATACCATAAAGTACTTAATGAAAGTGCAGTGATCGCTAGCAGTTCAAGCAGTCATCATCATCACCATCATCCCGTGTTAGTCCAGTGCTGGACAAAGGCTGAGCCCTATGTCCAACCGTGGACATAAGCCTCAGCCTATGTACTTATGAGAACTTGAGGGAGTGCAAGCCACGCCACTTATACTCAAGCAAAGTGTCAAGTTAATGATACAAAGCAGCCTCAGCTTCAGATAATATGTTTTTCACACAATACAATAAATAACCTTAAAATGTTCTCCCATTCGCATTTTAAGGTTATGTTATTTCCAGGCTATTTCTATTTACTTATAGGTAAAAATTATCCAAAGAAGGCGTCGAAAACCAAATAAATATAATATTTATTGTTTAATTACCTTGCTGCTTTCACTCCTTTTATTTCAGTAGACGTAAAATCCGAATTTGATGTGAAATACGCGGTCATCATAAACACATCAATTTTTGGAAGATTGTCCGATTGTGCCTTGACGTAACCAATATCAGTCATTTCCTGTGACTTTCCTGCCACTCTTTTACGAAACAATATCACTTCAATATCAACTCAAAATCACAAAAAAACTGAATTTCGTTGCAAGCATTCAACAATAGCACTTGTTGATATTTGTTATTATAGACTTTGACGTCACAAACTACTCTGACCAATAGCAATGCGTTTCAACTAATTTGAATTTCCCGCTTATTTTGTGCATTTTGCAATAATTATTTTCTTATTCAAAACAAAATTATATTGAAAATTATTGATAGATTTATAAATCTAAAGGAAAAGAGATTATATGAAAAAAAAATTATCGTTATTTGAATCATGCGCATATACCCTATTTGCATTTCACCCTTGGGGCATGAAAACAAATACGTATACAGTGTGCGTAGTCTATGATAGAGTGTTTTAAGGAGTATGTAAAACTAAATTTGGAGTTAGTTGCTCGTTAAAAGTAATTGATGAGTATTTAAAATCTCTAGAGACGTAACTATCACGTAGTATGTACAAAACTTTTGAAGTATTTTTGAGAGAAAATTATTAACAATTATTTCCTTGACAAGTCTATTACCAAGACGTTAGGCTGCTATATTTGTACTTTCTGCTTCTCAATCCAATCCGAACTCGGAAATAATTCTGTTTCAACTGTAATAAATGAAAAAAGGGTAAAGAGAAAGAATACGATAAAAGAGAATTACAAAGTACCTATTATACAACTATCCACTTTCTTATTCATGAAAATACTCCATCTACCCTTTAAGAGGAAATTCAACAGAAGAAAGCCAAGATTTTAAATGTTTCAAATGAAAACTGCAAAAGTTACGGCTGACGAAGGAATTTCTACTCTAAAAATTCGAGTTTACAGTCGGAATTTGAATAACGCAATAATATAAGCCGTACAATGTACATTTCGTATTTTGGGAAAGCTATGGGGATTCTCGAAATTGTTATTTTATTATTGCTTGTGACAGTTACTCAAAATGTCGCCGGCAGAGACGTTCCTTTCGGAAACAAATTCCGTCCAAGTGGACACGTCCAACGTTTTATGATACATTAATAAGTAATATAATCATTTATTCGAGTTATTAAACACTGCTGTGATTAGATTGGCGAGGCGGGTCCCTTTTGTTTTGATATTCGTAATGATAACTGACATTGCTCAGTGTTATTCAAAATCATTTGTTGAACAATAAGCAAGAACTTATTTATCTCGTTGGTCGATTGGTAGCAAATGTTAGTTGAAAGGAATACCTAATGAAGAGGTTCACTCACGCCTGTTTCCCATGGGTATAGGTAGAGGCAATGAAATGCCAATTAGCCACGATTCTTACATACTTCTTTCGCTTCATCAACAGTCATCAGTCTTTTCCCGCATGCTCGTCAGTTAAAGATACTTTTAATATGGCCCTTTAATATATTGCCAATTAGGTTGATATATGTCCATCTAAGGCGCTAGTAACGACTGCAATTTTTAAAATGCGTGTCATTGGCAAAAATATCTATGTAATTTTCAAAACCCGGGTATACTCTGCACTTCTGTCTACCCCTTTGGGTTACTGCGCTTTGTAAAACATGTCTAAACTTGTATCAGATCAAATCACAAACATCAAAAAAAGTTAGTATTGTGATCCTGAAACAGCTGAAAACGATTCCGTTTGATGTAAAATATTTCAGCGATCACATTTCCAAGTTTCAAAGATTTGTATTTCACTTTCAAAGGCTGAAATTCAAAATTAAAATTCTCCTGTGGGATTCAAATATTCGGGCTCTTTTAACTTCAGTTGTTACAATGAAACCCAGATGTCATTCACATTTCACTGTTGTATTTTTAGAAAGGAATGCCAGTTTATGTTAAGTGATTAAGGGTGTTTTTTTTTTTACCAGATATGTGCTTTGTAGCTATGCTACGAAGATGTAATGGGGAAACTGTGAAACTTTGTGGCCGTTTCCACTGATACTAAGCTATGTAGCTGTGCAAGTAAGATGTGCTACGAAGATGCGCCGCCGCAAAGTAGCTGTGCGAGGAAGATGCGCAGCTCGAGTATGCGATGTATCGATAGTAGGGAAGCCATCCATAGCACGCATATTTCCATAAAAAAAACATAGCTTAGCTGAGTCCGTTTCCACTAATGCTAAGCTATGTGTACCAATAAATATGATTGATGGAAGCCAAACGCATCCACAGCAACATATCATAGTACATTTCTGGTGGGAAAGCACCCCTATATTTTGTTAAAAAATAACAAAAACGTAATCCCACGCTAGAAATTTGTTCCGGACTTCAGTGTTCCGGTTTTTATGGTTGTACCTACTGTAGAGTACTGTACTACAGAAGTTGTTACAGACTTGTCCCAATAAAAAAAAACCCTCTAAAAGGGTTACTTATAAGATATGAGTACTGTTCTACAAGAAAACCTAGGTTCACACACTTGTACTAAGTCTAGAAAAATATAATTCCATTTTGCCTAATGAATACTAAGACTTAACCCCGTCTTAATCTACGTAGGTACCTAAATGATTTGTAATTCAGTTTTCAGACGATTTTTATCCGTAGGTACTAAGGTTCTTAAGAGGATTAAAAATCTATTTTCAGCAGATTTCAGTAAGATTTTAAGATTAAATGAATTGATTTTCAGTATTATTTTTTAAGCTCGTTTTGCCGTGATTTGGAAGCATGGCTGCTAATTGGTACATTTCATTTATTAGAACAAGTTTTATATTGGACAGAAAAGTGAGCTATGACCGAAATGTTATAATTAATAAATGAAGAATTTACGAATAAAAGGTTCCTTGCTGACAGGTCGTTGGTTCGACCACTGATCACAAAGTTACTGTCATTGCTAACCGTTGGGTTCATACAGTTTTATTTTATTTATGGTATAAGTTGCTAAACGTCATCTGATGGTAAGTAATCGGTGCCGCTCTCAACACCCCGACACACTAAAGGCATTACAAGTGCGATGCTGGTCTTTGGGGGTTAAGAATTTAAGGGTTGTTAGGGAATCGGGGATTGGGAAAATTGGGCCTCTGGTAACCTCACTCACGCAACGAAACACAACGCAAGCGTTGTTTCACGTCAGTTTTCTGTGAGGCCGTGGTATCACTCCGGTCGAGGCGGCTCATTCCTGCCGAAGCATGGCTCTCCCACATTTTAAAGTGAAATTGAATGTACGGTTCGTGATACAGTATAGTTACCTAAGTATTTCAAACACAATGCACTGAAAACCATTGTTTACCCTTTCTGAACAATTACAGCAATTTCACATATTTTGATCAAACCTTTTCATATCAAATACACATTATGTTTATTGTAAAATGAAGCTTATCGTCATAACATTACGTATGTTTATTGTTATGACTGAAAAAACCAATTCTCAAGTATCTCGTGTCCACACAATTTCAGTTTTTCTTTCAGCGAAGATCCAATATCCTGACGCCGGGGTTTTGGGTAACTCAAAGGGTTCATTTTGTAAATAATTTTAGGCTTCGTAACTGAAAAGGATGGTCGCTCTGTATTTTTATATATTTTCAGATATTTTTGTAAGGTTCCCAAGCGCCGCTGGTGAGACCGGAGTTCAATTTCTGTATTCAATAAAATATTGTATTTGGAAAACTTGTAGTAAAGATGGTTTATGTAATTTGCTTTTGTATGATATATCTGTAGCTGCTACAAATAGAACATGTCATGTCTAGTTTTTTTCTTTGTTTTATTTGCGACTAGTTTTTGCCCGCGACTTCGCTCGTGTTAAGAAGTATTATTATTATAAAAGGAATCTATTAAAATCCTTTCTCAGCGGATGCCATGCAATCATAGCTCTGCTTACACTTATGCAATATTTACTTAGTTTTTACACGTTCCATTCCTCTACAGTAATCCTATAAGATATACGACATAGTGACTAAAATTCGCGAACGTAGCCATATCGTTTTCTCAGATAGCGATTCTTTAAAAAATGTCTAGACCTGCTGAAAATCTGCCTTTCATGAGATCTGAGTAAGTGGATCCGAACGTGCCAACTCCTCGTGAAGGCGAAGGCTTGACTTAAACAATATTACAAAGAAACTAGTTTTTTTTTGCTAAAAGTCTAGCTTAACATAGTCTAGTTCTTTTTTTTAAAATTTACGTTACTTGTTAATGTTTAAGACCCGCTTCTCATACATGAGGGCGTGGATTCGAAACTTACCACCGACAAAGTACCAATGTAACTTTTTCCTAGTTATAATATCATGTCCTCTCTAAGATTATTTAGACACCACTGCCAAACGGTGAAGGAAACAACATCGTGAGGAAATATGATATAGGATAACTTTATAAACATAATTTATTACTCAAACTCAAGAATCCGTGTGAGAAGAGGCCGTTGGTCAATGGTCAGTCAGTGGCCACTTGTAGGCTGTTGATGTGAACGTGACAACAAGCTCAGGTTGACTCTCAACGATGATCACAGGTAGGTGGCAGTAGTGAATCCGAAGTGTTAACAGAGTAAATTTCCATAGTTAGTTTATAGTTACAGAGGCCAATGTTGGACTGGACACTGGACAGAAACGGATTGATGATAAGGATTATGTTTTTTTATTTACATAGTTTAATGAAATCAACCTTTATATCATAACAGTATCAAGTCTTTAGTTTTATTATTAAAACAAAGTCTAATTCAAATATTCTAATTAAACCATACGTAGGCACTTTTGAAAAGTACAATATTTCTATAAATACATGAAACTAACAGTATGTCCGTCAGTGAAGCTAGGAGCTCTATAGCTTTATAAACATAATTTATTACTTACCCAAGAATCAAACCCATGATCTCATACTCGTTGATCTAAACAACAAGCTCAGTTGCTCTCAACTAAAACACAATCCAACAACAATATTTCCATAACTATTAGCAACACCAACACTCGTATTGTAATTTGCGAGTGCGAGTTCAGTTCCCGGTTAATCAAATTACGTAGAGGCGTACTGTACACAAAGCTAAGATGGAACCAACGTGGCACGGAAACGTATCAACATTTCTATACACACATGAAACAACAATGGAGGCAGTGATGGGATCAATCTGTTTGTATTTGTGTAACAAATTATCGATATTTATCTACGTTTTTATAATAACTGTCGTAAGACATACTAAATTTACTAAAAATCTTAGAGATACTAGATTTACTCGTGTAAGTTAATGGAGTAAAGTTCTACTAGTTTCGAGTCACAGAGGGACTCTTCATCATGACGATAAGTACGCATTTCTATGAATGTTTTGGTAAAAAAAACATTCAGAAAACTTAGTGACGTCGTCAAATTAATTTAGAAAATTCGTCATAATTTATTTTTGACCTAGGACAGTAACCAAAAAACTATCCAATTTAAATGACGTAAAAGCTTGTCGTGAGATTTAAGTACTGTGTCTTATTGCTGTATAATTAAGTAAATCGTAAATTCTATTAAAATATTTCGTTCAAGCATTTATTTCTGAGCTGAACCAACTTGCTAGTTGTTTGTTATAAGTGACAGGACAGGTCATCATCATTATAAAAATATTAAGAGCCAAATCTTTTTAATTGTCCTTTAAAAAGGACATAGCACTTAAAAACAAAACTTTATGCTTCGTCGAGTTTGAAACGAGGAAATAAAGTATTATTTTTAGGCCAACAAGCCTTTTTGTGTATATTTTTATCCTTTAACATTTTTATTTTCCAAATAAAATGTTATCTCGATGCGAAACGAGTAACATCCCTATTCAGTGGAATTCCTTCCTCTATTTGAATATTATACGACGTAGGACGACGATGCAAATTAAGTGGTACAATATGGCAGAAACATATTACTATTATTAAATGTATGTACTGCCTACACTACGCATGAAGTATACATAATAACATCTTCAAACACAACTTGACTATCTCATGACCATAATGTATTATGTACAGTGGTCGCTTACTCATGTAGAATCATTTAATGGTCACTTAACTCAGTCCTTATATTAGCAAATATTTTCTAAACTAATAGTTTAAGTCACAACAACCATCAACCGCCTATAAGTGTGGCCACTGCTGACTGAAGCGTGGTGATTCTATGGGGAAGAAGAGGCCTTTGGTGAGTAGTAGTCATTTATAGGCTGTTTATGTTGATACTTACGTAACATGTACTATGGTCTGCTGTCGAAATGAGGAAATAGATAAGCCTATATGTTATTTCAGGCCATAATCTCTTCCTGTTTCAAAGGACATGGCTAAACCAAAGTATGGACGTCGTAACCCGTACAAATAAATATTGTATAAATATGGTACCTAGCAATAAATAAAGTCGCATAATTAAAAATTGATATTTTGTAGTTAAGAAGGTCCAGAAACTTGGCATATCTGCGCAATCCTGAAAATAAAGTAGCGCTCCTACGTCAAACAACGTTACAAAAACTTCAAAATATAACATTGCTCTGAACTTTTACCAAGGCGTTTTGATGAACCTGAGCCGAAAGTTATTTATAAATGAGGTAGATAGGTAAACAATTCTGCTTATACTAGATAATGAACACAAAGTAACCAAGGACAGACACAAAATATATAGTAAGATTGTGCAATCTTATACAAAATATATATTTTGTGTCGATCAAAACATTTACAATTATTTGGTTTCAGAAAAAAGTCATTATATTACCGTTATTAAAAATTGATGTTCGTTTAATTATTTCGATTTGATTTTCGGGGAAACTAATGTCCTAATAATAGATTGCAGTACCTACTTCCGTGTTGTCATGTCAAACCACAACAGAAAAAAATCAATTATGAAACTTATTTTTTGTTAATTTTTGTTCACCAAGTTATAAGAATTAGTTAAACACAAAATAATTCATAAGTGAATATTTAAATAATACGGGTTAGCGTGAAATTCATATTCTTGTTATTATGCCTGGGTCAGTCATTTAGCCATCTCCTTTCATCCCGATCTCTTCACCCGTTTTGAACATGATTGACTATCAAACGTATATACAAACTCACTCTCAAACTTTTATAATATTAGTAAGATTATATTTTTTATTTCAGAAAAGTATTGCATTCAACTGTAAACGGTAAGCGTGGAGTATTAAGACACATTTTCCAGCTTCCAGTGTTCATGGTACTTTATAATCCAGGAACATAAGATAGCTATAAACCGCGCTATTATTTTAATTTTTCTTTTCTTCATTCCCTTTCCAAGGACCTTTCTGAGCACTCTTGAGGTTAATTTGTTTAAAGCAAAAATATAAAAGAAAACGATCGTAGGAAGCGGTCGGCGGATAATTTAATATTAATTAGGGAAATAATTAGTACGAGTGATAAGGAAGGAAAAGACAAGATTGGCATGGGACTACTTAATCTCTGGTCAAAGTTATTATTAAAATTATTGAAATACCATGCTTTTTTAATAAATTATAGCTCGAGTACTTACCCACTTAAAGCTAAAGATGTACTGTAATAGGATCTTTTGGAATAAATAACATATCTGGTATATAAGGCTGAAGAGCTGAAGATTAATTATTATGGTATCGGCTTACTCATGTAACTGTTTGACGAGGAACTCGACTAGTTGAGTAGTAGCGCCACTATCGCGATGTCGTCTGACGCGGAATGCTGTTCATGGATATGAGTCCTTAGCATGGCTTGAAACTAGTCTAGTTCCTTGTCAAACAGTTACATGTGTAAGCCGATAACATGATAATTAACTTAGTATGACTCATGAAAGTAATGGTTTCCTAAAAATATTCGAAACCACAAAAAAATACCAAATTGTACTTAGTAGGTAAATTAAATTTCACCTGCGAAAGTCGTAAAGTTGGTAATAAGCGTGCCTTTTATTATTGCAATTAAATCTGCGCTTAATTAACTTTTACTTAGAATTCATTTTTATTTATATCGAGCCAACTTTTTAAAGGAGGTCGAGAGTTTTATGTGGCCCGTGTAAAAAATATAAATTGTTATGAATTCTTACTGCCGAGGTTTATGTTTGAAACGTGGCGACATTATTATAATTTGCTGAAGGGATAAGTAGAGGTATAACGGTTTACACAGAGCTGCGCACTACCTAGCGGGTTTACTGGGGCTCCGGCTCCAAAAGCAGGAGTAGGAACGGGGTGGTTTTTAGTCAGTAAGAGTCTGACACTCCCTCTCGCCTCGCCCAAGGCGGGAGAAGTCATTGGATGATTTTCTCCCCTCAAAAAAAAAAAAAACGGTTTACACGCGTAAAAGCTCTACTAGTTTCGAGTCACAGAGGGACTTTTTCTCATGAGCAGCGTGCGCGTAAACCTTTATTTTTGGTTAATTTAGTATGTTCCACGGTAGTTCTTATATAACTGTAATAATTATTATTATGTTCACCAGTAGGTGCCTTGTATTATACCATAAAGTGAATGATGGACTTTGTTGAGTAAATAGTAAAGCTTTAATAAGATTAGACAATTTGTGTTTCAAAAGTAAATTAATATTTCAGACTGCCTCGTTGGTCGAGTGGTCGCAAGTGCAACTGCCGAGTAAGAGGTCCCTGGTTCGGTTCCCGAGTCGGGCATAGCATTACTGGGCTTTTTTCGGTTTTTCGAAAATATCTGTAGTAGCACGGAGTCTGGAATTGTGCCCAGTATATGGCAATAGGCTCAAATTCCATGGGCATACAACATAATTGTACTGTACAATGTACATTGTACACTGTACAGTGGTATTACATGCCAAATGTGTCTCTGCCTACCCCTTCGGGGATTAAAGGCGTGACGATATGTATTTATGTATGTATTAAATTTCAGTTATGTGTAAAACATAACTATTATCGAAAGAAAAAAGTATGAACACAGAAACTAGCCTAAAGAATACAAACTGTAACTCTAGTACAGTTCACATTACATGTTTAAATATAATGTTTTCCTAACGTTCCCCACCCTGCCCCCAAAGTGCCCAGGGCGTTGAGTACAGCACCATTTAACTTGACAGTCCCGTAACCATGGCAACGTACCTGTGCTATTTATAGCAGTTTTCCTGCCGCCAGCAATAAATATAATAATTTCTATGAAAGCGTTCAGGCGTAATAATTCCTATTATTATTTATTATTGTGTTTCAGTGGTTTAGTAGGTTTCAGTTTTCATTGTTGTACTATTAAGTAACTTTATTCAGGTAACTTATCTGTAATGGTTGTTACAAGACTGTAGATAAATACATGTATGAGTACAAGTATCTATAAAAACTAATTTTTAGGAAGTTTTCAAAAATCTTTGATTTTCCATGGAAAATGAAAACAATAGTGTTGGTTGTTGGAAGGTCAAAACCCCATCACTTCACGTAAAGTACCTTATACAGTACAATTTGGTTCAAATTACATCTCCATTCAAGGAAAGGTGTAGATTCTGCTACGTCGTAGCTTACGCCTACGAAGGTGCTACGACACTCGTAGCAGATGGTAGGCTTGCTACGAACGCTACGAATTAGATGGTAATTATTGGTAGGTAGTATGTATTATGAAACTTTGCTTTGATAGTTCGTATGTATGACCAGTCAAAAATGCTACGTGTTTCGCGAATTTGACCACTGGAGTACTGAAGCAATATAACATTAATTTGTTTTTTTTTAATAATTCAAATACCATTTAATAAATCTAGATGTTTAGTCACAATCAAAAAAGTTTATGAAAGAAAATAAAATATTATGAGTATGCCAAATATAATCTCACCTTTCACAGCCTGAAAAATAAAACTTTTACGAAACACCCGTATTATTATTTTTACTTCAAAAAATTGGACCGATGAGTTTAAAAAAATCTCAGTACCGTAATTTCCTTGTGTACGGAAAATCAACAAAATTATCGATATTAAAAATAGAGACGTTCGAGTTTTTATCGATATCTAATCATCGAGAGACAGGCTTTAAAAATAATGAGTTCTTTAAATTAATGGGCGTTGAAAGAATTACTTTATTTCTATTGTCTTGTTATTTTTGTTTGAAGAAATTATAATTGATGTTAGAACAAAAATAACTTTTTAAAAGCAAGGGTAACATACGAAGCGCCCGTGGGCACATATAATAAGAGTAGTTGGTTGATATACGCCCACTCTATGCTAGTTAAAACATAATCTAGAATACAAATATTACGTACAAAGGTTTGTTGACCTATTTATGAAAATAAAGCTGGCACGAGTACAATATGTTCTATTTAAGGTAAATCTGAAAAGCTTAAACCTTAATACCATAAATAACAAACTGTTCAGTACAGCCTTTTAGCAGTACTGTACTAAATTTAGTAATCCTTTGTTGAATTCTAATCTTGACACACATATTTAGTTCTCAGACCTGACTAATCAACAGGTACTATTTAAAAAATAATCATCCTTTGGTGTTTCAGGTGTACAAGTATGCTGTGGGTACCATTTTCCGTTAGACAGACCACACGCGTGTCATGGGTTAAGAAGCCTGCTTCTCATCCATTAGGGTGTGATCTCGAAAGTACTAATGTGACTTTTACAAGTTATATGTACTTTCTAGGATTATTTAAATACCACTGATTTACGGTCAGGAAATCTGTGCTTATAATTTATAATTATAAGTTTAAAATCGTTAAACCGTATTGAGCAAACGTGGTGATTAATGCTCAAACCTTCTACGTGTCAAAAGAGGCCTTTGCTGATCAGTGGCCACTTATAAGCTGTTGATGCGTGATGAGTGAGTCCATTAACTCTGTTACTAACCAAAGTAATACAAGAAAAAGTAAATACAATTCTTAAAATAGGCCAGTGGGTAAGTTCCACAGTTGCAGACAATAAAGATAAATTCCACCGTCGGATTGTTCGGCGCCATTGAGGGGCACTCGCGAGGAAACCTGACAAGCCTAATGGTTTATGTAATTGTAAAAAAACATGGCGCCCACATTGCTAGCGTATTTGTAAACAGAAACGTGTTTCTTTGAATAAGTGAAAGTGTTAGTTATTTGGTTATTTGATACTTTTTTTGTGGTGTTCTGGAATCAGATTGGGGCTTGTTTTTTTTTCTTCCTAATATTGCACTAATCAATCTATAAGTATAAATTGTGTTTTCTTGTGACTATCAAGCCAATTTATGTATTTAAAACCTTAAAGATTAAATTTCCTAATTTAAAGATTCTTCAGGGTCGGAATATTATAATAACCGACTTAGTACCTATTACATTTATCTCACAACTTTTACTGTAGAAGAATTGTTTTTAGAAAAGTATTTGTTTATGGGATTCATAATTAACGTTCTTAAACATATAACTAGGTTCATGAATGCTATGGAAGTTAAGTGAGTATATAAGGATCATAGTAAGTAGTACTTTATATTGCCAAGCACGTCTTGTATTCGATTCGGGGCTAGCACGGTTGCTGCGTAAAATGAGAATTTTTGACTGTTGCAATTTTCATAATATATTTTATACGGAGATTAGAATTGATTGAGTTTTTGATTCACTATGGGTTCCAAGTTTTTATTTACACCAATCGAATTGAGCAAATAAATGCAATCAAAGTTTAATCACTTCATTCAATTAATCAAAGTCAAAGTCAAACCATTTATTTTAATTAAATCAATAAAAAGGTACTTTTGAAATGTCAACAAATACTGAAATAAATAATACTCTGTCAGTCTATCCATTAGTGAAACTAGGTGCTTCTACATGAACTTTTAAAACGTCAAATTAGAATGAATAGTTCGTCAATCGGTTGGCCAGTTAATCTCACCTAGATTAACTTAATCATAAGTAATGCTAAGTCATATTAAGTAATGCTAGAGTGACCTTGGTCTACTGGCGACGATTTCCTTAACACATTAATCAATGAAAACGGTTGTGTGTATATCAGTTAGTTACCTCAATAGCTTTGAGAATGTATTTTAATATAACACAGGCTGTGTAAACATAGGGAGGTAGAATCTGACGTGGACGTTTTATAATACAATATAAATTTTCGATATGTTGCGAAAAATATGATGTCCTACTATTTAGCCTCTAAAAGGGTAGCTAGAGATGCACATATTACATGTAAAACCTGTTGTTCACTATTTATGTTATGTTTTTCTTTATGTAGAACAGAGAGTGACCTTATTGTAATTTTTGGCAAACAATATTTTGTAATCCCTTTATAATGCTTGCGTATTACACAAAACTGTTTTGCTGACTTCCCTCTATCTCCCGAGTGACATCTTCGAGCCACTTGTTGAGTACTGAGGAATATATAGTACCTCTTTTCCTCCCTATTTAAATAAAGACGTTACGCACAAGTGAGTTCCTTAGAGGGCGAGAGGGAATATCTATTTTATTTCAAGTGAGAGGTTCCGAGTCAGTGACAATCGTAGCGAGCGATCGATGTCAGTACTGGGAGGCAGTGGTATGTGTTAAAGGGGATGATAGTATATTCTATGGAATCTTTGTATATGGGTATTTTTCAACATGTCAACTTAGCCCGCTGTAGGAGAAAAAATTTAATGGACAAACGTACTACTGTAGTTAGCGCCTATTTTAAAATTCAAAGCAAAACATAACACAGTGTAATGCTTGCTTAGTGACTAAAAGAGTAAGAAGTGTATTATTATGTACGTCTGGGATAAAACCTAAATAATACCTTGTAAATACCATCGGTACACATCAATAGCGTATATGTATGTATAAGTGGCCATTGGCTACTGGCCAAAACCCTCTTCTCACACGGACTGGGTTTGGGTAATAATCACCACGCTTGCTCAAAACCAGGATTCCTCACGATGTTTTCCTTAACCGCCGTAAGTCAGTAGTGTTCAAATGATAATCATAAATAATTGAAAGTTTACCAAGAATTCGTTTCTTACTGAAATCGTCTTGTTTTCTATTACGCACGCACAATACATATGATTGAGTAGTGTTTAAATAATCTTAGAAAGTACATGTAACTCGCAAAAAGTCACTTTGGTACTTGCCGTTGGTAGGTTTCGAGATCCATGCATGAGAAGTGGGCGCTTTAAACCTCCTGGCCACCACGACCATTACCAACAACACAAAGTTTGCTCCCGTAGAACCTCGCATTCACCGGCTATTTAGGAAATGGCCGGCAGTTGCATAGCCGCTGTGAATTATAGCCGGTACCCACTTGGTGTATATTGGCTAGTAAATCAGTATCGTGTGATTCGGCCACGATAACGCGATGTGATTTACGAAATTACCGCCTCGTTAGTTCAGTGGTCGAAAGAGGGACTGCGACCTTGAGGTAACGACTTCGAGTTGGAGGAAATTGCTTTTAGTTCCTTATTGGTTGGGTTGTGGATAATATGGATTAATGCCTTCGTTAAATAAGTTTTGAAAACACATGTTATATAAAAATGTAGGATTCGACTGAATACAAAACATGTTTTTCTAACTTTTAACACGTGATTTGGTCTTAAAACTTGGTATATTCAGTGTTGCATCTCTGTCTGTTCCAGTATAAGCATAGTCGACACTTTTAAATTTAATATGCTATTCTAAAACATACAAATTAGTTATATGAGCAATGAGCATACAAACATATAATAGTCAATGTAGGTGTTCATTATTCTTATTTCTCTCTTTAAAAGCTTTCCTCAGCACTCGGATTTTCTCCTGTGTCGTGGGTGCGTTTACAAAAATACAATTTCATAATATGACAAACAAACCCGTAACAACAATTTGTGGATCACACAATGAGTTGCTACATACAGGAACCGACTGCAAGCCACGTAGCGCAGCAGCCAGTTGCCAAGCCACCGCACCAACCGTGCAATGTTTTCACTGGAATTCTGCAAATTGTGTCAAGTATATCTCAAGCCAGCAAATCGAAGTTTCTATTCATTCAATTGGCGTTTAAATGCCATTTATCTAGGGGTGAATCTACATTACAAAGTTACATGAAACAAATACAAAAACATCCCTTCCCGTAAAACTTTTTACGTATGGTAAAATAAATAAATCTTTCATTTTATACATCGCGTGGTGTGACCTTCGGTTCCCGGGGGAAATACATGGAGTGTGGCAAACGCGGATTTTGCATTCAATACACTTTAAAACAGTATTCAAATGTGAATGGGTGAAATTCGATTTCAGAAGATTGGTGTGAAAACATGAACGAGCGAGATTTTTGTTGGTAAGCAGAAATGAAGTAAAAACAACTCACTTAAATATTCTGAGAAAAGTTTTACTAATTTCGTGTCATAAAGGGACTCTTCAACATGAGCAGCGTACGCGGAAGCTTAAAAGATTTATTGAAATTTGCCTGTTTTTTCCCCAATGTAAGAAGCAGATTAGTAACACGGCCGAAGAGGTTGTGAATTGTGCCAACAAATTATTCTGTACATCTACAACGACTATAAAAACAAAGAAGTTGCAGCTAGAGATTCAACAATCAAATTGATGTTATTCATTAAAACCGTAGATGAATTTATTCCAAACTTAATTAACTTCATTATAAATTCACTCGAAATACAATCTAATTTTAGTCGAAATTCTCCAAAATAGATCCGATGACGGCGTTTCCTAATTTTCGCGAAGTTCCCGTTATTTCATTTGAGATCACAACGATCATTCACCATGTGTCGGTGATCCCGAGTAGATCCTGGATCTCAAGATCAAAGGCGGAGAGCAAATTAATTATATTACTTGCTAATTAGCGGGGGTCGGGAATGTGAGCAAATCTGCTTGCGTGATTTCCCAAAAGAATCTGAGGGCTTGGAGCTCGGGGCTCCAGTGGAAGCGATCATTTTGAGTTATTCCCTTTTTCTATTGTTGCCTAAGTATTATGGTGTTAAGTGTTATTTCATTTTATTTTATGCAGAAAGGTGATTAATTTTCGTAGAGAAACAAAATTATAATTAACCTGATTTTTCTTGTAAGAGGTAAGACTTTTTTGTCATTATTTGTAAACCATGCTCTATACTAAGATTTTCCCCTGTCGTACCCACGTTTAAAAACGTTGCCAATTGTCCACATTTTAATGTGTTTCTGAGCGCTTCTAACCTTTCTACAGCTATCTACATGTCCAATGGTAATGGCTGAGCACATTTGTTTTGTCACAGTGGACAATCACATTATAGCATCTCCTCTTTGTACTTTCTTCGAGAACAGGACTAAAATAATATAAATTTTAACCTTCCATAGAAATTATTAGACAACGCGATCCTTCTTTAAAGGAAGTCAGTGAAACTTTCACTATTTTTTCTGTGTTTGCAAGTGAATGGAATAACAAGAACCACTCAGTGACTTGGGAATTAGGTGGGTCACTATTGTGACCTGATTACTTTGATTGAGGAAACAAAAGTCGAAATGTGAGAGGGAACAGTGATTGGGCGTTGAAAGGAGAATTCCGAACAATTACTGCGGGCAACCCGTGATTGGGTTATACAATTTGGAAATTTTCTGTTTGTAAAATTGTCTGTCTTATATTATGGTACCTACCATACATGGTCATAGGATTGCAATATTTTTTTCACCTTGGGCGAGGTGAGAAGGTAGTCGACTCTTACTTACTAAAAACCACCCCGTCCGTACTTATGATCTTTCAGCCGCTAACGTAGTCCGTAGCTCCGGGTCTTTCCTACACTTAGTAACAAGTGTCTGCACGACTAGGAGTACACGGTTGGCGCGATTCCCGCACGGAGCAGACTATTTGTGTAATCCACAAATTGATGATAAGCGATCTGGGCGTCATGCCCATGTGAACTTGTTTGTTTGTAAACCCAATCGCGGCACAAGAGAAAATCACTAGCTGTGGTTGCACGTTTTTCTTTGAAATAAAAAAAGAATTTGGCAAATTAGTAAAAAGAAACAAATTATGAACACTATTAAAATGATACTTTCAAAGAGCAATACTTTATTAGCTTCATGTAGTAAGTTATTGTTGAATCGCTGCCAACTTGGTCGGACAGCACCCATTCATAATGTCATGTAAACAAACCCCACTTGTTGCTTGCACGGGAATCGTACGCCGACCGTTTCTTGTATGAATATTAAGTTTACTATTATGATAAACGTATTGACTTTCTCATTACTGAGTTTGAGACTCTGGGTTCGATTCTTGGTCAGGAAAAATAAAGTTTTAGGCCATATCTGGGTGATCCGGAGCTGCAGACTACCTAGCGGGTTTACTGGGGCTCCAGCTCGAAAAACAGGAGTAGGAACGGAGCGGTTTTTAGTCAGTAAGAGTCTGACACTCCCTCTGGCTTCGCCCAAGGCGAGAGAAACCATTGGATGATTTTCCGTTCTCAAAAAAAGGCCATATCTGGGTCCTCAACACAAGTCTTAAAGCATTTACATACAAGATAAAGTCAAAAAACAACTTAATGCAGAGTAATATACACCTTGTTCCCCAAATAATACGGGCAAACTTTCTTAAACAAGGGGCTAAGAAAAATCCACTTGGCAAGTTATTTATGATGATATTGTAGCACTTGATATCATCAGCATCACCTGCACAGCTGCGGCAAGTAATCATGTTTTAAGTACCTTACACACAGTTTGGGGAGTGGTCCAAGGTATAAGAGGTTGGAATATGATAGGATCAGACAGTGTAAAGTTGTGAGATATTTAACACGAAGGAAAATTTGCCTACAATAGTATATTGTCTGAGGTGTCGTGGTGAGGTTTAAGACGTCCGCTTCTCATGCATAAGGGTTTGAAACCTACTAACGACAAGTACCAATGTGACATTTTCCGAGGCATACTAGACACCACTGACAGACGGTAAAGGAAAACGTCGCGAGGAAACCTGGGCTTAAAATTTTAAAACCGCCAACCCGCATTGGACAAGTGTGGTGATTAATGCTCAAACCTTCTTCGTGTGAGAAGAGGCCTTTGGTCAGCAGTTTTTAAGTTCTATGCCTACGTGTCGACAAGTTTATTTATGTTAATATATTATGTATTCTTTGTTACTGCCTCTAACTTTACTTTTATTTAGAAACCGAATGATCAAATTTTTATCTCAAGTTTTTTAATTAATAAGAAGTTTTAGTGGAAAAATTTCATCTTCCTAAAAACCAAAAATTGGAACATGATTAAATGGGAAAGATAAACTTAATATATTAAACTCGATCCAGCCTACTTCAGGGCGGTATAAATTAAAATCTGAAATTGAATCTGATAAGATTTGTTTGCCTCTGAAAATGGGCGTTTCAGCCTAGTTACTGTATAGTAAGTAAACTTTGGAAATTATCAGCCCTTCGTCGAGGTTTCATTGCTATCCTTCGACAAAATACTTATATCCTGGCTTGTTTTTATGTAGCCTTCATTAGAAACAAGATTTGTTTTTTTTTTATGGGATCAAGCCGATAGATCCCATCAAAAACTGATGCACGTCATGGTCACACTTTTTATCCCCAAAGGGGTATGCAGAACTGCACATTATTGCAAGTCATGCCGCTATACAATGTACACCCAATATTCATCATTATTTTGTCCCATGTAATAGGAAGTCAGCCTAATGCCATATACAGTTTTTTTTAAAATCCGAAAAAAAAACCCTGCATTTCTTTGCCCAGCCGGGCAGACCACCGAGGTATTAATTATCTCTATATTTATATTTATTTAAAATTCTCTACATTTACATTTTTAAATACTATACTAAAAAATAAAATAATTATCTCTATATTATTTATTATCTACCTGTATATCAGTGTATGTTTTGTTACAAGGAGTGTTCCACCTTGGGCCAGCGCCCGGTTACCCGCGGCTCTCATAAAATATTTACACGTCTTAAGCTTTGTTAAGTGACTCCACAACTTTTGGCATCTCCTCAGACGCCCCCCACTTCTTTCGAACAGAATATAATGTTTGATAAATTATATATAACCCGGAAACATTTTGAAATAAGCTAAGGAATTGATTCTTCCTTGTTTTCTAAAA